>NW_028277636.1:362432-724864 GCF_059751315.1 Micrasema longulum
CACGAGGAAAACAAAAAACAAACCGACTCGACCGTCAACTTAGAGATTACACACGCGTTGACTTATGACTGCGATAACTTAAGCAAGTTCATTATTGTTTACTGTGATCGCTCAAATGCTTAGCATGTTTTTAAGCAAGTTTATAGTTACTTGTGATTGAGCTACAGGCGGGTTTTAAGCATTTTTCCGAAACATCACTTAACGCTCACAATTTCACCTTTCTACTGGGAGAACATTGCAAAAGGCAAATGCGGGTTCACGGAATTTATTGCGCTGGTTGCGTAGGTACACGTGTAATAACATTTCCTATAATCGTAGATGTAGCTGATCTAAGCGTAAGACATCTGTCAGCTAGCTCATCAAGAATGTAAAGTTATTTTGGATACAGTCAACCCTCCTAATAATCATAACGCGGTATTCTCAAAACACGGTTTCCAAATAATACGTTTTTCGACTTGACAAGTTTTTCTATTTCTCCATTTAAAGAGGTCTGTCAGAGTTAAAAAATTAAACTGCTTTTGAAAACTAAAATGCAGTGATTAAGATTTTAGCTCTTTATAAAAAAAGGGTTTACATAATAATATATGACGGTGTGAATGAATGAAAAGCGTCCTTCAAACAGTATATGTATTCTTTTAAGAAGGGAATATGGAAGTCTTGGCATTTACAGGGCTTATAACCTGTCATTGGCTGGTTTAAGTGGCCACTTTACACACTGTGTAACATTCACCATTTTGCTTATGTTTGAACAACCATATTTCTTCAATTCTTCCATTTGTTGATTTGTCTTTTGTCTACAAACATTTCGACAAACTGAAATATTGTGTATGTATTCAATTAAAATTATTTGTTGGAAACATTTTTTTTTATTTAAAAATTTTATTGCATTGAGAAAAATTGTGTTGTTTTTAATTATCAAAAATCGCTTTGTCTTTTTTATTTACATATTGTTTTTATGCTTTGTGATTAATATTTCTTGTTATTATTAGCATATATACATGAATGTTTCATCATTAATGGTTTATTTTCTATTTAAATTTATTTCAACAGAGAGGGAAAAAGTTTTCGAGAAGAAATTTGGAAGTCTAGGCATTTACAGGGCTTATGACCTGTCATTGGCTGGTTTAAGTGGCCACTTTACACACTGTGTAACATTCACCATTCTGCCCATGTTTGAACATCCACATTTCCTCAACTCTTCCATCTGTTGACTTTTGTGAAGTGAAAGAGCTGAAACCTTTATCACGTGGGTGAGATTCATCCGGCTGAACCAAATCACCTACTAGGCAACGCCTGGAAACAATTGGACATAATCAAACATTGTTGAATTACTACCTGGTAAAAGAAGAAGTATAAAAATTGGAAAATTGTTTCCAGGCGTTGCCTAGTAGGTGATTTGGTTCAGCCGGATGAATCTCACCCACGTGATAAAGGTTTCAGCTCTTTCACTTCACAAAAGTCAACAGATGGAAGAGTTGAGGAAATGTGGATGTTCAAACATGGGCAGAATGGTGAATGTTACACAGTGTGTAAAGTGGCCACTTAAACCAGCCAATGACAGGTCATAAGCCCTGTAAATGCCTAGACTTCCAAATTTCTTCTCGAAAACTTTTTCCCTCTCTGTTGAAATAAATTTAAATATGAACAACTCCCTAGGGAGGAAATCCAGCCAGTCTGCAAGCATTTGGACATAATCAAACATTGTTTATTTTCTAATTTATATTTTTGCTTCAATTTTTAGTATTATCGGTATGTTTTCTAATATATATTTATTTTATTGAAATTTTTATAATTATTTGAATTTTTAAGGCATCATTTAATTTTAAAAAAACATGTTCAAAAGAGGTCCTGCCTAAGCGCATAATTTGCTGGTCGGGATCTGAAACAAAGAACCTCTGTACATTTTAAAACTGTGAAATAATTAAATAAATATATGAACTCTCTATCATATTTAATAAACCTGCGCTCAAATATGTCAAATAACAAATATTCATCGCATTTTGTATAACGTTTGTTTACAATTTTACTTACTAAACATATCCTTCGAAACTTTGACTTTGAGAATGAAATTATTATATATTTGTGTTTGTGATGCAAAACAAATCGATCTGTTTCACGTGACATTTTGTTATTTTTGAAATTTACCAACCTGGAATCTTTATGACTCGATACGAATAATCTAATTTGTATGAATTCCGAGTTTCTTATAGCGCGGTTTCCGTACAACGCGGTCAAAATTAATCGCCGTATAGGAGGGTTGACTGTATTTCGAAGCAAAGTAACTAGTGCTTTTAAAGTGGTTGAGAGCTTAACTTCGAGAATCTGAAAAAAAGTATCTGCAACATTTAACATTTAACACAGACATATACGTGTACCCTGTTGTCCTTCTAAATGATATTTAAGGCAAGTTTTAAATATATTTAGCTAATTATATTGAACTAGCTGACCCGACAGACGTTGTCCTGCCCGAACGTAAGCTTGCCTTGGAAAAATGCTTTTTATTTATAAGTAGGTACCTAGGTACTTGTTTGTGATTAAATTCCAAAACTAAAAATTGAAAATATTTAAATATTAAATTTAAGTAGGTACTTGTTTATGGTTGAATTCCAAAACATAAAATATATATTTTTTCAAATATGGCATTCTTTTCGCAAACGTCAAACTCCAGTCGTCTCACCAACAAAGGGGTGTACTTATGTAGGAATACGATTTTTAAAAATGTGTTGAATTTAATATTATTTTATAATTACCAAAAATCCAGTAAAAACAAATAAATGGGTAGAAATCATAAAGAATTTAAGGAAAAAATCTGATTGAGATCCACAAAAAACAAATGCTGTTTGTAAACATTCAAATACAAACTTTTTTTTTACACAAAAAAATAACATCTTTCCATTTTTTTAATTGCATTCTCCTCAAATGTAACCCTGGTAATGAATAAAACATTTATGCTCTTTACTTCTTTTTTAAACTTCAGATTGAAGATTTAATTTAATATCTACGAACATGCACAGCGCAAAGAACTATGTTTCTCTGAAAACCGCACGTAAATCGGTTAAGCCGTTTAGGAATTCAGTGACGTCACACGCACAGAGGAATTATATATATAAAGAACATAATTTTTGAGATAATAAATAACCAAGTATTTTTAATTATTTAAAGAAATATGTTTTTCAGAATAAAAAATATTCTTTATATCCACAAAAACTTATTCAGATATGAAAGGGTTGGTAAATAATTTGTTAATAAGTATGTACTCATATTGTATGTAAAATTTGTTTTTATGTAAATAATTTATATTTGTTAATATAATGTAAAAATGCATTAATATTCGTAAGTTTATAAATGTTTCCAGTTTTTCTATGAATGTTGTTAAGCTAGTTGATTAAAATTATGTTTTTAAATTTTAATTTATTTTTGTAAATAAATCATTTATAAATATGTGTAAAATATTTGATTGGATGTATGTAACAAGATTTTGCTAAATAAAGATATTAAATGTTCTAATTCTTTTCTTTCTGAAACCCCCGGTCTCGACTACAATAAAAAGTTGACTGAATTAACTTCGATTGTATGGACTACATATATATAATTTATAGAAAGTAAAACCGAATAGTTTTTACGAAAATGTTTATATTTGTATGAAAATTTTAAGTATCTTCGTCAGTTACCTGTAATTAAACAAATTTAAAAAAATACGTAAATTTAATTTTTCATTAAGAAAATTTGATTCTTTGTGGGAAATTAAAAATAACTGTTAATTTCTTACTATTATACGTGCCCTGTTTCCTTTTATAATATTTTTTTTTTTTTGCATTTACTGAAAAAATAACATAAATATGAAGCAAAGACAAACAAGAACGATTAAATAATGGCAAACTGTATATATAATTAAAAATTCTATCTTAACAATACAAACAAAAAAATAAAAAGATGTCTCTCAAAAACCTTCAAGTTGTGCGATAAATTGACTAATCTATAATAATGTCCACATTATCTCACTAATACTTTAATAGTAATCAAACTTACAAATTTAATGAACTATTGCTCCTTGTGAAGAAATCCGTCTGCCTCGTGGTCAGCGCGTTTGCCTACCATGCAATATGTCTCGTGTTTGATTCCCGATAAAGTTGACATAAAATATTATTTTAAAAGGATTTTTTACATCAAGATATTCTGATGCTTCTGCACTGGCACGTTAAGCGTAAGTATGATCTTCTTTATTTATTTATTTTATTTTATTTGGTTTTTACAGCTATTACATAAACAAAATAATTAGAAAAATCTTAACAATACTAAAGCCAATTAAAAAAATCCACTGTAAATATAATGACACATAATATATAAGAAAAGAAGTTTAGTAATTGTATTTGTGTGACGTTTGTATTTATGTGTATGTGAATGTGTGTATGCGTGAATGAATGAGGGAGAGGATACATGTGCGTGTGGGAATGAATGAGGGAGAGGGTGCGTGTGTATGGGTGCGTAAGTATGAAAAAAATATTTGCTTAAAACTTGTAAATTGTATTAAAAATGGTACAATAAAGAGCTTAGTAAACAGTTAGAAACCTTTTTGTTAAAATTCAATTGACGAAATTATGTAAATTGTTTTTTTTTTTTTTTTTAAGTATGTTAAATTTCAAATCCGTATTCTGAAGAAAAAAAAAGCATTTTATTTTTTAAATTTAATTGATACACATCGAATGAATAATGTGTGACGAGTCCTATACAATACAGTAGGTAACCACAAAATGCAGTAAATACGAAATAATGACAACGATAAAATAAGGTTTGACAATACGCGAACGTTGATTCAAAACGAACACACAAATGCATATTATATGCACCTACATAATATATATATATATAAGAATAACAGATAAGTTTAATAGAAATGATTCGGATTATAAAAATCAGGTGTCACAAACAGTTGGCCCGCAGTACGGGGATACATAATTATATTAAAAGATCTTCTCACTATAAAACTTATATTTGTTCAGGGATAGAGAGCAGCGGAGAGGAGGATGCGGACAAAGTCAATTTATTACCTATGGCAGTTTTGATAAATTAAATATTTTTGGTAAATATATCTATTTCGTTAAATTTCCTGTTATACGTATCCATAATACGGTTAATAGTAGCGTTTTTTGACGAATTTGTTATGCATTTAGGTATGTGGAAAAGTTGTGTATAACGCGTTTGTCTCTGTGGTACCTTAAGATGAATGCGGATAACCAATTCGGGGGAATCTATTTTATCAGATTTTATCTTTCCTTTTATCTTTCATTACTGGGACAAGTAAAATTCAATATTCCGACTCGTAGATTGAGAAACAATGAAGTACTGTTCATCGATCAGCATAGAACAAACTATGACCTAAATTCTCCAATGACCCGCCTTTGTCGTATTGTTAACTCAAGACAGGATCTGGACTTTTTTGGTTTAAGTTTACAACGATTTAAACGAGCACTAAATAAATAGCCCAGATCTTGTCTCGATGTCCCTTATGTTTGTCAATGCTTCTTTCTTTTTTTTTTTTAATGTTTTAAACTATTCTTTTATTGTAATATTTAAACCTTATTAATTGTATACATGGACAATGTCCGTTAATAAATAAATAAATAAATAAATTAATAAATGTAACAAAAAATGGTCTAGATACGCTGATGGTGCACCAATGGAATAGATGAGCTTAAAATAATGTAATAAATACACTTATTTATAAAGAAGAAAAAATAAAAGAATTTGAGATAAAAGAGTCACTCAGATACCAACATAATATTAAAATTCCTAAATTCCACACAAGTCATGGTAGAAATAGCTGTAAGAAAAATTCTGTTGTATATGTAAAATTTAACCTAATCCGCGAACGAGTGTTTTTGACTCGACAGTTACTCTCACCTGACCACTTTTTGTTGATCAGAAGGTCTTTTGACGAATGAAAACAGCACGCCGCCTTCTTTTAGCAAGTTTTCTGTGGTTCGCTTGACATATAAGGAGCAGCTCTTAAACTAGATCCCTGACGAAACATCCCATATGATCCGATTTTACATGTTCTGAACAAACAAAGCTAATATCTGAAGTAAAATTAAAAGTAGTAGAGTCAGATGGGTAACAGTGCAACAAATGAGTTTTGTTTAATTTTAGAAATATCTCTAATTATTTGATGAACGCCTTTCGTAGTCAATCAATGGTTTATCCTTCGGCTTGATTTTACAAAAAATTAACAAACGAAAACTTGCTAGTGAATTATAAATTATTTTAGCCCAGTTCTGGGGTATAGAATTCCTAGTATAAGATAAAATGTCAACAAAGGAGGACACATTGGAAAAAATTGGCCAAAACGGTATTTTTTCAAAATACCTTTTGGGAATTACTTTAGATCAGCTTTCCTCTGAGACAACCAGATTACTCTTAAATATTTTGATACGGTAATGTCAATTACCGGTAATGTTATAAACCGACACAAGTTGAGTACCAGATAAAGTTTCAATGGAACAGTTTTTTTTTTTGCGCTATTTTTAAGGTACTGAATTTCATATTTTGTCGTCCTCGTGGCGTAGTGATCAGCCTGCCATGCAAGAGGTGTCTGGTTCCTATTCCTGACAAGGTTGATTTGAAATATTTATTTTATTAGGTGTTTTTACGTTTAAATATTTCACAATCCCTGCAGCGTAAGACTGATCAATTTTCCTTCGTGCAAAAAATAATCAAGAAACGCTGCAATTGGTTTACCAATGCAGTGCCCTATGCACCATTAGCTGTGGAAAGAGAATGAAGAAGAAGATTTTCATGTTATTTATTCTCATCAGTATCACTCAGCACCCGACCAACAAAATGATTGTCTTGTTTCTAAAAAGTTTGGTTGCAACTAAATCACCTTTTAACTAACAGTGTTACACTGTACCCCGTTGCACTCTGTCTCAAAGAGTAATAAAGTTATTTCTTTTCAATTGCGAAAAAATAGATAAGAATAACTTCCAAGCTTGTTTGATTCATTTAACAGCTTACAAACAATGTTTTCATAGGAAATACAGTAATTTTACCAATGCTTGACTATTTTGGAGTAGCAACAAAATGACTATTTTTTTAAACACTACTTTACACCAATGAAAACAATATTTTTCATGTACTACAAAAATCATGAATTTTGTTATTAAATTAGCTTTGTAATAAGATGGCGTATATTGAACTCCCATTGGCTATGGATAAAACAGTATTGCAATGAAGAAAAATAAAGGATATAATATTGTTATAGTGCACCCCGTGATACACTGATTCCCATCTGACCCTACGTCTGTTAAAAGTAGACGAAGAAATTACTATCATTTTGATATCGCTGCCAGCTCCTGTGCATCCTCTCAAGTCGGGTTTGCGTCCAGGACATCGAGAACCTGACGCCTTGTAAAGTAGGCAAGCGTTGTTAAGGCTCTCAAGAAGCATCCGCAGTACATAGCCAAGCCAATCGTATCGCCTCAGCTTGATGACAGTTGTCACCGGAGTTTGTTCCGTCCGTTTTCTCATTGCTTCATTCCTTACAAAGTCAAATCACCACATAACCAAGATTCTTCTGACACATCTATTCTCGAAACTCAGAATTTTTTCTGTTTTAGGCCCTAGTAAGGTGTCAAGATAAGCATCCATTGAAATTATGCAGGCATTTAATAGGCGGCATTTGGTTTTCACTGACTAAATATCCAACCTCCAGATAGTCTTTATAATGATATGGCGCTCGCTATTCCTAGTCGCACTCTCAATTCTTTTATCGAAATTTATTGTATTACTTAACTTCTTTTTGTGTTATTCTTTTCTGCAAAAAACTGTATTTTTGCTTAAAACGGCAGTATAGGTACACAAAGCTGCTGATTCATTTTTGATAGCTTTGTTGTACTATTTTTTGTCCTTAATATTTTCGTCTGCTTAATCTTACTAAATCCAAGAAATAAGAGGCTCCCACCAAAGAATTTAAAAAAAATTATATGAATTAACGACATTTATTCATGCGATTTTTCGCCAAAGAAATAAAATGTAATTTCCTTAAAACAACCGTTCAATAGTATGATAAATCTTCTTTTTGATGAAATTCCTAAGTATTAAAAGGAATATATTTTCTACTTTCTGTAAAAATCTAATTTGATCCGATATTATTTTGTGTTAGGTTAGGAACGTAAAAAATCCGAAAGGTAGAAGACTACCATTGCCAGCCTAAACGCTCATATGACCGATTTGATGAATTAATGCAAATTAGTTCATTGGTCAAGCCTCAGTAAAAGGTTGATGAAAAACCTAAATATGACAATTGGGCGTCTTGGTTGTCACAGCATTGGAACGGGACGCTTAGTATCATGCGTTATCTTTATATATATAATTCTTCTGTACGTGTGATGTCACTGTCCTCTTCCTAAATGGCTTCACAAATTTACGTGCGGTTTTTAGTGAAATGTAGATCTTTGCGCTGCGCGTGTTCGTAGATGTTAAGTTTTTCAATCGAATGTAAAAAAAGTTAGAAGCAAAAAAATATTTTTTATCGACCAACCAGGGTTGCATTCGACGAAAATGCATATAATAAAAAAATATGAAAATGTTATTTTTTAGAGCTTAAAAAAAGTTTGTTTTTAAATGTTTACAAACAACAATCACTTTTGACACATCCTAATCAATTGTTTTCCTTACATTCCTTACTATTTTTTCCTATTTAATTATTTTTACTAGATTTTTGGTATTACTAAAATAATATTAACTGACATTCATTACATTTTCGAAAATCGCATTCATGAATAAAAAGCCGAGTTTGACATTTAATAATTTTTAATTTTGGGATTCAATCATAAACAAGTACCTAGATGAAAAGTCTTTTTCCAAGCTAATAGCTGGCAAACCAACATTCGGGCAGGACAACGTCTGTCGTGTCCGCTAGTAGTTCATATTATTTTACTTTACTTTTAAGTCATAAGACCACCCTATTGGTTTTTTAGTGCTAAATATTTCAATTGACAAAATACCGTTATGTTATATTAATTTAATGGAAATCGATTTGCATTGAATGGATTTGAAATAAGAAAAGCACTTAGAGTTTTATATCACCCGTTGATGGGAGGAGTGCTCTCCCAAAACTGTAGTAGTGTTCTTGTAAAATAATAAAAATTGTGTAACACTAATAACGAAGTTTTATTTTCATATTAATTTATAATGAAGTGTTACGAAGTGAATGCCGATTCATTTTTTTTAAATATATGAAATTAGCCATCAAATCAAATGAGTAGGGCCACAACGTCATTCATTTCTTGGTTCCAAACCAACAACCCTTCGATTGAACGTTATGTTAAAACTTAAACTAGAACCAATCCCATTATTCACGATAGATTTTTTTTTATTTATTTATTTTGATTTATTTAATGCACAAAATACACAATTTTACATAGACACAATTATATGTTTTTTTTGTGTCCCGACTTGTTAGAAAATTCCGTGTTGAGTCGGGACTCTTCGATATATAAATCAAAAATCAAAAATATTTATTTACATATTAAAACAATATACAGGTAATCAAAAAAAATATGCAAAATAATCAAAACAATATACAAAATAGTAATAGAAAAATAAAATTAATAAAAATTTATAATGCATGTCGAAAATGGAATCAAAAGTTATATAATAATACGTATGACAGTGATGACATACACATATACGATATACGTATATGGGTAATAATGAAAACAGCAGCGATGTTATGCATTATGCAATTATTTTCCGCATATGTAGAAACTATGTGAAAATAAATTTACAAGATTTATAAACGTTTTATTGACACTGACGACACTGTTTCAGAAGGTGATTATTACAGTTTTTTTTAATATAAAAGTGATCTGGCTGTTTTAAACACAACATAGAATTGAACGTAGTTATGCAGAAAGCAGCCAGTCCACAATTTTGAAAAAATGAGATATTGATGTTATCGGGTGCCGTAAGGTCAATTCTATGTTCTGCTAAATACAGCCGACCGCTTTCACATAAAAAAATGTATTTAATCACCTTTTGAAAATAGTGTCGATTACAAAAATGGAATTTTTCTATTAGCTGAAAACACCCACAGCACTAAAAAAATTTTGCGGTTCTTTAAAAATCATTAAAACTGGTCAAGTACATAATTAGATTCTTGTTTGTCATATAAAAAAAACTAATGTTTTCATTGTTTATTATTTGTTAAAGTCAAAAACATTCTAACTGTTGTGAAGATTTGTATATTCACTCCTTTTACAAAAGTGCTATTATCTCAGTTTCATTTTTCTATGGCTGGCTGCTTTCTGCATAACTACGTTCAATTAATAACACCAATATCTATTTTTTTCAAAACCGTGGACTGACTGCTTTCTGTGTAACTATGTTCGATTGTCCGCCCTTATATGTATATAAAGTGTTAAAAATAAATAAATAAATAATTTGGTCACTTACATACATTTTTTAAAAATCCTGGAACATGAAGTCTTTATATAACTTTTTTAAGATCAAATATAAAAGAAAGTCAATGTCGCATTTTTCGCACATCCGTCGTTGTTCTACGATCACGATAAAATGTTTCAGCAATAAATTTAGTCGTATTTTATATTTCGCTGGTTGAACTATATTCTCTTTAATCTCGTAAAGAGACGTTTTGGCAACACATTCTTAATGGAAGAAATATTTTAAATTTACTTTCATAATATCCGCAGAGGTATATGCATCATTATTACAAAAAATAAATAAGTATTAGCGAAGAAAATTAATTCAACAATGTTTTGAGTATTTTTAAATGTTTGCAGACTGGCTGGATTTCCTCCCTAGAGAATTATTTAGATCTGGATGTCTTGCAACAGAGAGGGGAACATTTTCGAGAAGAGAATATAGAAGTCTACGCATTTAAAGTGCTTACGAACTGTCATTGGCTGGTTTAAGTGGCACCTTACACACTGAGTAACTTTCACTATTCTGTCTATGTTTATACATCCACTTTTTCTCTACTCTTCTATGTGTTGACTTTTGAACTGAACTGAACTGGGTGAAAATTTTATTTATTTATTTTATTGATTCTTCTCCTCATCCCTACCTTGTAGACAATGAAGGGGACATTAAAAGTTGTAAATGTAAATATTGGTCTACATTAACAACTTTTAAGCTTCCAAAAAAAAGTGGCTCCACTATCTGTCTCGCTCACATTTCGTAAAATGGCTCTCTCCTTCTCTGACACATTAGTAAAAGTGGCGTCACAATCAGTCTCGCTCACACTTTGTAAAATGACTCTTAGTCTCTCAGAAACAAATGCTCAAAACTGGGTTTCACTATAAAAAAAATTGTCCACACCCAATTTAAGAAATAATCAAGCAAGTGTTCTACCCAATATTATTTTTGGTATGTATATATATTTACATATTTATACACACACAATTCTGGGTTTTTTATCCCAAGGGGGAGTAGGTATATTATTATTTATATCACTACAGAGATGGGTAGAATTTTTGTTTCAAGATTATGGATATTCGAGCGTTTACAGGGCTTATGACCTGTCATAGGTTGGGTTCAAGAGTTCTTCAAGAGTTGTTCTTGAAACAAAAATTCTACCCATCTCTGTAGTGATATAAATAATAAGTGTTCTACCATTTTGGAATTTATTTATTTATTTATTTATTAACGGACATTGTCCATGTATACAATTTATAAGGTTTAAATATTACAATAAAAGAATAGTTTAAAACATTTAAAGAAAAAAGAAAGAAGCATTGACAAACACAAGGGACATCGAGACAAGATCTGGACTATTTATTTAGTGCTCGTTTAAATCGTTGTAAACTTAAACCAAAAAAGTCCAGATCCTGTCTTGAGTTAACAATACGACAAAGGCGGGTCATTGGAGAATTTAGGCCATAGTTTGTTCTATGCTGATCGATGAACAGTACTTCATTGTTTCTCAATCTACGAGTCGGAATATTGAATTTTACTTGTCCCAGTAATGATGGAACATCGATTATACCATTTAGTATGCCGAATATATATATGGAGTCAATATTAGTTCTACGTTTTTGTAGACTAGAAATATTTAACATTGACTCTATTTCAGCATAAGAATAATTATCTCTCTCTAGTCCAAGCATCCACGCTATTTTTCGAAGCAAGCGATGTTGGAATCCTTATTAAATGCGACAACGTTGAAAGTTATTTGCCAAATTAGCGTTTTACATTTTTTTTTCAGTACAGTCAGTTAAAATTGGGAGTAGTGTTGGTTTTCAATACTTGGTTGGGCAAAAAGTAACATTTTCTTCCAAGCTGGAGCAGTTTGCTCTAAACTTTGGACCACAGTTTAAAGAAACATTTTTCAAAATAAATTAATTAAAAAAATAATAAAAAATTAAGATTTGTAGTAACGGGAGTTAAAAGACCATCACAGGGTGTCGATTTTCTCGATTTTTTGTAAATGCCTATAATTAAACAAATTCAAGGCTTAATTTTTTTTTTTACATTTTTCTCACAACTAGCATGACTTGCTCTATCATCCGTTTCCGGCTTGACGCCGACTTCTGGGACAATCTGTATATGGGTCTTACTCATAAGCTTGGGATAAAGTTACGCCTAGGCATAGTGGTAGAATACGACGGATGAGAATACCATCCTTATTTTACCACTGTAATAAGGATGGTACCCCCATCCTTATTCTATCACTATGCCTAGGTTAGAAAAAGGTGATTGTGCTGACCATGTGTATTTGATTGATCACAAATTGACAGTTCTGCAGTGAGGGGTACAATGAAAGTTTTTAAAGTTTCTTTGTTTTGTTATTTTTGCGGTTTGATTGTAAGGAAATATTAAATTTTCGCTTAATTAGTTTTAAAAAAATTGATATTGATATGCGAAACTGAAGAAAGACTCAAGTCTTTATGAACACTACTGACACTAAAAATAAAATAAAATACTTAAACTCATTAAAATAACATTATATCAACTCATTAGTTTACCCGAAGAAAAAAAAATGATAATGATCCTTAAGATAAAAATTACTTTATTTAATTAACTTTCATATAACTTTGAATTATCTATCCTTAGCTCTGTTTTGTATAAATACATTGAACTCCTTAATAAAAATACCAGTCTCGAAAGAGGGCGCGAAAGCGATGAAACCGGTCACTGGATATTTCAAATTTGTGGATTAAAGTATCACTAGTCTTTTATTTATATAATAAATCTTTGTGAACAGTTTCGGGAAAGGGGTGGATGCTTTCATTGTATGCCTAAGTTTATCTTTGTACCAGGTTTATAAGTAAGACCTTGTCATCTTAGACAGGAGGTTTCGTGTGCGAATACCTACATATTGCTCAATCTCCTTTTCCAAGTCAAGATTTTTGGATAATTAGTATTTTTGTGTTTCCTCGAAAAAAGTTGTCATTTCCCACAATTATTAAAATAATACAAATTGTTTTTTTAAAACGTAGTCCTCGCGAATTTTTCAATTTGACAATAATATTGCTGAATACTTGCTGTTTTTTGGTTATTGCCATCGGCTAAATGTCATGTATCAGCTGAAACTTTTCTATCAGCTTTTATTATTGTAATTTTCAACTTTTTTGTGTCTCGTTAATTCCTTCGATACTTATATTAGACGAGAATTATAAAACATGGCTGCCTCATCCCAAAACTTGTTCGAAAAAAATTATGTACGGTTTTTCTTGCTATATACGCTACGTTCAAAGTGTCAATCCAGACTGAATAAAAGGACAAAGACTTACGTTTTTTTCTTTTTGGCGCCGGTTCCGGGATCACACTCGTTTGTTTTTACAGCACTTCGCGATATTTGATTGATCCGCGCACGTGTTTCTTCGCTTGTTTTGAAAATGGTTTTTTCGTGTGTTATTCTTTACGATACGTTACAAAGTACTGTTGCTTTCTTGACTCGCCGCGCCGCCGTGAAAAAGTGACGTCAGGGACTGTGGAACTCAAGTTAAAGGCCACCAGATTTCAAAGGATAAGACAAATTCACTTTTGAGTCAAATATACACGAAACCGAAACATTTTTTCTGGTTTTAAATGTTTTAATTATCTTTGGCAATTTGGTTTAATATTTTTAACTACTATTACATACAATTTTATTACAACAGAGATGAAGAACATTTTAGGGAAGGGAATGTAAAAGTCTAGGTATCCACAGGGCTTATGACCTGGCATTGGCTGGTTTAAGTGGTCACTTTACACACTGTATGACATTCACAATTCTGCCTATATTTGAACATCTATATTCTCCCTTCGATTCTTCCATCTGTTGACGTTGGTGAAGTTAAAGGCTGAAACCTTGATCGTTGCTGGTGAGATTCATATGATTGAATTATTTCACCCACACACTAGGCCACGCTTGAAAATATTTTTAATTTTTGTACTTCTTGGACCAGGTAAATTTATCAACAATATTTTGAAGTTATCCTAATTTTTCAAGGACTTGATTCAACCCCCTAGGGAGCTGTTAATAATTACATATTACAACAGAGATGAAAAACATCTAAGAGAAGGGAATGTAGAAGTCTATGCATCCACTGTCATTGTTTAACTTTAACCCGCAACAATAAAGGTATCGGCTCTTTTACTTCACAAACGTCAACAGATGAAAGAATCGAAGGAATATAGATATTAAAATAGAGACAGAGTGGTGAATGTTACACAGTGTGTAAAACGGTCACTAAAAACCAACTAATGACAGGTCATTAGCCCTGTGGATGCCTGGACTTCTAATTTCCTCTTCAAAAATGTTCTTCATCTCGGTTGTAATATGTTAATATTAACAGCCCCCTAGGGGGTTGAATCCAGTTCTTGTCTACAAAAAATTTGACAAACTCAAAAGGTTTTTAAAATAACACGGAATTCGTGTTTATGTATTGTAAAAAATATTTATTTATTCCTCAATATTAATATTCTGGCATTTTCATTAATCACCATTGGATGTAATACACTTCTTCGAAACGTTTCTGGAATTCACTTTTTGGTACGATCTTCAGTTCCAACGGTTTTTATCTCCTCCGTGGTCGCGAAACGTCGTTATATCATAGTCCTCTTTATCTTCTGCAACAGGAAAAGGTCACAGGTGCTAAGTCCGGTGAATACGGTGGCTTAGGCATCAATGCGATATAGTTTTTAATCTAAAGGTCATGAACAGGCCGCCATCATTTTCACTCTAGAAACACCTCGGAAATTCGCCGCGCGCTCTCTATAGACACTAAACTTGTTTACCATATGTTTGAATTTACCGAACCCGCACTGACCCGCAAACACTTCGCCTCTATTGCCAAGCACTAAAACAATTACGTATTTAAATTCGAAATTAAAAAAATAAAATATAATAAAATCGGTTTTAATAAAAAACT
This sequence comes from Micrasema longulum, assembly GCF_059751315.1. Lineage (NCBI taxonomy): Eukaryota > Metazoa > Arthropoda > Insecta > Trichoptera > Brachycentridae > Micrasema > Micrasema longulum. The sequence continues at coordinate 377,807 of NW_028277636.1, forward strand.
AATTGCTTTGAACTACGTCACAAGTTCGTTGGAATCACCCAATCAGTTATGGAGTTGTTATGTGTTCAGTAGCTTAATCACAAATAACTATTGACGTGCTTAAAAACATGCAAAACATTTAAGCGATTACAATGAACAAAAATGAACATATTTGAGTTATCGCAGTCGTAAGTCTTGACTTGTCAACGCCTATGTAATCTCTAATTCAACGCTGGTGTCGGTTTGTTTTATGTTTTCCTCGTAAATAAATACAGTTCACTGGCGAAAAATCGGCATTTACTTTAAAAAATAAAATAATATATTACATTTACAAAATAGTAAGGAGTAACTTATACAAAAAAGTGAAAATTAAATTACAATTACTATGCCGACTGCTTTTCTTGAAATTTGGCTTGCTAACCGCCGGCTAAATGCAATGAATAGAATGATAAATAATAAATAAATAAATAAAAATAGCAGTTTAAGAATATTTTACACAAGTAAAATTTAAATATGTGATTGCGCAGCAGGATTATACGTCACAAAACGTAAATATTTTGACATTCAATATTAGGTGTTCACGGATGTTCCATTGTGATCGTGAATACGATAAACAACCATGGTGATTAATTGTTATCACGTCCCTTACTAGCGCGTCGATATTTATTTGTGATTGAGCTACTGATTGGTTTCTGGTTTCTGGTACACATTTTTTTCAATGTTTAGTGTATTTTTACGGTATGGGTTCTTCTTTTAAATGTCAGCAGAACTCACCGACGAAAACCTGTGATGTCTCGAGCAGAGAAATTTTAAAACTACAAAACTTTTAAAAACCATCGCGATGGTAACACGATACTTAAAAACAAATACATGTATTCTTCAAAAATATTTTTTTTCTTTTCAGTGCTTTCTTGTGGTTTCATTATGGCAGCAATTTCTTAAAAACATTGAAATGTTTTTCACGCCGACAGTTTTTCAGTTTGTTGGAATCGTAAAATACGCTTAAATATTTTTGAATAATTCAAAAGTTATCTTCAGTTCGCGAAATAACCCATAAGTCAAAAGTCGTGTCTGAAGATACCCGACTTAAAAATACTTTTTGTTTTCTTCTAACTTCTAACGTTTAGGTTTGCCGACTAAGTAACCGACGGCAATGCTGACTTAACCCTTAAATTTTAAGAGAAAAATACAATTTAGTAAATAGTTTTAATTTTTATTTCTTATTTTTTAACTTCCTAGGCCCGAGTTTTAAAAATTTTCTTGATCTATACATATCGAGATGGAATACATAACTTCTGTACTATCTGTATCTTCCTCGGTATGTTTTACCTACTTGTTATCTCGACATCAGATGATCGAAACGAACCAATGAATGACTGCGAAAATTAGTCCGCATTCCTTACTTCATTAACATTTAAAATATATCTCATTTATATTATAAATAGGCTTATGTGATAGACAGTGCCTACTTCAAAGCGATTATAAACTCCTAATTCAAGCCAAAATGCTCGCTTGAAAATGATTTTTTAAAGACTTTCAACACTTGCCAAGACGATATGCTTAACAATCTACTGTATTTATCTACCGAGCGACTACAAAGTCGGCTCCTTTAACGTCTCGATACTTACACTCGAAAAGATAGTAAAACAGATAGAAAAAGTTAATTAACAATTTTTTTTTTAGATTGGTAACTTTCTAACGCCTAGATACTTTTATTTGTTAATAAGACAGAATCTAGCGACATTATTATCACATCTAGGCGTTCGTTTTATGAAAGTGACAGTTATGACAGAATTAAATTCGACCTCAAAATTTACTCATTTCTTAATAAATTCATGCACAATAAATAGTTTTTTTTATTTTTTTGCACCACAACAGGCCAGGAAGCCTAATTATAGTGGTGAATTACATCACAGAAACCCAGGCTGGAGAAAAATCACATTTTATTTTTTTGTGTTCTCACCGGGAATCGAATCTGGAACCTTCCGTGTGTGAGTGAACATGGCCTCATGTAACAGAAATGATCGAGATACGCTGCGATTGGTGTACGAATGCAGTGCCCTATGCACCATTAGGTTTTAAAAAGGAATGATGAATTTGATTGTAACAGTTTTCTGTAAAACAAAATCATAATATAAAAAAACATTAATTTTTTGAAAAAGTAACACGAAATAAAAAAGACACTTATTTAAAATATATTCTAGAACTCGGGTCTTTGAGACCTATTTACGGCCAGTAAGGGGTTAGATACAATTATTTTCAGACCTGAATATTTTATGTAAAATTGGAAAGTTTAAAATTTCTAACTTGATTTCTCCGGCAAAGTGGTTTGGCTATCTTTACTGATACTCGCATATCTTTTCTTGAGTAATTGACCTCAAATATTACTTTCGAGAAAGCTTTAATTTATGTAACTCTTTCGCGCATCCACTAAATAATTTATATTATATTTTGCATAGGGAAAATATAAATCTGAATTACATGAGCATAGATTGTTCTTTTTTCTGTACCATATCAGGTCCCCCCAGTGCTGGTAATCACAGGAACAGCTCCTCAATCCAGGATATCTCTCTCCTTCCAACTCCACGTTTTTCCTCGATATTCTGTATCATGATTAGCTGTAGAACACTGTCAGTGGACATCTTTTACTGAGGACTTCCCTGAGCACGGAGTATACGTCTCCTTTATTTTTTTCACTTGATGAGGTAAAACTCTTCAATAATTACAATTTTTGTAGGTATGAGTGGTGGCAAAAGTTGGTTTGCAACCAGTAGTCTTTGGGGAAGTCTGCTACTTTTGGGTGACTGGCCTTGAGTGTCACCTGGGGGCGTTCTGGTGCTCCAGAGAGTAGTAACTAACGTTTCCTATCACTGTTGATATAAAGAGGTTTGCAATGGGTGAAGGATTTATGTATTTGTTTTATTTATACTTCGCCTTGTCCCTACCTTGTAGAAAGTTAGGAGGGGTTTTAGAGCGACAGTGAAAGGGACATTGAAATTTGTAAATGTAAATATTTGTTAACGCTTTTCCATACTGAATTTGGTTAGTAGAGGATGAAATATAATCAACTCGTAATGAAAAACAAAAAATTGCTTGCTTGTGTGAGTGGATCCGAAGAAAGACATTTAGTCTTTAAAACTGATTCGGATATGTGGTGGATGCTTTCAATGTAGAATATTGATACGAGGGTCAGTCAAAAACGAATGCCTCCTATTATTTTTCTACTTTTAACTATAAAGAAATTAAAATGCAATTACATAGGTTGAAAACTAAACTACTGATGATTAATTTGTCATTTTGTAATATAATATTCATCCATTTCTACAGTTTTGGTCCATCTTTTAACAATGGCGTATATTCCATTATGGTCAAAAAGAGTACCGCAGTTGACGAAAAATCGTCATTACACTGCTTTTACTGAGGGATAGCATGCCACTGAATGAAGGGCGTCGGAATTAAGATATTTTCGATAATGATAATTATATAATCTAATCTGATGTTTTTTTTATTTTTTACAATAAACATAAGTGATAAAACAGAGTATTAAAAAAATAAAGCATAATTACATAGCAATGAAATACATATTAATAGTAAAAATAGTAAACAAAAAATCTCACCAAGGCATGGCCTGTTCGAGGGTTCACAAGAAAATGTTAATGTTTTTTTGCTCCAATAATAAATAATGGACAGTGTTATTATTTATACGAGGTGTGTTCAGAAAATAACGGAAACTTTTTAGTTTCGCGGGTTCGGAAAGTCCTGAGGCGCCTCCGTCATAGACAATCCTCAAGGACCTACCGAGGAGCGAAACCACACAAGCGAACGCAGCTCGTTAAGTTACCAGCCTGCGGTTCGATACCCAGCCGGAAGTAGAGGGAGACAAGAACAAAGGCTATAAAAGGCGCGAAGTTCAAGGCCCGTTCTTCTCTCCTTGTCCGAAATTCAACTGCAGTGCTTCCTCACATAAAATTAGTCTTCTATAAAACACGTGTTAGATATAAAATTGGAATTAAGTTAGATTTTATTGAATGTGTAATAAAATATCTTTGTATACAGTTTCTTATAAAATAAATAGTGTTATCCACGTAAGTAAACCGTTCTTATTTCTTGTGTGATAATATATATGTGAATCCTTTTCCCCGCCACCTTCTGAAAAGAACGTAGTAGGGTGTTGAGCGAGAGGTCATAAGGTACCGACGGGACCGATTGCAGGCTCCAGCAGGGACGCGAGGCCCCGAGCGGATGGATGCAGGTAAAAAGGAAGATAGCCTAATCCTACCTCACGCACACGCCTGTGAGTATAAAAGTTACACACAGCGTGTACAGAGAGACCCCGACAGGTTAGCAAAACGCCACACACACCCCACAGTCCCATTCTCAATTAAAAAAATATTATGTTGGTAAATATAACCCTGAAGTATGCTAAAATTTTAGCTGTATTCATTGTTTACTTTGTCTGTGGCAGCCGCCAAGGTTAGGCCTTGTACTATTAATCTGTGGGTTAGGCGTGCTCAGCGATTTTCATCTTGACGATTCAGAATGCCTCCACTGGGACAATTAAGCCTTAGTTTCGACGTCATATCCGTAAACCTATGTTTTGTCACCTGTTATGACACGTTTCAGTTATTCTGCATTGTCGTAAACTTCATTTAGTGACACTTCAGCAACTTCCATTCGCCGCTGTTTTCGTTGAAAATTCAACAATTTTGGAAAAAATCTTGCTGCCACGCGTTTCATGCCCAAAAAATTCGAAAAAATTTCATGGCATGAGCCAATCGAGGTGCCAACATCATCAGCGACTTCTCTGATTGTGATTCGGCGATCGTTCATAGCCATTTCATTAACTTTTTCCACGTTTTCATCGGTTGTTGATGTGCTGGGGCGTCCGGGCCGTTCGTCATCTTCAATGTCTTTACGGCCATCTTGGAAACGCTTATACCACTCATAAACTCTTGCCTAGTTAGGACCTTTGGTAACATTTCACACGAATTATTTCATTTTTAGACAAAACTTGATACAAATTCTTTGATCCATTTTTTTAACAAACAAAAATCGCTGATTTTAGACAAAGTAACCAACGAATACAGCAAAAATTTTTAGCATAACTTAAAGTATTTCATAATACTTAATTTTAGTACACCAACATAAGTTTTAAAAATTGACAGTCGGACTCTTAAAACTTGCGAAATCAAAAAATTATCGTTATTTTCTGAACACATTTCGTTTCTAAGGTGTGTAAAAATCACTGTTCTAGTGCCATAATCCACGGAGAAAATATTGGAATACGTTTGTATGAAGAAAAGTCTGACCGCATTTCCGTTCCAAAAATGTTTTCCTCTCTTTCGCAACACATTTTTAAAAAATACTATTATTATATTACAACAGAGAAAAAGAAATAATGTATTTAAGGGAATAAAGAAGAGTAGGCGTTTACAGGGCTTATGACTTTTCATTGGCAAATTTAAAAAAAAAACATTTTACTACCGGAATCAGATGAGTTAACTGAACCAGAAATTAAACTTTATTAAAAAATTGATGATTTATTAATTGACTAACTCAAGATGGACTTTCCGAGTGGCCATTAAAAAGTTTTAAAGAGTTAAGACGGAAAATCTGAAGTAAAATATATTTAATAATCATTGAGAAATTTAAGTAACTTTTTTTCAAATTAAGACTAGATAATAATTTTCAAAATGATGGGATCATCATCATCATTCCCTTTCCGCACCTAATGGTACATATGGCAGTGCATTGGTACACCACTTGCAGCGTATTTTGATCATTTTTGTTATACGAAGGTAAGATGGTCCGCTTATACGATGATACGCTTCAGGTCCCAGTCCAGGGACTATGAAATATTTCGTATCAACCATGTCGGGAATCGAACCCGAGACCTCTTGCATGCATGCGCCTACCATGGTAGGCGAACGCGCTGACCATTTCACAACGAGGCCGACGATTAAGATTTTTAACTCCACTAAAATCAACGGATGGAAGAATTGAAGAAATATGGATGTTTAAATACAGGCAAAATAGTAAATGTTACACAGCGTGTAAAGCGGCCCTTAAACCAGCCAGTGATAGATCATAAACCCTGTAAATGTCTAGACTTCCATATTCTCATCTCTAAAATCTTCTTCATCCCTGTTGTTATATGTTATACGGTTTTTTTTTTAAACTTTATTGGAAAATAGTATTTACTTTGGTTTATTTTTTTTTTTAAGGGTAGTTAAAAAAATATGGAATTTGTACATCACTAGTTTCATTTAAAAATAATTAAAAGGCCGTACGTAGGTTACATTAAATGAGATTACTAAAATGATGAAACTTTTTTTTTAATCATTTCGATTTTGTGTATTTTTTTATACTTAGAGCCTCGATTGCAATAAGAAGTTATCTGAGTTATCTTCAATTTAATGGAAACTTAAATTTTATTTTCATTTCAGATCCCCTTTGTTCATAATTAATCCTTTCTCGTGTATTTGACGAATATGGAAATAATTTTTCTACAAAAAAAAAACAAAATTCAACTAATCTTTTTCCAAATTCCTTAAATGATAAAATTAAAATGCCGTTATACATATTACAACAGAGATAAAAAACATATAAGAATAGGTAAAATAAAAGTCTAGACATGATGATGTTCCACAGTATTTGTGTCCGTAACCTGAAATTTAAAATGCTTAAAATTCAATTTAATATGAATATTTAACGTTTTGTACGAAAAATTCTATTTACTCTATGGACTATTGAAGATAACTCTGTTAACTTTTCATTTTAATACGCCGGATCCCACGCCTGCACGTAGTTTGGAATTAGAATTATTGTTTCATACTTTAATGTTTGTTATAAATTCATTCAATTAATAAAGGCTTTAACGGTGTGGAATAAATACTTGGATATATCATCGTTCACAGAACACACACGGGTACTACGCAACCCAAATAAACTTAATTGAAAATATTATGTAAGTTACAAACTGGATAAAGTAATGCGAAACGTTAATTTTATTTATTATGATTAAATAGGTTTTATTAATTATTTTTTTATTCCGTTTTATACATAATATTTACATTTTTTTTGTTAAAAACTTTGCCCGACTAACAAGGGTACATACCCCATTCAAAGCTAAGCAATTTCATTTTAATACATAATAATAATTTACAAATTAGTTTATTTTAGAGACAGCAGACAAATAAAATATAAAATTACTAGTTAGTACATTGGTCTACATTTATTGCAACAGAGAGGGAAAACATTAAGAAGGGAATATGCAAATCTAGGCATTTTATTTATTTATTTTATTGGGTAAACAAACGGTATATACAAAAATATTGACAATTTCTTTGTATATTAGTGTAGGACACTCATGCACACACCTAAAAAATTGCTTACACTTAAGACAATAATTTAAATTAAGTTAAATATAACAAATTTAAAAGATAAGAAATTAAAAATATGTAAAAAATAATATGATTAATTAAATATCTTATTCTTTTGATATTTCTATGATTTTTTACTTAAATTTACGTACATAATAATAATAATATCAAAGAAACAGCGCTAAAGATGTGAGAATTCATATACAGAATACATATTCTACATAAACCTTTCAAATCCGGCCTCCGTGGTGTAGTGATCAAGACGCTTGACTCACGCACGGAAGGTTCCGAGTTCGATTCTCGGTGAGAACACAAAAATTAAAATTAGATTTTTCTCAAACCTGGGTGTTCTGTGATATAATTCACCACGGTAATTGGGCCTCCTGGCCTGTTGTGGTGCAAAAATAAAAAGAAATGTTTTTTTTTTTTTTTTTAATATGTGTCGTCGCTAATTTCTTTTTACAATACTTCATTAGTTTGTAGTAATTTTGATGTGTAGTCTGGTCACCACTTTACATAACTCACATCAATTTAATTTAATCTGTGCAAAAAAAAATTTAACCGTAACCAAACAATTAAATGTTCCCTTCAGAACCCTTCAGTCTTACGATAAGCGCCTAGAACATTTTAGTCTGGATAAGTTGGAATTTAGGAGACGGATTTTTAACTGGATTTATCTTCATAAAATAATTTATTGAAATGTTGATTCTGCATTTTGTTTTGAGAATTTACTTTTGAATGTCGGCGATTGAGATCATACACTACATTTTATCTTCCAACCTTCAGTCATAATTTATCTCACTTTTATGCATTATCACGTATGTTGTTAATATTTAAAAAAATGTAAAAAGTAATACTGATATTCATATCTTTAACGATTCATTAAATAATTATAGGAGAACTGTAACGCAACGTATTATATCAAAAAGTCCCTTACTTATTTATTTATTTAAACGCCTTTTAGGCTTTTACATGTTTACATACATTTATTCAAATAAAGAAAGACACGTATTCTACACAGAAGTAGCAAAAAAATGTGTAAATGATTTTTAGAAGAAACGAAAAATATTAAAAATATCACCTTTATATATTAGTATATAAGTAGAAAGAACAGAAGTACATTTTTAAATATGAAGACGGAAATGCATTTTACACAAAAAAGGAGCAAAAAATAAAAATGAATTAAGAAGAGAAAGGAAAAAAAACATAACATTTTAGTAGAAAACATATGGGGATAAATTAATAATACATACGTTTATTGCAGTGGAGAACAGTACAGGAGTATGTTAGTTAGGTAAAATAATGAGGAAGTTCAGTGGTTTTTTTTTAAAAAAAATATTGGTAATAGACTGTTAAACTAAGTCGAATTTTTTTTTTTCAAATTTTTATATATCGTATTATCGGCGCTACGATTTTTCAAAGTTTTGTATTTCTGAAATAACTCCGCGTGTAATTTGTAAGTGTTCATTTCCACTTATTCTCATCTAGTTCTTCCCATTGGTCCAAAAGCGACAAGCAGACCGGAAATCTTCCATAGCTCTTAGATTATAGGTTGATTCACATGAACCAGTGACGTCATTTAAAGTAGTGCGTTTTTATCAAAATATTTATTATTATTTTTTCTGTACATTTTCAAGAAACTTTGCAGTACAATTTAATGCTCTAATTTTTACCCCGCGAAAGAAAACATTTTTTGTATCCAATTTCCCGTAGAGCTGAAGTTCCTCATTGTAATAAAGCGTTCGTATAATTTAGATCCATAACTTCCATAATATAAATAGAATTCAATTAAACAATGTTTGATTATGTCCAAATGCTTGCAGACTGGCTGGATTTCCTCCCTAGGGAGTTGTTCATATTTAAATTTATTTCAACAGAGAGGGAAAAAGTTTTCGAGAAGAAATTTGGAAGTCTAGGCATTAACAGGGCTTATGACCTGTCATTGGCTGGTTTAAGTGGCCACTTTACACACTGTGTAACATTCACCATTCAGTTTCCAGGCGTTGCCTAGTAGGTGATTTGGTTCAGCCGGATGAATCTCACCCACGTGATAAAGGTTTCAGCTCTTTCACTTCACAAAAGTCAACAGATGGAAGAGTTGAGAAAATGTGGATGTTCAAACATGGGCAGAATCTCCTGCAGAACATCTCCTGTCATAAAAACTTAACCCTTTTCTTGGAAAAGTATCCTTTATGATACATATTATGATCTCATTTTTTCATATGAACTAAAACACGAGTATAACAGCATTCAGTTAAAAAATTTCAACATTATTTTTCGTTCTTAACTGCATCATCACAATTCATAAAAAACTTCAATTCATAAAAAAAAAAATATAAATTTGTTTAGGATTCTGATGCCTTTTCAACCATCAAATTAGTCAAAAAAAAATTTTCGTGGGTAAGTATAGCGTATGAGCTCGCCAATACATGTCAGTAAAAAAAATATTGTATATGAATTTCCTAGAGTTTTAACCATCGAAAAAAAAGAAGATTGGAAATCAAAGCAACAGACGATTGAAATTTGATGAGTATTATTTTAATAAATTGTCTATTACGGAAAAAATACATCGAGAAATACGCATTTTTATTTATTGTAATAAAAACAGTACAGTAAATTAAAATAAATCATAATATGCCGTATATTGACAATATTAATTAAAATGCAAAAATAACATTGAATACTTTAAAAAAATATATTTTTGAGTATTATAAACAAAAATGTAAAAAACGGGTAGCGATTAAAAATAAAAAATACCGATAATTTTATTGACATTTTAAAATAGGAAAATTGTAACTAGGCAGCTACCAACACTGTGAAATTTCGAAACACCAGGCAAATTTGTGTCTCGGCTACGCCATGAATTTTTTATTAAATAATTTCGCACGTCCCAAACTCGCCCCTTGGTAGCGCCTGCTAACGTCACTTAACAAAAACATCATCGTTTTTATTACAATATTTCGGGTACGCCATGAATTTCTTTTTAAATAATTTCGTACGTCACAAAGTCGCCCCTGGGTTGCGCCTGCTCACGTCACTCAACAAAAACATCCTCGTTTTATTGCAGTATTTCGGCTACGCCATGAATTTCTCATAAAAAATGTCGTAACGTCACAGTCACTTTTTGAATCGTCTGCTGACATCATCAACAAAAACATAATAATTTTAGCTTTTTTCAGATACACAACAAATTTTTAAAAATACAGCGCTCCAGCAACCAAACCTATTTTAATAGTTCTCATATCAAACCTTTTGAATGAAATAATTAAATAGTCTATAATTCAATTATTATCTTTGAAACGAACTCTGCACAATTTATGATCATTAAATTCAGTAACTTCTTGTCTATTGTAAATGTTAACTAGTGTTGTGGTGGTCAATCTGACATTTGGAAAACAATGTGACCAACCACACCTAAGAACGAATTTCAAAAATATGAATTTTATTTTACAAATTTCTTGTAATAAATACAACAATCTTCAATAATTTCTTGTTACAATCAACAAAAAAATATTGTCATTTGTTTAAATATGAAATTACATTTAATTAAAGACTGGTAGTCTACTAATGAAAAAAATAAGGTAGGTACTTATCATTTTTGCCAATTCACTACTGTAATGTTGGCCAACATGCTTGGCATTATAGTCACCAATCACAGTAAAGCGTGTCATTTGGGCACGAATTTTAAGCGGGATATACTTATTGGACTCGCAAAACATTGAAATTAATTATTATTTTATAGTTTACGACAACCACTGTTGTTAGCGTTTTAGTTTTTGTATTTAACCTTTATACCATGAATCTAAAACGTGCAAAAAATCGCTCGCGAATCTATTATGTTAAATAAATTACCCATTTTTGTGCTCAAATTAATACCTAGCGAGCACTTTTGTTTTCGCAGCGTCTTAAATTTAATTAAGCAAAGCGTCGTTCTTATTTTGTCGATCAAAACATTTATAACCTATGAAAAATCGTAATCGACCCGTGGCAAAATGCAAATTATGCTAATTGTTCTTCTTAGTACTTTTTTTGGCTTTTCCACCTCCCAGCCGATAAAATGCTAATAGTTATTAAATTAATGTGTGCTTTAAAGTTCCGTATGACTAAATAATATTATTAATTAATAGAATATTATTGACATGTATTTCAAGCATTGCTGCATTCACGTTGTATTTCTAAGTTCAACTGTTATGTTTTTCTATGGTTATGTTTACTGTCATCTGTCATGTATTGGCGAGCTCACAAGCTATACTTACGCCTTTTTTCGTTCTGCCAAGATAAAAGTCAAGAATGTGATTTCACTGAATCTCCAAATCGGACAAAAAAATCTTTAATTATTTAAGAACTTTTACCATGGAAATAAAAAAATAAATTATAAATATATTGTTTTTTTTATATGATACTACTGAAAACATAAAAATTGTAGTGCCCTTTCTATATGCGCGAAGCTATGGCATAGTATACATATATATTCTCAAATTTTTTGAAAATAATATGAACATTAACGTAAAACCTATCAACCGTTTGTATAACGGGCTCATGTTTTATTAATCGAAAGAATAATCCCGGTTACTCGGGGCCGTAAACTAGCGCTGAATTATTCAAAAGCCAAGACAGATTTATGTATTAGGTAGGTACTTCGCAGACTCTACCGTAAACACTTCCAACATTTCGACTTTGTAAGGCAGCGGTAAGCAGCCCTTTTCGAAGTCACGGTGCACTTTTGATCCATATGAGAGAATGAGGAACTTCAGCCCAACGGAAAATTGGATACAAAAAATGTTTTCTTACACGCGGTAAAAATTAGAGCATTAAATTTTACGGCAAAGTTTCTTGAAAATGTACGAAAAAATTAATAAAAAATATTTTAACAAAAACGCACTACTTTGATTGACGTCACTGGTTCATATAAACCAACCAATGATGTGACAGCTGCGATTGATATCCGGTTGGCTAACCATAAACAAACCAATGGGAAAAACTAACACAGGACAACCTCTGACGTCACACGCGGAGTTATTTCAGAAAAACAAAACTTATAAAAATCAAAGAGCTGATAATACGCTATCTAAAAAAAACTTTTTTTTGTTTAGTTTAATAGACTATTAACAAATTAAAAAAAATACAAAGACACTGATTTTTCTTAATTGCGGATCACCAAAATACAACGATCAGAAAGCGAAGAAAGGTGTGCTTTTATTACAAATTAAACAGATTACGTACAGCAGTTTGAAATAAAAAAATATAGGGAAAAACTTGGAATTTATTCGATTTGAAAACCAAATTAATATGATATCTGAGCTTGTCGTATTTTGTGGATTTTAGAAATATTATATTTTATATGGCTACCCTCGATCAAACGTAGTTATAGAAAAAGCAGCCAGCCATAGAAAAATTAAACGGAGATAGTAGCACTTTTGTGACAATCAATTGTAATCAAATCTACACAACAGTTGTTATATTTTTTACTTTGACAAATTTAATAAAATTTGATCAAAAATATTGTGAAAGGCACAAAACATAAAAATGAACATACATACTTACTTACATCGTACAGCAATGTCTATAAAAAATCTTTTACATTTTGCATAGGAGAGAGTAATGTAAATAATTATGTTTTTCATGCTCAATTTTTAGCACAATCCACGAACTCATGAATTGTGGTGTCAAACATTTATGACTATTTTCATAATTTGGTATTTCTACTACTACTACTACAATCACGCCATTTTCCCGTAGGGGTAGGCAGAGAGAATGAACCGCCACACACGTCTATCCTGGAATATATTCCTAGCTTCTTCCACATTCATACATCTTGTCACACATGCCCTTCTGTTCAGTCTGCTTTTGACTAGACATGACTAGACTTAAGATTTTGGTTTATCTGATCATGCCACGTCTTCCTTGTCCATCCTCGTCTCACGTTACTGTTCATTTTCGCCATATATACTTGTTTTACCATTCTTTAGTCGTCCATTTGTTCTACATGACCAAACCATCTCAGAGACCTTTTCTTAATCTTATCAATTATACGTGACTCAGATTTACACTCTTGCCTGATTTCATCATTCTTAACCCTGTCATACATGGATTTCCCACACATTCGTCTAAGAGATCGCATTTCAACCGCGTTCACTCGGCTTCCATCCTTCCTATGCCAGTTCCATGTTTCACTCCCATACATAAGTGTTCAGACTAAAACTCCGTTGTGCACTGCCAGTTTAGCTTCGATTGACATTTTTTTTTTTGGCAATTACTGTGCTTAATGCCCCGTCCATTTTGTTGCCCGCATTCACTATCCTTTTTACATCTTTTTCTACTCTTCCATCTCTTGAAAACATGCTTCCTAGATACACAAAAGTCTTCTACTTGTTCAAGATATTCGTCGTTTACATTTATTATGCAGTCAGTTTCAAAGTGTTGTTTCGTCAAGTCTAAATTAGTTTTTTTTTTTTTAATATTTGCGATCTTATGATTTAGCCAAATATTTCATTTTTAAGGATCATTTTCAAGGAGTTTTAAATAACTAACTATTAGGCAATGGAAATCCAGTTGTAATACAGTGATATTCGAACCACGGACCTTTGAGACATGAGTCCGAGACACTAGCCACGGGACCACAACCCGATTTTACCGCAATTTTTTTTTTCTATCTTCTCTGGAAGAAAGTTAAAGTCTACTGAATACAATTTCAAGATATATTTATCAATATTTGATAAAACAAAAGCAAAGTACAAATCACTTGCAATTATAATAATAAAACATATACTGTCATTACAAGTTTACTGGTGAAACTTTGCGATGAAGTTGGTTGAAGTATTGCTAGTTATCTTAATAACACCACCTGTCGGGAAATAGCTACAACTTATTCTAACCCCTATTAGGTATCAAAATGTTAGCCGGAATATCATAATTATTGCATGTTTGCTCTCTAATTGGAGCATATGGTGTCCACAAATAGCTTCCATGCACTTCTAGAGGCTGCCAGCTCCTGTGCGTCCTCCCAAGTCAGGTTCCCGACGAACAGTCGGCAGTAGACGTCCAAGACGTAGAAAACCTGATGCCTTGTAAATTGGGCAAGCGTGGTTAAGGCTCTCAGGAGGCATCCGCAGCATATGGCCAAGCCAACCGTATGGCATCTGCTAGAATATAAAGACATGATTTTATCATGTCAAAATACAATAATCTTTATAATAAACACAATTTTTATAAACCGTAATCTCTTATATATGTAAATCCTAAATTACTCGCATTAACTTCCCTTGACCCATTCACACGTGCTATTCATTTGATAATGCAAAAAAATAATTACGTTAACAACGTTTTGAGTAAGTCCAAATATTTGCAGACAGGCTAGATTTCCTCCCTGGGGACTTGTTTCGTTTTGAATTTATTTCAACAGACAGGGAAATTATTTTTGAGAAGAGATTTACATAAATGCAAACGACTTCCAGATTCCTTTCAAACATTACGAAGCTTTAAAAAAATATGTTCCTTTAATCAATAATCAGGGGTTTAAACCATCAGTAGGGTCGCAGTGCGTCACATCTTGCTGGAGGGTGTGATTCTATTAAATGCTGCGAATGCCCAGTTGTATTTTACCGGTAACACTACTGACTAGTCCGGCTCGTTAGCGTCCAACCCAGGGCAATGGGATCACACTCATAACGGTGTGATCACAGCAGATAACGAGAGGATGAAAGGCGATTTTCTGGCGCCTGAAAACCAGAACCAACCAGCCAAGGGAAGGTAACCCCGACAGAGAAATCCACTAGAGGAGGAACGGGAAACCACTCTGGTCATCTTTTCCCGGGAATCGCTATGGCGAATACATACAAAAAGCAGTTGTTCTGGCCTCGGAGTAGCGCAGGACAGAAATGCTTTCGCTGTAGTGATCGCCAACACCGGGAGGACTAGATAAAGCACCGCAAGAAGCAAACAAACAACCTTTCAATATAGTCCGTTATGTGGGGATGGTTTTATAATTTTGTGCTACAACTATGGTGAAGGTGTATAGTGGGTTTTGCATGTTGGTTTAAATGGTGTTCTGAAGAAGAGACGGGTAGGTTTTGAAACCCGTAGATAAAGAAAAGTCAGTTTGTCGTATTCAGTGAAATGTTTGAACACAAAATTAATGCTTTAAATATTAATGATAAATATTAAGTTTATTTTTTGGTTTATCTTATTTTGATTTATTATATAAATAAAACATGAGTGATACTTTAATCCACAAATTTGGAATATCCAGTGACCGGTTTCATCGCTTTCGCGACATCTTCGAGACTGGTATCTTTATTAAAGAGTTAAATGTATTTATACAAGGCAGAGGTAAGGATAGATAATTCAAAGTTATATGTAAGTAAATTAAATAAAGTTATTTTTATCTTAAGAATCATTATCAAAAAAAATTCTTTGGGTTAACTAATGAGTTGATATAATGCTATTTTAATGAGTTTAAGTATTTTATTTTATTTTTAGCGTCCCATCCTTCGTGAGTGTGGTTTTGTAAATAATGATTTCTGAAAAACAAAGGGTAAAAATACATTAGTAAAATTATATTGCAATGGGTAAAGTAATGGAGAATGCACATTTGTTATCTGTTCATTAAGTAATTCTACGTCGGGTTTATTTTTTAATATATTAATTTCGAGAATTTCTAATTTGTCAAGTTTATGGCCTTTGGGTGCAATATGAATTATTTTTACATTATTTTTTAATTCAAAGGAATGTTTATTTTCTATTAAATGATTGGCAAAATTTGATAATTCAAATTTTCATATTGCACCTAAAGGCCATAAACTTGACTAATTAGAAATTCTTATTTGTACGGTTATTGTTGTAATGTCAGTAGTCCTTATTTTATATGTGCAACTGAATAAATATGTTGAACCAATAAAAAATTTAAGAATGATTGTTTATAAATAACGTTTCAATGGTTTCAGACTAATTATATTTACTCTATCTTTAAAAAAAATATTTAAAAAATATATATATTATATAAATTTAAATACAGTGTACATTAGGGTGGGCCGATATTTTTTAAACGAATTTTTAAATGGAAGGGGTCTTAAAGGTTGCTTTTTGGATTACTCGGAATGCAAAAAATACCAAAAAAAATATTCAGCCAGAACTTGAAGTTTTTGAAAAAGTCGATTTTTTGCGGTAAACCGGCTGTCATTTTGTATTTGAGTAAGAAAGTCAGTCCAAATAAATTGTATAATGTGCATTTAACCATATGAAATAAGCATCTAAAAGCGTTAGTTGCACTTTGTTTTGTAATAAATTGTTTTAATGAGCCATTTTTTTTGTCAATACTAATATGGCTAACCAGGCGCTCAACGGAATCAGTTCCACGGAGTGTAAACTTTTTGCATTTCAGTAGTTTTAAAACGTGTTTGAATTTAGAATATGATTAAGTTATGTCTTTACTAACAAAATATAATTTTATCAAAATAGATAATTAACAAAATGTCCAGACAGTGATAAGCTTCAAACCTCGGTTGAGGGCCAATAGCCGTATGGATTTTTTTAAAAAAATAATTGTTACGTGTAATATAATCCAAAATTGACATATTCCAGGACTGGTAATCCAAACGCTTTCGCGGCCGTATTATCTCGTGTATTTACATACAAAATACAAGAGAAAAACTGTTTTCTCCTGCCGCGAAAATGATTCAGAATAGCACCCCAGATATCGATATGGTCGCAAAATCATTGCCAGATTTTGTATTTGATGTATAGGAGTATTGAATCCACATACTATCCGGCTGTAATGACAATAAAATATGTAGTTGATGGTTTCTGGTATTTCTGGTTGGAGGTTGTTCTCCCAATAAAATAAATAATTAAAATGCCTTGACTTGCATATTCCTTTCTCAATGTTTCCCCTTTTTCTCTTGTTTCTGTTTGGAGCTTAAAAAAATTTAATTTGCAAATAACAAGGGATGGCCTAAAATATTATTTAAGATTTTATTTAAGAGTTTTCTCCTGTCACTAAGCTTTAATAAAGTTAGTAAAAAAGCTATTGATTATAATGCAAATGATCTCTTGATGAATTAATTTTGAATTTAACAAATTTCAAAACAAATTATTTTGTACCCTTTCTATTGATTGTGAACGGCTCTAGTAGTTATAGTTGTAGTATATCAAATGTCTTCGTCATGTAATGAATATCGCCCATTGGGTGTATGTACAGATAAATAATAAAAATTATTATAAACACGAAAAACCGTCAAGATCAAAGAAATAAATGTGGTTAGGTTAGTGCGGCGTTAGGTGTGGATAAAAATGAATACTGACAAAGTTCAGTGCCACGGGAAAATGGATACAAAAAATTGTTTTTTACACGCGGAAAAAAATAGAGCAATTAAGTTTGCAGCGAAGTTTCTCTGAAATGTGGGAAAAATCAATGAAAATTATTTAGTTTAATGACGTCACAAGTTCTTTCCAATCGACCAATAATAATGTGTTGTGATAGATTTCCTCATCAATCAGGACAACTCACCGAAGAGAACAAATGACGTCTCGTGCGGAAAAAAATTACGAAACTTAAAAAAATCGCAAATATGTTTTTTTTTTAAATGCGTAATCTGACAGACTATTACATTTTTTTTAAACCACTGAACTTCCCCGTTAATGTTTTACATATTTTTTTAAATAATTAAAAACAACTATTGATTAAGGGTTAAGTAGATAATATTTGATGATGTTTATGTATGGGTGCCTAGCTGTCGTCTTCTTTTCTCGATTTTCTTATTCAGTCTGGTAAATTAGGCGAGAACTTTCTTTCATTCGTAAATTGAAATTTTCTTTCCAAATTCGCAATTCAAATTGTGACTGCGTGTTCTGTGTAATAGGGGCGAATTTAATGTTTCCGTTCCCTTTTTACCAACATCCAAACGGTCGTTCGATTGCACAAGGCGCTTTATCACGGTGGGGAGAGTTGAAACAAACAGGCCTTCTGTTACGATATGACGGTTAGGATTTAGCGATGTTTGTCGGTAAAGTGGACTCGAACTTTCCGTACCAATTCTGTAATAAGTCACAAACAAAATTTTCCGAACTTCGTCAATAAAGAACACTTGAATGTTTTATCCAAAATTACACAATTACATTTATATTATGTACTACAGAATGGAATATTTTTACATGATTTTCAGTTGAAAATAACGATTATTATTGATACTTATAATTTATTTATTTATTTGACACTTTATATACATATACAATAAATATACATATAAGGGCGAGCATATTGCCTTAAGACAATTTCTTCCTACCTACCTAAACCGTTCAGTTTGAGAAAATTATAAATACATGAACATATTAAATCTTACAATTTTATACAAAAATTAAAAGCAAAGATTAACAAAAATAAATATATATAAAGAAAAAATAACACAATACTATGAAGAGTGGGGAGGGGATGGGAAGGAAAGAAGAAGGATAAAGGAACGATTTAAATATTTAGATAGTGACATTCCAATCTTGACTTAAATGTAAATATAGAAGGGGCGTCTCTAACATTAGTGGGTAGATTATTCCACAATCGAGCGGCTACTACTGTGAAAGATGAGGCAAAAAAATTAAGCGATGACAGGGTATTAAAAGGGTTCTCTCGTTACTAGAACGAAGAGATAGTCCGTGTTGTGAAAGATGTTGGATGAGCTCTCTCAGATAAACAGGCGAAGTGGGATTATTTGAAATATTGTGAAGAAGTGATAGAATGTGAATGTTTCTTCTATGCCTGATACTGAGCCGTGGAGTAGTGGCGTGCGATACTCGGTTATGTGTTCAAATTTGCGAAGATTAAAGATATAACAAATACAAATATTCTACAATCGTTCTAACTTATCAAGCAATTCAAAGTTAGCATCTGGATAACATACATCCGCGTAGTCAAGAAGTGGAAGAAGTAAGCTCTGGACTAATGTTTGCTTAACATCAATTGGCAAGAAATTCTGTAATCTTTTAAGTGAGTGGGAATTGCTATAAATTTTACGACTAACTTCGTTAACCTGGTCGTGCCACCCTCAATGCTTATGAATGATAATACTTAAGTTTTTGACTGAAGTCATGAATGGAATTTCTGTACCATCTATTTTGAAAAGAGGAAGTGTGGAAAAATTCACTTTTGAATACATTTGTTTACTACCAACAAGTACAATATGGGTTTTTGTTGGATTTATGAGAATTCCATGTTTTTTTGTCCATGAAGAGATAAGGTCGAGTGCAAGTGACATTACTCTATGTGTTTCAACAATGTCGACGGGCTCGAAATGAATATACAACTGCAAATCATCGGCATATAAATAGTACGAACAGGGGAGGTTTTTTTGTTATTGGATTGATAAAAAGGGAAAATAAAAGTGGAGAAAGTATCCACCCTTGTGGCACACCGGCGGTAAGATCAATCCAATCTGAAAAGACATCTGCCATTTTAACGCATTGATGACGGTCACGTTAATACGTTAAAAACCAATTTATCGCGGATGAAGATAGATTTAAAGACTTAAGTCTAGCGAGAAGCAGGTCAAAATCAACAGAGTTAAAAGCACTACTAAAATCAAGTAGGACCAAAAGCGTTAGACGTTTATCTTTCATTGCTTGTTTAATGTCGTCAGTTTTTTTAACTAAGACGGTAGTAGTGCTGTGTCCAGCCTGAAAACCAGATTGCAGAGGATCAAGTTGATTATGGAGTGTCAGATAACAGTTAATTTGTTTGTAAGCTATTCGTTCAATAACTTTGGAAAAGATAGGCAAAATGGAGATGGGTCTATAATCTTTTTTGGATGCCGGGGAGCCATTTTTAGGAAGTGGAATAACATAAGCCGATTTCCATTGGGTTGGAAAGTAACCAGATGTGAGGGAAAAATTAATGATATGAGTAATAATAGATCAGGTAAAAGGCAATATAATGACAACGATTATTATTGATAATTATATGAAAAAACATATTAAATGGTCGGACTTATCATGCGGGTATCGAAACCACTTAAACAAGCAGAGACATATGAAAAACTTTTCAATACATTTGTTCGTCCCCAGCTAGAGTACTGTACTCCTATTTGGTCACCTTACTATAATGTATTAATAGACTAGAAAGGGTCCAACAAAAAATCTTTGACCATGTCGTCTACTAATTAAACCTTTATTTCTCTAACTTTGCTGAAAGTATGTAGTACCATAGAATAAACTCTCTTCAAAATCTAAGAATAATGTTAGACCAGCTATTTTTGTACACATCAATAAACAATAAAATTAGTTCCCGTAATCTACTTGAAAGACTTTTATTCCGTGTGCCATCTAGACCGACGAGACAAAATCTTCTGTTTTACACAGACAACGCGTCAACGAACTATTTCAAACAATTTACAATACTTGCGAGCAATATAACTATCGATCAACCGAGGCTTAAAAATTTTATTCATGACAATGAATGTACATTTAAGTCAAAAGTCTAATGCCCGTATGCAGAGACAAAACTTAAGGTGATGAAAGTACATTCTAATTTCAAATGCAGAGAATAACCCGAAGGTGAAGACAACAGAATGTACTTTCCTCACCTTAAGGTTTGTCTCTGCATACGGGTATAATAAATATTGAGAGAAGCAGATATTAAATTAATTTTATTGTTACATACACCTTTTTCATTTCTTGTTTTAAGTGTAAACATTTTTTTCGGTGTGTGCATTGGTGTCCTACACTAATTTACAAAAAAAATGACAATATATTTTGTACATACTGTTTGTTTACCCAATATTTTTCTTAATACAAATTATGGGTTTGTCCAAATGCTTGTAGAAAAGCTCACTAAAGGTTTTGTGCGATTAATAATCGATAGTGAAACTTTTAAAATAAACATATGTACAGTGCGTTCGAATATTTAATAAG
Source organism: Micrasema longulum (assembly GCF_059751315.1). Lineage (NCBI taxonomy): Eukaryota > Metazoa > Arthropoda > Insecta > Trichoptera > Brachycentridae > Micrasema > Micrasema longulum. The sequence goes on from NW_028277636.1 coordinate 399,061, forward strand.
CCTGGTTTAATGTGTTAGTGCCTGTCGGTGAACCAAATAAACATACAATTTTTACTTGTGTGCGCACGGACTTTTGAATGATTTATATAAAAGTGTATGGTGACGTCTACTTTTAAAGCGAAGGTTATTGAATATTTGAATAGACTGTACATTAAAAATCGTTTCCCTGGGAATAATAGATGCCATAACGATTTTTAAAGAAAATTTACATATTACGGAAAGACTTCCATAAAAAGTTACCAATTGACATAAATTTAGCATATTCGGCATAATTAGTGTAGCCATAATCTTTCTTCCATTGTTTTAAAGTGGAAGTTCAGCCCTACGGGAAATGGGATGTAAAAAATGGATTCTTAAGCGCGGTAAAAATTAGAGCATTATTTGTACGGCGAAGTTTTTTGGAAAAGTATGAAAAAAACAATAAAAATGATTTTCATAAAATCGAACTACTTTACATGACGTCACTAGTTCTTTTAAATCAACCAAGGATAAGAGAGTTGTGATAGATTTCCGGTTTACGCTAAGTCGACTGGCGAATAAGCAGAACTCATTAAGAAAATGGAAAGAGAACTTGAGACGTCACGCGCGAAGTAATTTCAAAATAACAAAACTTACCAAGGGTCCTAGTGAGTCACATCTTGCTAGAGGGTGTGATTCTATAAAATACTGCGAACGCCCAGTTGCATTCCACCGGCAACAATACTGACTAGTCCAACTCGTTAGCGTCCACGTCGCGAACCCTGGACGATGGATCACACTCATAACGGTGTGATACAGCATATAACGAAAGGATGAAAGGCGAATTTCTGGCGCCTCAAAACCAAAACCAACCAGCTAAGGAAAAAGCAACCCCGGCATAAAAATCTACCAGATGACGCAATGGAAAACCACTCTGGTCATTTTTACCCGAGTATCGCTATTAGTAACGAGTACTGGATTATTGGATTACTGGTTTTCCTGGCTGCGGAATATTAAAGTAGCGCAGGACAGAGATCCTTTCGCTGTAGTGATCGCCAACGTCGGGGGGACCTGACAAGGCACCGCAAGAAGAAGTAATTAAAATTTTGACTACATGACATCATGGCACAAATAATTATTATGGAATTACCTTCAGTAAGGTAAGAAGTATACACACATATAAAACAGTTAATGTACGTCTCGGGCACTGCAAATTGAACAAACACCTCGCTAGAATGAACCTTTCCGAAACTTCTAGATGTAGGTTTTGCAGTGCAGATGACAAAACACCTACACACATTCTATGTGAATGTGATGCTTTACATCGCTAAAGGAGCCTCTTCCTCGGGGGACGATTGGTTAAACCTGAGGGTGTAAAGAGTTCGCCTCTTACTTAATAGCCCAATACTTTACGGATTTGGGCTTGTGTGTAAGCTCTCGCCTGCCACACAGTAGCCAGGCTCTTTATGGACCTGGTCTTGGAAGGCGCGAACTTTTCACGGGGACCCGTCGCAATAGATCTTCACAGGTCGCAGTGACGCCAGGAGCTTGCATAGAACAAGAACAATAATAGTGTACGTCTCATATCACACGTGTATTTCTAAAGTGACAAAATAAAATAAAGACTTTTGATGCTAAAAACTGTTTACGAGCATGATAAAAAATATTTACATTACCAAAATATTGTACTATACGACATTTCTTAGGCATCCAGATGTTTACTAACTGAGATGGATATGTTCTCATCATCACTATGGCAGCATCATCTGCATGGCATGTGATGATAATGACCTTATCTATCTTAGTGGATTCACTACTTTTTTTATTCTTAAAAGCGTTTTTTATGTATATTTATTCTACTTGTGAAAGAAAAGGTTTTAGGCGTATATATTGTTGTTGTATATTTCGTTATAAAGTTGCCAAACTTGATTGTTTCTTTGTTGTTCTCAATATGTGTTATTTTCTAAATGCTAATATTATTTAAGTCCCGAATTGAATTGTTGTAACTCCTGGGAATGTAATCCAACGTATTATACTAGTAAAATACTTTGTGTTTTATGATTTAAAAATAAAAAATCAAAATCAAAAAAAATCAAAAAAGATTTTCCAATAAAACTGATGCTAAGAAACCATGGTTAAACATTTTTTTATATTATACTTGAGCCTCAGATATCCTGTTTTTAATTTCGAAAGTGACATTTGAAATAATAACAAACATTTCTTACCTAACCTTGATCGTCTAATACAACCCATAATAAAACTCTGTTGTTATGAATACTATCAACAAAAATGTCATCTCTAAATGCCACACAAAAAAGTTTAACGTTTCACCCATAAGTGACATGACTCAAAATAATAAAGTGTTGAACACCACCACAGTTAGTTGAAGTGAGGCGAAACAACAAAAGTGCCACAGACGCCATTTGTCCGTTGATTTTTGAAGCTAAGTTACTACCTTTTTAATAGATCATACAGTAATATTTTCAAATCTCCTACATAGCGATAACTCGAAAACACTGATTTTTTTATTTGCTTCGCTTAAGAAATACACATGCGATACAAATGTAGTTGATAAAATGATCACAGTAGAGTCATCTATCAATTCAGTTTCAAAACATTATCCAAGCATCAAACCAAAAGTTTAGTTCGAAAATTCACTTCACGAACCTTCAATTTCAACATCATAGATGTCTATAGTGTGAAGGACCGACCGAAGTTTCGGAATCGGTTTCGATTTCGGCCGAAAATTGGACGAAGATTTATCCCAGCCGAAACCTACGGTCGGGAGTTTTCGGATTACGATCGGCTGTACTCGGATGGAAAATTAGCATAAGTAGAGATATTTGATTGTTGTCCATTCAAATAATTAGTTATTGTATTGCCATTGTCTAACATAAAAAATAAAAGCTAGACTGATTTTGTGATTTGTTGACTATAGTATAGTGTTTTTGTGATTATATTTATGTGATTTCTTTATAGCTAGAGTTTCTGTATACTTACATTAAAGAAGAAGTTATATTATAAAAAAGTAATAAATAATAATAATAATAAAAAAATAGTTTTGAAAGTAGGTACAGACTATTTATTTTTATTTTTTGTTTATTATGGTCAAACCTCTTACCTAGTTCTCTCCTATAATGCACGTTTTAAATGACTTTTTTTATTTACGCACCGACACATACGCACCCTCACACATTCATTCACTCACATTCGTATACTCGTACACATACATAAATACAAACGTCGCGTCACACACATACAATTTTATAAACTCTTTTCTTATTGTACATTATGTATTTATTTTATTTTATTAACATAAACGGCAAATCTGCCTTTTACAAAAAAATATAATACTGACATATTTGGCTTAGTATTTTTTTTTAAAAAACATCAATTTTCTTTTACCCAAGATTTGTTAAAAAAACTAAACCCAAAAATTATACAATATTTATAAAAAAAAATTAACCTAAAAATTATACAACATATTCAGTAGAAAGTTTAAAGAATTTAAGAATAAATGTAAAAAAACAAATTAAATAATAAAATGTTTAAAAGTAATATAACAAGAAAATCATAAGTCACTCTTGAAGACAATCTTCAGGCTGATGGGCTTTATACAGACTTTTCTAAAGCTTTCGAAAAAGTCAATCACACAATTTTTCTGGCTTAATTACAAGCCATTGGTATAAGAGATCCTTTGTTATCATTTTTCAGGTCCTACCTAAGTGAAAGAAAACAGTTGATTCAAATTAATAATTCCTTGTCTTCTCCAATCACTGTTACTTCTGGAGTACCTCAAGGAGCCTACCTTGCTCCATTATTATTTAACAAACAAACAAACCATCACGCCGTTTCCCCGTAAGGGTAGGCAGAGAGGATAGAACGCCACAACACTCTATCTTTGCATACAGATCTCGCTTCCTCTACATTCATACATCTTCTCATGCACGCGCGCCGATTATTCCGACTTTTGACATGTCCATCTTTAAGTATTTGTTGGATTTGGTCATGCCATGTCTTTCTCGGTCTTCCTCTATTTCTGCATCCATCAACATTCGCATTGTAAATATTCTTAGCCGTTCTCTCGCTGTCCATTCGTTCTACATGTCCAAACCAGCGCAGAGCTCCTTTCTTGATTTTGTCGATAATGCTTGTCTCAGCCTTACATAATGTACGGATCTCAACATTTGTGCATTTATCGTACATAGTTTTACCACACATTCGCCTGAGAGATCGCATTTCGACAGCATTCAGCTTACTTTCATCCCTGTTTTTCCAAGTCCATACTTCGCTCCCATACATCAGGGATGGGACCAGGACTCCGTTGTGAACTGCCAATTTTGCCTCTTGTGACAACCATTTATTTGCCAAGGTCGATTTAAGTGCACCGTTCACTCTGTTCCCGGCACTCACCCTCCTTTCAATATCTTTCTCAGTCATTCCATCCCTAGTGAACATACTTCCCAGATACACAAATTCCTCTACTTGTTTTAGTATAACTCCATTCACAGTGATTTCACATTTAGTCATACTTTCATTTCTTTCAAAAACCATCACATTCGATTTATCGACATTCATCAGCAAATCGCTTCTCTTGCATACATCGTAGACCTTTGTTACCAAGAATTGCAGTTCCTCTTTGTTATTAGCAAGGAGTACAGCATCGTCAGCATACAAAAGACAATTGACTTTTAAATCACCCATTTTTGCTCCCATTCTTAAGCCTTTCAGTTCTTTCATGCAGTTATCGATATACACGTTGAACAGCCATGGTGACATAACACATCCCTGCTTCACTCCTTTATGAATGTCAAACCACGATGTGTATGATCCATTTACCCTAACACATGCTGTGCTGTCTTTATACAGAGAAGCAATAGCACGTGTTAGATTTCCGCTTACTCCGTACTCCGATAACACCTTCCATAATTTTTCTCTGTCAACTCTATCAAACGCTTTTTGCAGATCGACAAATGCGCAGAAAAGCTTTTGGTTTTTAGCAAGAAATTTTTCTGTCATGTTTCGTAAAGCAAATATTTGATCCATACATCCTCTTCCATTCATAAAACCGCTCTGAATATCCCACACTCTATCCTTTGTAACTTTTCTTACTCTATCAATCAGTATTCTTCCATACATTTTGCCAACAGCGCTCAAAAGGCTGATTGCTCTATAATTTCCGCATTCTACTCTTGAACCTTTTCCCTTGTATAGAGGCATAACAACAGCCCTTCTCCAGTCTGGAGGAGTGTATTCCTCCTCTAAACATCGGTTGAAAATTTTGTGAAGCCATACAAAAATTATTTAATATTTTTATAAATGATATTATCAATTTTTTTTTTTTATTTTTTTTTTTTATTTATTTGATTTAATAGCATAATTAAACATTTTTACAATTTAAAAAAATTTCACTTGTTATATTTTTACTAAAACTAAAATCCCACCAAGCCACTTTTTGTAGCTTGTTGGTGAAGATTATATTTATACTGACTTAATAATATTATTTACATTTATAAAAACAATGAATTACATATAAAAATTAACAGCCGGAAAGATCAGAATAAACATGTTTATACAAATAATAATATATAAATATATTTTTTAAATACAAGAAAATACATGAAAAAATAAAATATTTATACCTAAGCTACTATTCATATATAAACTCTTGATCGAGTAGCCACTCTCTTATTTTGCTCTATAATTTTGTAAGTTTTTCGAAATACAAAATTCTGGCTTTTTGGGTACTTAAACTGATTGAATCTTCCAATGATTATCTTCTTTTTCAACATGATATTAATTGTTTTAATGAATGGTGCGACATCAATTGTCTTCAACTTAACATCGACAAATGTAAAATAATATCTTTCTTGCGACGAAAAAAACCTAAACAATTCAACTACAAACTAAAAAGTACTTCCCTTTCAATGGTTTCCTCAATAAAGGATCTTGGCATTACTTTAGATAGTAAACTCTCCTATCGTGAACACATTAATAATATTGTAAACAAATCCCTCAAACTTCTCGGTTTTTTTAATAAAGTGACGGCGGACTTCAAAAATATTAATACCATCAAAACTCTTTATTGCTCACTAGTTCGACCCCATCTAGAATACACTTCTCCTATTTGATATCCATTCTACAGGACTCATATTGACCATATCGAGTCTGTCCAACACCGTTTTTTAAGAAAAGTGGCATGGTTGCTCGGATTACAAAGGGGTAATTATTCTTATTTTGAAATAGAGCAATCTCTTAATCTGTCTTCATTGGAGAGACGTAGAACTGAGATGGACCTTATATGCATTTTCAAAATACTTAATGCTTTAAGTGATGTCCCATCTCTGTTGCAATTAATTTCTTTTCATGTTCCCAACCGTGTCACCAGAAGTCAAAATCTGCTATTTATAAAATCTTCTAAGAGCAACTTTGGTTTTTGTGCCCCAATGTCCAGAATGTGTAGATTAATCAATTCATCACCCGATTGGAATTTTTTGGGATAGATCTTCCGGCTTTTCGTAGATCTCTTCGCGACTAAACAGTGTGGGATGAAGTTGGATTGGCATAGTTTAGCTCAAAGTTTTTGGTCTTTTGTTTTTTTTTAATATATTGTATATTATTATTGTTTTGCCCTTGTTTGTCTTTGCTAAATAGATTTATGCTCTTTTTGTTCAGTTTCTTGCATTTATGTTTCTTCATGTAACTGTTGTAATTGGCTTAGGCCGTATATATATATAATAAAAAAATAAGTACTGTTTCATGCAGCTGGGCAAGTTAACAAAAATTTTTGTATATTATGAAATGCATAAATAAATAAATATAATTACCATTCACCATCTTTGGAGAAGTTCAAAATGTTTGTTCTATAGGAACAATACCCTACACTAAATATATCAGATACGTGGGAATAACTAATTACGTTTGATTAGATTAACAGGGGGTTTTTTTAATTCGCTCTAGCATTTTTAATATAATTCTACTCAAAAGAGTGAATAAAAATCTACATAAAAATGTGAATAGCTGTAAAAATCCCAAATAAAAATCAATAAAAAATTATGTACCATAAAAATGAACCGAAAAGCGATAAAAAAATACAATTTACTTATTAAATTTATGAGTTTTATTTCATCACTTATTTTAATGAATTCGTAAGGTTTAACAGCTTGGCCACCACATACCGCACACCGCATCTGAGGACATAAGTCTATTTGGCAGTGCCCACATACACGGAAAAATTCCTCGTTGCAAAACGAAAAAAGCTGCGGATTACAGAGAGCTCTCCCGGGGGAGAGCTCTCTGTAATATTGTAGCCTTAGCACCTTTGTGCTCAATGAAGGTAATCCTGAAGAACAAAATATTTACTTCGTTGAATTGAGAAAAGAGGGAAGTGAATTTTTCACTGACCAGGATTAAATTGATTATAATCAGATGTTATTTTTATATTACTCTCGGTTTACCTACCGTGCAAGAGGTCTCTGGTTTGACTCCCGGCATTGACATGAAATATTTATTTAAAAAGGTTTTTTTACACAGTAATATTTCATCATCCCTGGAATGGTACCTGGAGAGTAAGACTGATCATCTTGCCTTCTTGTTACAAAAAAATATCAAGATACGCTGCGATTGGTGTACCAATACAGTGCCCTATGCATCATAAGTGCGGGAAAGGAATGATAATGAATCAATGCATGTGAGGGTTGCTTATTAAAATGCATGGCATGTTGGTTTTATATTTTTAGGCAACAACTATGGTAAAGGTGTATTGTGGGTTTTGCAAGTTGGTTTAATTGGCGTCCTGACGAAGAGACGGGTACCTCTCGAAACAGGTATACATAGAAATATCGGTAAGTGGTTAAATACAAATGACATTTTGGTAAATGTTTGACCACAAAGTTAATGTTTTAAATATTAATAATGAAACACGGCATTTCAAAAGTTATTAAAAACCAAAATGTATTTATTTAATGAAAATAACACAACACAGTTTTAGAATAACTAATAACACAGAGTGAAACAAAATATTCTGAGACAGATGTATTTTAATATTTTTCTATTTACAATATTACTTCTAAATTCTTACATCATAGTAAAGACGGCAGGGTAATTTCCTTATAATAATTTTAATTCAACTAAAACTTCATAAAACGTGGAAACAAAGTTAACTAAATAACAACACTATTGTCTTAAAATAATAGGAAACAAGAATATTATTTATATTAAAAACGTATAAGTAATAATATATTTAATTAATAATTGCGTAAAAAATTCAATTAGGTTAAAATGTAAAGCAAAATAACAGTCAAAAATTTTTTAACAATAATTATTATTTTTTAAGGTCCTCTGAGTTGGTCTTGCAAAATATAATTTATTGCGTTAAACAGAAAACGCTAAGTTGCTTTCTTCGTCCGACGCTCTAAATTTCTGATAAAATAATTTGGCGCGTATGTATCATCGATCTTTAGAAGTTGTATCCTCATAATATGTATATTGAAAATCCACAAATACTCTCTCAGAAACGTACAACAATTTATTGTTTATTGTTCTTAATTTTTCATTTGTATTTCCGATATTGTGTTTAAGATATTTAGAATATTTTTTTTAAAAAGACTTAAGTCTCCTTGGTGGTGCCCGCTCCAAGGAAAAATTACCCGTTTCCGATGAGAAAATTTGTCCAAAGCAGCTCTCTATAATATGGTAGCTGGTATCTTTGTGCAGAAAGAAGGTAATCCAGAAATACATAGTATGTACTTCATTGGATTGAGGGAAAGAGGGAAGTGAATTCTTCACTGACTGGGATTAAATGGATAAGACATGATCGATTCCCCGAAATGATTACAAAACTTTCTATAAGTCATGGAATTCTTTTTGGAAGCCACCAATATCTCGATAAGTTTGGCAGTCAAAAATTCTGAAGCAGTAATAATAATTGATAAATAATTATAACAGAGAAACAGTTTGCACAGTCACGAAAAATAACCAGGCACCCTTTTACAGGCCTGAAATTAATTACCGTGAAATGAAAAATATTAAAAAATTTCTATTTACAAAACAAATTATATTGTTTTCTGTTCTCTTTCATACTTTAGAAATTAGTAAACATTCATGTTTAATGAAGATTGGGTCGTAAACTGATAACAAGTGAATTATTTTCTTACAATACACGTTTATTCAATCAAACAACTTTGAATTATTTGGGATAGATCTTCTGGCTTTTCTTAGATCTCTTCGTCAGTGTTAAAGAAGATGGATTGGCATTGTTAAACTCTAAGTCTTATATGTTTATCGTGTTTATTAATACATTATATACCATTATTTTATTGCCCTTGTTTGTCTTTGCTACATAGTTTTATGTTCATCTTGTTCAGTTTCTTGTATATCCATATGTCTCTTTTTGTAGCCGTTGTAATTGGCTTTGGTCGTATATATAATAAATAAATTAGGTTAATATTAATTAAATATATTAATTTATTTATTTTATATGTCTATTTCATACTTGGCGTATAAAGGATGGCGGGGATTTGTTCCAAAACAGACAAATCAACCAGAAGCTGTCAAACTGAGAAACGAACTTTTCTGTGCAATGCCGACTACCAACATAAATATAAATAATAGAGAAGCACTTAATACGCACTGATATATGTAAACACTAGATATGGCACTAAGCATTCGTCTTGTGCTCCATTCAACTGAGGCTTCGGAACTTATCTTTTAGAAGATTAACGGTTTCCAAACTTATCAAGATTAGTTCTCATCTCAACATGATGTGCGAGCGGTAGCTAAATTATACTTTTTCTCAAGGTTAGAAACGACCCAAGAAAAGTGCTGGAAAAAGTATGCTCTGAAGCTCTGCTAGATCAGCAAGAGATTTTACATCTCATATTTCCAAGGGGCGAGAAAGCAGAGAACAGGTCATGCCTAAGCTGCGGACAAGCAGTAAATATTCACAGGAGACATATCATTTCATCAAGATTGCTCAGCAATTAGACGGTTGCGCTTGTCTGCCCGTTTTACGTATGACAAACAAGAAGGAAGACTCGAGCCTAGAAACATACTATATTTAACAGCAGACAAGAGGGTGAGATTAATAGAATTATTAAAAACTCACGCTCGATTAATCAGAGATACTGTTCAGCAAATATCGACTGAGACTTCTTCTCTTCCTCTTTTTTTCCATATCCGCTCCTAAGTGGAGCATGTGGACATCACCAGTTGCCTCTAAGAGACTCTATCGCCAGCCAGTACTTTTGCCTCCTCTTACGTCAAAACGCCCCTTAGTTCCGCTGAATAAAGTCAAAATATCGTCATCGACGGCCTTCCAGGACAGCGAGAGAGCCTTAAAAAGATGCAACTTGGTTGAGGTTCTCCCGAGGAATGCGCAGCACGTGTCCGAGCCAGGTCCACCACCGCATTCCCAAGACGCTCGTTATAGGAGGCTGCAGCGTCTGTTCTCAGACTTCAATGTTAGTTACAAAATCGAACCACCTTATGCCATATTTTCTCCTCAAGCACTTACTCTCAAAACTCAGAAGTTTGGTGTTCTGGGCTTTGGTAAGGTGCCAAGATTCCACACCCATAGAGAGTACTGGCATTATATATGGGTTAAATAATTGGCATTTAGTTTTGACCGAGTATAGACTAGTGTTCCAGATAACACGCATCATGGTTGCTCCAGCAATTCTCAGGAGGGTTGCGAGCTTTTTGTGCATGCTTCCATCCTTATTTATGTGATCTGCCAAGTATTTAAAGCCCCCACTTTCTCGATCTTCTGACCATTTTTATACAGAAGCTGATCATGGTCAGGACAGGATTTTTTGCACAAGATCTAAGTCTTTTTATTAAGACCCAGACTAGCAGAGTTTTCCTGCAGTTTGTCAACGATTTCCTGAAAAAATTGATCGAGTGTGACTATCAGCTGGAAAAGACACGATAATGGACACCTCGAACGTACACAAACGCGAATACAGCAGAAGCCAGAAATTATTGGCTCATATGCATGGAGAAGATAGCACGGTTTAGTTAAAACTTTAGACTGACCAAAACGTGGAGGTGCAAGTTAAAGCCGCGGTCACGCCGGACGGGATCATCGAGTTAAACAAACCCGCTTTATAAATTACCAGTTGGAGCGGACTAGCCAAACATCAAAGATTGCGGATCAGTTGCGGCCACGCCGAGTAGGATCAAGGGTAAAGCAAGATTCTTAAGCAATCAAGATAGAATAAGGTTTAAATATATTTCAACCATTAGTTGACCACACTAATAAGTTTGAATTAGGAGCTTTAAGTTAATCAAAAAAAAGTAACAGGGCTATTTAACTTTTGTGAAACTGTTGCAGCTGATAACGAATCTACTGATTTATTTTTCTGAATCTATCGATTTTAACTAGATGAAGGTTGGCAATGCTGATAACACTACTGCTTTATAACTCATTGAAAATGCCCACAAAAATTGTAATGTTTGACTAAATCATAAGAATTTAAATATTTATTTTTAAAATAAATAAATTAATAAAGTAACAAAAAATTAAATTTTGTGTATAACAGGGAAGTATCACATTTTTTTACAATTTTAAATTAATAAGGGTCTATGAAATACATTCGAGTAAAAAAAAAAAATTTGTACTTATTGATAGCATAAATAAATTTCTAATTTTAAATTCCTTAAAAAAATGTCCATTGTATCGTCCCGCCCCTAATACGTTACGATTCGGTTAAATTTTGAACTTTGTTTGTGACCGTTAAAATTTAAATAACACATCGTCACGAATCTTGACGTCACAATTGTCAAGACCAAACATATTGCGTTTGGTTAAAACATATTTTTTAAGAATTGTATTTTAAAATGCAGGTATGAAAACATTTGTCTATGATATCCATATTGATTTTGAAAATACAATTAATTTTTCTAAATCCATTTCACATTTTATTATCGGTATTCGTAGTATGTGATTCGTAGTAACGAAAAGTGAAAGGGTTAAATTCCTAAACATGCTTAAATTATAAATAATCTCATTATTTACATGTAAGTAAAACATGAATAACATACATGTACAGTTTTAAAACATTTAGATAGTTATTTTTACATTTTATGATTTTTTGGACAAAATAACAAAAAACTAATCTAATCATATATCTTTACCTCTAAGGGTGTGACGGCTTACATCAGACTTTGTATACTGCCTAAGCTCGATACACTAAAAAATAAAATATAGCTGCTTTATCAAATATTAAATAACCTACCAGAAAACATTCAACAAAAAAAAAACGCTTTGATAAAAAAAACATGTAAATTAATATTTTAACATATTGATTAAGCATAATAGGACTGTAACAAAAATGTTTTTACTGCAATAAGGAAATAGAATAACACTTCATTTTTAATATAACAATATCATTCATATGATAGTCGACAACGGGGGGACCTGATATGACACACAAAGAAGAAGAAGAATTTATCTACTTTTACAGTATTATTTTAAAAACTGTATTCATAAATAATCTGAGGGTCTTACTCATAAACTTGGTATAAAGTTACGCCAAGGCAAAGTGGTGGAATATGAATGGGAATTGTATCCTTATTATAGTGGTAGAATAAGAACCGTATTCCTATCCTTATTCTACCACTATCCTAGGCCTAATTTTAAACTAGGTTTATAAGTAAGGCCCTTAGTTTACAAACAAAATATGCAGAAAAACAACTTTTTAAACGGGGAGTGTAAGAAACATTTCGTGCAGTTCCGCGTAAAAAAAGTATACTAAATATTAGTGGTTAACGTAAGTCGGGTCTGTTTTTTATTAATTTTAAAATGAGCGCCAATTGTAAAACAAAATGGTTTAACGTCATTTGAAAGAAAATTTTCTGTTTTACAAAATAATGAATTTGCTTTTACGTTTCTTCAAAACGAAATGTAAAGTAGACGAAAGTGATCGTTTTCGACACTTCGTTCAACTGTGGCCTTATGCTGTGACTAATTCGTTTCGTAAATTCATTCGTATCGTATGAGAAGCAACGAGAGCGAAATATGGTTTTGATTGCAGGTGGGCAAGCTACCTATGACAAAGGAAAACTGCGAGTAGATATTTTTTTTTTTAAATATGTCGGGGAATCGACATGTTATAAAATTATTGAAAACGGAGAGGCTAAAAACTCTACCTAATAAGGAAGTCTGGTTATGTTTGTAGACCTCTGTAAAAAAAAGATTGAATAAAAGACGGACCTCTTATTAAGAGAAAAGGGTCCCGGGCCCTTGGGCTCTCCTATATCCAGGTTCGACTGTGTGACAGGGTTACAAAAGATAAAATCAAGCGATAGTGTAAATCTGAGACAAGTATAATTGGTAAGATTACGAAAGGCTCCCTAAAATGGTTTGGCCATGTAGAATAAACGGATGACGAAAGAATAGTAAAACAGATACACATGGCGAGAATGAATAATAACGCAGGACGAGGACGACCGAGAAAGACGTGGCATGATCAGATACAACGAAGTCTTAAGTCTGGTCTTTTCAAAAGCGAACACAGCCAAGGGCATGTATGACGATTTGTATGAATAAGGAATAAGCTAGAAACGTATATCAAGATAGACGTGTGTGGCGGGTCATATTCTCTGCCTACCCTTAAGACGAAATTATGAAATGGTAGTAGTAACTTCTTTTCAACTTTTTTTTACTCAAAAGATTTTTTTACTCAAGAATCAGAATAATGGAGGACTTGATTTTATTCAACATAAATCTTAATTAAAATCTGTGTAGAATTTTGTTATTTACTATCGGGGTCTACATATTTTCAGAGTCTACAAATTCTTAAAATTATGTTATGGAAACAAATTGCAGCACCTTAACAGATATTTAAATAATTAATATGTTCTATTAGAAAATATATAAGTAACATTTAAAAATTACAGCGATACATTGAGGTTAAAAATTATATCATAACTCTTTATTCCATTTTAGTTTTTTTTTTAAACTGTGCTTTATATCATATACATGCGTGTTAAATAATTCTGTGTGTAAGTATACTTATTTATATGAACACTTATTTTTCAAAACAGTTTTTCTTACCGAGAATACATTATTTATCCAGAAAATAGATTTTCACTAATGAAGCTACTATGATTTTACTAATTGAGTTTTTTGTAAGGATGATGTAGATCAAGTTAAAATGAAGGCTGATAGATGATCAGGTACAGATGGTCTTACTTGTCTATGAGAGTATAAACTTACAAGATGATCGTTTACTCCGTACAGTGGTCCAAAAGTTTATTAGTATTTAATATTAATTCAATAATTTGTCAAAAAACACGTCTGATTTTTTCTAGTAAAAATTGTGACACATTAAAGCGAAAGGAAAATTTCGGTTCTCCGGAAAATGACAAGAGTAGAGAATGATTCACATGAGAGGAGTAAAGTAAAGTATTGGAAAAAAATATATAGATAGGAGAATGATAGAAAGGTTATGTATGTGGATAAACACGAGGGTTGCTACTTAAGTTTTGAGATATAGCAACACCAGTGTGAATATGTCAAATCTGAAATTACCATCGTAAAGTTTGCTATTTTCAATGGAAAACATAGTCAGAACGTTTTGTCATACGAGTGATATTTGTGTTATTTACATATACTTAAAAAATGTATTTTGTTAAAAAAACGGAACTAAATTGTAAACATTTTCGTGCGATGATTTTCTATGATTTTCGACGTGGATTAAACCAACAACAGTGGGCCGAACAACTCGCTGCGACTTTTGGTGATGAAGCATCATTTTGAGCCACCGGGTTTCACTGATTTTCTGAATCCAATCGTGGTTGCACTTCGTTACAGAACGAATTTCATGATGGTCGTCCAAAATCAGCTGTTGTGCCAGAAAAATCGATGCTTTGCGTGAACTGATATTGCAAGATCGTAATGTGACATACCGTGAGATTAAGGCATGCTTGAGCATTAATTCCATTTGCATATATTCAATATTGCATGAACATTTGGTCGTCAAAAAGATTTGTTCACGTTGGATACCGCGTAATTTGATAATCGCTAAAAAAAGGCTTGTATCGATTGGTGAAAACAAATGTTAAAAAAATTTAATCACGGAGCTTTAAAAGACGTCTATAATGTAGACTGTCTATTGTGACGGGCGACAAATCGTGGATCTATGCATATGAACCCGAAACTAAACAACAATCAACTGTATAGGTCTTTCAAGACAAGCGAAATCCAACAAAAGTTGTTCGCGCACGAAGCACTTCGGACCAAAGGGTCGCTTGTTTTTTCGGAATAACCGGACATGTCGCCACCATTTCATTAGAGCAACGTAGAACGGTTAATTTTAAATGATACACCACCATTTTTTTGCCAAAAGTGTTCGGTAAAATAAGGGATACCAATTTCAGAAGACGAATTATTCTCTACCACGACAATGCAAGCTGTCACACATCAGCTCAAACAAGTGAATTTTTGAGCATTCAAAACATCGAATTGATGGATCATCCACCGTACAGTCCTGGTTTGGCACCCAATATTTTTTTCTTATTCCCGCATATCAAAAATAAATTGCGAGGTCAACGTTTTTCGACGCCTGAAGAAGCGGTTGATACGTTCAAATTACATGTTTTGGAGGTACCTCAATCGGACTGGAAAAAGTGCTTCGAAAATTGGTTTAAACGCATACAAAGTGTATTGATCTTTAAGGAGAATATTTTGAAAATAATAAAGGCATTTTCACTTGGAAATATTTGTTTTTACTTGTCTATCTCAAAAATTACGTAGCAACCCTCGTAATAACTAAAATGTTTGAGAAAAAAATAACAGTGAATAAGGCTTATGTAAAACAAATATAGTAATAACAATGAAATAGGACCTGTTTTGTTGATTATTGTTGACTATGTAGGTACTATCAATTGTAAAACTACTTAAATTTCTATACATCTACTAAAAATGACATCATAAAATCAACATACAAAGAAGAAGCTCAACTCACTAATTTAAAAACAAAAATTATTATTTCTAGTGATTTTATAAAATCCAAACAACAACATTGTCAAATAAGGTAAAATAAATACAACAATACAATTATGTTCAATGAATTGCGGATTGAAACAGGCCCCAAATATAATATGACGCGATATCAGTAAAGTCTGTACACTTATAATATTAATACAACTGGTATTTCCACATGGACAAGGGTCTTTTGAAGACATTCACGTGTCCGTGCTCTTTCCCACCGATCACGAACACGTACAGTGGTATAACAACATCAGAAGCAAAACACGTCATGTCGTGCGCTTCTTCCTCAGGCACTAATTCCTTGGACCTCTGCCTCTCCACTCGGCTGGCGCTCTTGGCCCGAGTCTTGACCGCGGCTTCCTTTCCCTGGTACGGACTGCACGGAGATTCGATGGTGAGCGATCTCGGGGGAAATCGGCTCTCCCGGTGGTGAGACTCGGCGTCGTTGTTTTGCCCGAATTTCGTCTTGTTCCCTAGATCCTGCATCTCGACCATGTCGTCCATCAGAAACAGCTGCCGGCTGCCGCTGCGGCTGTCTGTTATTCCGCTATCTGGAGTGTTCAGCATTTTCGCAAACTGGACGCTATCACTGAGAGTGCTGTCCTGCTGGAGCGTCTGATTTTTGTTATTCGACAAAATGGTATGTATATCCGGGCCCAGGTAATTCGGGTTGCAAAATCCAAACGCCGTGTCGGAGTGTTTCATACCACTTTTTGGACTTAATTCGTTGATCGTATTTTCTTCCAGCGGCGTGAAGCTCTGTCTAGTGGACATACTATAAGTACTGTTGGAAGATATTTTGTTGACTCCTTCGATGCTGGCGTAGTCGGAAGTAGAAATGTTTTCATCGGAAGCCTCTTCCAAGTCCGGATAGTTTTGGAAGCGCACGGACGTAGATTTTGGAATAATACTGCATTTTGGCACATTTTCGTAAGTATGATTTTCAGCGTACGATGATAAATGAGAACTGTAGCTTTCGTCTTTGTTTTGAGGCTGAAACTTTTTGTGAACGATGGCGAAATCGCACGGAGTCGGAGCGGGCAACACTTGCACAATATCGTGATCGTCTACTGTAGGTTCGAACACATCATTATTATACCCTTCTTCTTCTTCGGAGTCTAGATATACTAACCTCGCAGCTTCCACGGGAGTAAGAACCGGCGTGAGAAGAGTTAAATCACTAAAATTAGGAACTGATATTGGTTCTCTCGTCATTTCTTTCTTTCTCCATTCGTTTATGGATGTTTGATGCCTGCTAGAGCTGAATTTATTGTTTACGAAGCTCCCCACTTCAGGGATAACAGGCGATATGAGTCCACTCATGATGACTTTTCTTCTGTTTATGACATGCGCACTTTGCGATTTGACCATGTGTTTGGCGGTCTTGGGTTCATTCCACTCCTCTTCTTGCTGCGCCGCGTTCTGCTGTTGGTGCAGTAAACTCTCCGTAGAATCTGTATTACTTATTAGTACACTATAACTACACTTGTTATGTCCTAAACGCGATATATTAATTTGAGAAAGCTTTGTGATTTCCTTGAGGAAACTTCCACCCGAGTTTGGAGGGGAACTGACTGACTTCGGTTCGTCTATTTGAGAGGTTCCATCAACGTAATTATGGTTGGACGCTTTGAATACGTAAGTCTTTTCGCAGGGAGACACCTTGTTGTTCGGGAGGTATGAGGAGTGCCGCGCTCGGCCTCTCGTCCTCTGGCCGCTGTGAGTCGGAGTGGAAGCGGGGCAAGGATCCCCTTGCAACTGTAATTCGGAGATAGCTATGGCGATACTTTCAGAACGGGGCTGTGGTTTTACACCTGAAACGTGAATTTTTTCCCACATCTCCGTACCTGTAACAGAAAATGTATATTTGTATTATCATTTTTTTATTTTATTTCTTCAGTCAGCTTATATTACAAATAGAATATAAACCAATATATACACTAACTTTAATTGAAGTAATTACATACATATTTATATCATCATCATCATCATTGTCATCATAATCATCATCATCATAATCATCGTTCGCTTTCCGCACCTAATGGTGCAAAGGGCACTGCATTAGTGCACCGCAGCATCTTGGCATTTTGTGTCGCCCGTCCACCAGATCCTCGCCAGTGTTCGCTATTGTAAATTCCGTCTGTACAAAATTGTGAGGATGTAACTCGTGTGTATTTACTCAATAAATAACTTCAATTGTAATCCATCTTTCTCATTTAACCTCAAATCAATTCACGCGCACCCATCCATACAGGCTAAAAATAATTACATTTAGAAATGTGATCTGCATGAGGAATCATTATTTAGTTTTCTTTGCACGACCTATTGTTATTTTGATTAAAAATTCTTCACCCACCAAAGTGGAATCTCCAAATATCATTACTGGGCTGTCCACTGCTTTCCCCGCCGAACAGAAGCATGTATCCGGGAAGTCGACAGGCAGCGTGTGAATGCCTCGGCCCGGGAGAGAATTTGCTCTTTATTTGCATCCATTGACTTGACACTGAAAACCAACACAAATTGTTTGCATCAAAACTAAAGTGTTTCTTGCATCAACTCAATTATCGGCAATGTTCTGAGTTTGTCCATTTTTTTTAAGACGTGGATTAGACTGGGTAAAACCCCCTAGGGAGCTGTTAATATTAACAAATTACGTATTAAATGTTACATATTAACATATAACAGCTGCCTAGGGGGTTGAATCCAGTCCTGGTGTACGAAAATTTGGACAAACTCAAAACATTTTTGATAAATCCACCCGGTCTAATAAGAAGTATAAAAATTGAAATATATTTTCCGGCATTACCTAGTCGTCGCTTTAGTTCGTTTTTGTCCCCATTCCACTTTTAACAAAAATCGGTGAAGTGTACAGGAGTTTTAAGAAAGCCTTAATATAAAAAATTCAAACGAAAAAAAAATTTTTTTTTATTGTTTAAGGGCTTTTATAACGAACTTTGTCTTAATTTGTGGATATTATTTATGCATATTTCGCAAAGAAAATTTTAAAGCTCGATTTCTGCAGATTTGTGTTAAGGTCTGTTGGACAAAAACGAACTGAAGCGACGCAGTATGTAGGTGAAATAATTCAATTATCTGAATCTCACGCGCAACAATAAAGGCTTCAGCTTTTTAACTTCACAAACGGCAACAGATGGAAAAATTGAAGGAATCTCCATCTTAGAACAGACTGTGCCATGTTAGATGGAGACTATCAGAATAACAGAGAACACTCCTTTTTCATTTTACATTAATTGGTTTTATAAAGATTCCCTGTTTTTAAGCCTAGTATGTATATTATTTTTTTGCAATAAATTTATGAATAAAAATAAAATAAAATAAAGAAAAAAAAAATATTTATAGATTTTCAAATATAGGCAGAATGGTGAATGTCACACAAATGCAAAGTGAAATATCACATGCTACGAATACCGATAAAAGTATATGAAATGGGTTTGGTATAATTGTTTGCATTTTCAATATGGATCATTTGGAGAAATGTTTTCATACATTACTTAAAAAAATATGTATTTTTTAAATATATCCGTAGAAAAACGCGATATGTTTGGCATTGATAAATGTAAACGGATTCAAACAAAGTTTAAAAAAAACATGAATCATGACGTATTAGGGGCATGGCCAATGCAATGACCGTATTCGCAGGAAACTAAAATCGCATATTTAAAAGTATTTTTTATGCTACTAATTAGTATCAAAAGGTTTTTTTACACAACAGTATTTTATAGACCCTTATTACTTTTAAATTGTTTTTTAAAAAAGGGATATTTCCCTAGAGGGAACCCGCCTCCAAATTACTGACGTAAGTATTGTTAAAATACAAGTGATTCCTATACTAGCTGCATATGTAAAATATAGCAAATATTGCATTGCCTTCAACAATATATAAAAAAAATGGTATGTACAGTCATTTATGAAAAAAAAATATATCGTCGAAGGCAATCCATAAAGGCGTAGCTTAAATTGGAGCCCTTGAGAGGAGAGTCCTTAAAAAGTTTTGTGTGTTCAGTAAAATTATGAATGTATTCATTAACATTTCGGTATTACCTAAACGTTTTTAAAATAACATGTGGACAGAACAGAAAATATTTTTTTTATCGATGAAATTTAATTATAAATCTCCTCAGCATAATGAATCGGAAAGGCGCAAAATAAGTTGGCTATTATTCAAATTGCCGATTGGGTCTTCCCTAAAAGTGATCGGGCGTTTTGTAGGTAGACTGTAAGGGCGTTCGTTACCTGTGTCCCATTTCCAACAGTCTGCCCTGTCGTGCAGGTCCTGCATCCCCCCGTAGACCCACATGGCCCCCCCCTGTATGACGGCCGAGTGCTTGTGGCGACCCGGGGGTAACAAGCCTCCCCCTGCGCTCGAAGACAACAAGTGCCAGGATTCGCTCTCTGGAAATACAACCATTGTAACGATATAGATAGATGAAATATGACAGTGAAAATTCACATTTTCCATGTTAAAACATTTAAAGCCCAAAATACAAACTAGCCGGCCGCGGGTATAAGGGATTTTATGTACTTAAACAGTCAATACTTGGGCTTCATATAAGAATCAAGATATCAAAGTTTAGTCTAAATTTGAAATGGCGTAATCTGCCGGTCGAAAAGTAATTATTTTTTAGTTGTATAAAACTTTTAAGTATATTTTTTATTGGAAATACCTTTAAAAATAATTGTTTTTATCTAATTTATGTTTTTTTTTTATTATAGCGCATTTTAAAAAAAATGTTTTAAAATGGCAAAATCGTATGATTTCCTAATTTTTCATGCGTTTTACCAGACTACAGCCTTAAACATGTATTATTTGTGTGTAAAATTGACATGTTGTTTTACCAGTGGGAATGGTACGGAAAAATCAAATAGTACTATTATAGATGGGTATCTTACCAAAATAGAAAGCCCAGAGGTCGTTAAGAGACCCCTTGAGATCTTGGTAGCCCCCGTAGACCAACATGGCCCCCTGGTGCACCAGGGATGTGTGTCCCCTCCTCCCGCGGGGCGCGGCTGCTCCCCTCCTGGTGCATATCTTCCTCCAGCTGTTAGCCTGCAAACGTTAGTAAGAACCGTTTCATTTATCGTCATAATTATCATGATTTAATTATTCATCCCCGATGGTGAACTGGGCACTGCATTGGGCTTACATTCACTGGTTACATGTTAACGACAATATTTTGAATTCGTTCAAATATTTGTTTTAAAACACTGGATTTTTCACACCTTGGGCAGTAACGAAGATTAGATGCTTGAGAGATTTATGTGACCAAATTGTTTCACCTACATACTAGGAAACACCTGCAAATAATAGGGACTTGAATAATGTCATTCTTAATTCCGCCTAATATCCTATTTACTATTTTTACCTTTTTACATCGGGAAATACTACAGCCAACTTCATCGTAAAGCTCCACTATAAGGCTTGAAACGACAATGCATGTTTTTTCGCAAAAGTGTAAACAACACATTTTTTCATAGCGTTTAGAATTTCGTGCCAAAAAAAAGTGTTTGCAGGAAATGAAAATTGCAGTAAACTGCATAATTTTTTTTTAAAACTTGCCCCTGACGCACATAGAATTCTTGTGGAGACTTACGTCGACCATGTTTTGTCAGAAACAACATGCAGTATGACAAGATGTATGAATGTGAAAGAAGCTAGAAATGTATGCCAGGATAGACGTATATGGCATTCCATTATCTGTGCCTACTCCTACCGAAAAATGGCATGATGGCAGTAGTAGTAGTAGTAGAAGTAAGTTCTAGCGCGGTGCCGCGTATTTACGTACTAAATAGGCGCTATAAATGCGTTCATAATACCAGCCTAGGGAAATGCTCGTGACTCAATTGTTCCACCTACATGCAAAATCAACAGATGGAAAAATTAAAGAAATGCAATGTACGAGGCATGTTCAGAAAGTGAGTGTACTGTGACCAAAGCGGGTGGTGGTTTTTTGTTTTTTGAGGGTTGGCGATCATGAGTGGTAGTGGGGAATCTCTTGACAGAGCAAGCATCGCAGGAACACGATAGAACGTAAACTCACGTTGTAGTGTCCAGTTGCGTGAAAGATGTCGGCGAGAAGTTCCGCCAAGTGCGAGCCACGTGCTGGGATCTGCTTACTACTCGTGGAAGGAATAACACCTACCGATTTTTTTCGGTTAATTAAAACAGATTACGGCGAGAGTGTTATGAACAGAACGAGTGTCAACAATATTTTGAGTTTGTCCAATTTTTTGTAGACAAAGACTGGATTCAACTCCATGGAGAGTTGTTAATATTAATATCAGTCCGTGTCTTCAAAAATTTGTACGAACTCAAAATATTGTTGATAAATCCACCTGGTTTATGAAGAAGTAGAGAAATTGAAAAAAAAAAAACAGATTTTGCCTTGTATGTTGGTGAAATAATTCAATTGGATGAATCTCACCCGCATAAATAAAGATTTCAGCACTTTAACTTCACAAATATCAACAAATGAAAGAATTGAAGGAATTTTGATGTTCAAATATGGGCAGAATGCTGAATGTTACACAGTGTGTAAAGTTGCCACTTAAACTATCCAATGATATGTCATAAACCCTGTAGATGCCTAGATTTCTATATTATCTATTTTAAATGTTTTTTTGTCTCTATAAGAACGAAGGTGTTTAAGTGGAGGCAAAACAAATGTTCGAAACCACGATTTTGTTTTAAAAAATCATGGCCTCAGTGTTTTGGAACCAAAAAGGTAGTATTTTCTGCCTCGGAGGGAGACCATCAATGCACAGCGATATTGTGAGATACTAAAAAACTAAAAAAAAACATTAAAAACAAAATAAAGGGAATGCTGACGAGAGGAATTTGTCTGTGGCACGACAACGCCCTTCCTCACACGGCCTTAGCCACCAAGGCGCTCTTGGACTCATTTAATTGGGATGTTTTGAACCACTCCCTGCATTGCTTTGAGTTTGGCGCCTTCAGATTATTATAATTTTTCCCCCTGAAGGCACACATGGGAAGAATTAATTTCAACCAAAGGCCAGGTGCCAAAAGACGTTCTGAAGAGGGTGAAGGAGCTGGCAGGAGAATTCTTCGAGGAGGATATAAAGAAGTTTGAGCCACGGCTCACCACATGCATTAAACGGAATGATGATTATATGGATAAATAGACAACAAGTGTATCAAACCTGTATTTATTAAATATAATAATAAAAATACATAAAAATCTGGTTCACCTATTGTCTAAACATGCCACGTAATATATCAACGTCACTAAAACTGCCATTGTTCAGGATAATATTCTTGGAAGAGTGCTGTTTTTCATCTAATTAGTCTGTGAGCGTTGAATGCTGAAAAGTACATAACGAATTCCACGAACAGGAACTCGATACAATTCTTATCGAAGTATCTTTGTTTGTCGGTCGATATATATGTATTTCATTGCTATGTAATGAGGAACTTCAACCCTACGGGAAATTGGATACAAAAATGTTTTCTTACGCGGGGTAAAAATTAGAGTATTAAATTGTACCGCAAAGTTTCTTGAAAATGTACGGAAAAATAATAAAAAATATTTTGATAAAAACGCACTACTTTGAATGACGTCACTGGTTCATGTGAATCAACCTATGATCTGAGAGCTATGGAAGATTTCCGGTCTGCTTGTCGCTTCTAGACCAATAGGAAGAACTGAATGAGAATAAGCGGAAATGAACCTCTGACGTCACACGCGGAGTTATTTCAGAAATACAAAACTTTAAAAAATCGTAGCGCCGATAATACGATATGTAAAAATTTTTAAAAAAAAATTTGACTTAGTTTAACAGTCTATTAACAAATAAAAAATTTGAAAAAAACCACTGAACTTTATCCTTATTTTTTTAATACTCTGTTTTACCTTTTATGTTTATTGTAAAACAAAAAAAATGTCCCGATATATATTTATTTTGTCCCACAGTCCCGATAAAGTACGTGATAATGGGAGGGGGGAGTAATTGGGAAACTTTTGGACACGGTGCGATGTATGCAAACTTGATTCTATTCGCCTTCTGGTATATTATAATTATATGTTTAAAGTACTAAACAATCGAAGCAATATAGAAGAACCAGCTGACGAGTTGTACAATTCAACAGGACTTTTATTTTAAAATTATTGCGTAAATATTTTAGAAAAAAAAAAAATATGTCCCGTACTCGTTATTCTGAAATATGACCTCCCATATCGCAAGACAAACATTAACAAAAACTTAAAATTCAGTTGTTTTCTAAATTATTTGAATAAATTTTTAGAATGTGATGACAAAGTTTTTTTTTTCTTAAATTACAAATTAAAAAAGTTTAAATTAAATTATAAATTTATATAATCACTTTTTAAAGCGCTCTAGAGGTATTATATTACGAAAATGGCGCCATGTAAGATATCCATAATAATAATAAAAATATGAATCTTTTTGTACGGAAGTTTCAATAAGTTTGTCTTATTACAGTATTTGAGTTTGTCCAAATGTTTGTAGACAAACGGCTGGATTTCACCCCCTCGGGAGTCGTTAAGATTAACATATTACAACAGGGATGGAGAATACCTTGAAGAAGGGAATACGGAAGTCTAGATATTTACATGGCTTATGACCTGTCAATGGCTGGTTTAAGTGGCCACTTCACACACTGTGTAACATTCATCACTTTGCCTATGTTTGAACATCCATATTCAAAACCAACTGGTCCAAGAAGAAGTTTAAAAATTGAAAAATTGTTTTCAGGCGTTGCCTAGTATGTGAAATAATTCAGTCAAATTAATCTCTTCACAACAATAAAGGTTTCAGCTCTTTAACTTCACTAAAATCAATAAATGGAAGAATTGAAGAAATATGGATGTTCAAACATAGGCAAAATGGTGAATGTTTTACAGTGTGTAAAGTGGTTACTTAAACCAGCCATTGACAGGTCACAAGCCCTGTAAATGATTAGACTTACATATTCCCTTCTTTAAGGTATTCTCCATCCCTGTTGTAATTTGTTAAGTTTGTCTTACGTAAGTTTACCGAGTTCAACCCGAAAGTCACAGACTTCTGAAGAAGACTTTATAATCAACTTGTTGATTTAATTTGCGTTATTTTTTAGACAACGATTGTAGTAAACGGAAATTTGTTGATTGATGGACAATCAATCTATTTTAATGAGATAAGCGCCCAATCTGTTAAGAGGATATGCGGTTCCAGATCATTTTGTTACTATGCAAAAAAGACTACTGCACGTCGGACTGATTAAATAAAATTGACATTTCGTTGTCCCGTTTTCGGCACGCTAAAACTGAAAACAATCAGTTTTTTTTTTCAGAAAAGGTATCAAACTGAAATTTCCTGTGTCGGTATCTTTTCCGTTTTTAAAATTATTTTTCATATTTGTTGAGGAACTTCAATCCTACGGGAAATTGCACACATAAAATGTTTCTTGAAAATGTACGATTTTATTTAATTTTATATTTTAATAAAAACGAACTATTTTAAACGACGTCACTAGTTCATATGAATCACCAATTATAAGAGAGTTGTGGAAGATTTCCGGTTTGCGGTACGTCAACGGACCAATTGGAAGAACTGGCCGAGAAGAAGCGGAAGAGAACTTGAGACGTCACACGCGAAGTAATTTCAGAAACACAAAACTTCAAAAAATCATAGCGCTTATTATCCGATAAATATTTTTTTTTATGCTTTGTTTCATCATCATCATCATTCCCTTTCCGCACCTAATGGTGCATATGGCACTGCATTAGTACACGAATTGCAGCGTATCTTGATCATTTTTATTTTTTGTAACATGGAGATAATATGATCAGTCTTACGCTTCCGGTACCAGTCCAGGGACTATGAAATATTCTAGTGTAAAATCACCCTTTTACATCAATATTTCATATCAACCATGTCGGGAATCGAACCCGAGACGCTTGCATGGTAGGCAAACGCGCTGACCATTACACCACGAGGCCGACCCAAAAACAAGACTTGGCTTAGTTTAATTGTCTATTAACACATAATTTAAAAAAAAAATAAAACCACTGAACCTTCTTATTTATCAAAAAACCAATCCAATGGTAAATATCTATATAATGTGTAAACAAAAAACACCGCTCTAATGCCATAATCCAGGGAGAAAATACGAGAATACGATTGTATGAAGAAAAGCCAGACCACATTTACTCTCGGGGTCTTCTTTAAGATTTACACTATCTTGCACATTTTTGTAGGTAAAAAATACTTTTTAAAAACGTACAAAATAAGAAAAAGATTAAATACGGTCAATAATTTGGGACTTTGAACATACTTGAACGTCGTAGACCCACAGGGGTGTTTCAGTACCAGAGAAGCCAACTTCCCCACCGAAGACATAAATAGAGCCGGCGTGCCCCACTGCACTGTGCTCCTGGAGACTTGGGGGCCTCTCTCCTGAAGGATGGAGCTGCTCCCATCTGCCTTCACCTGGAAAAAAGAAAAAGGTTATCAAATACCAAAAGGAACACTCCCACACTACCAGAAGTCAAACTGAAGGATGGATCATGGGGTCTACCAGAAACTCTGAATTCGGGCAAAGAAATTTCAGGTTCCTGGGCCCCAAAATATTCAATATGTTACCCGAACATTACAAAATCGTGACTCGAATTCAATTAAATAAATTTGTAAATAAATTGATTTAGGTAGAGAAAAATCGGAAAACCTACTCAAAAATATTCTAAAATAATAAATGGTATATTTAAATATTGTAAAACTCTTTCATAAATTAACTAACAGGTAGTCACGTTATTGTTTATTTTTGCATAAAAATGTCTACCTTAAAACAGTTTGCACCTAGTTAGGCAGACTAGACATGATCCAGAGAAATCTATTACCTAAGTATGTATGTAGTAGATAAAGAAATTATATTGTTTTGTTAATAAACCATGATTATTATTATTATAAATACTTGCACAGTAACAGTATTGACCCACCTGTATCAACCTCCTTTGGTAAAAATCTATATCATATAATTGCTTGAAAAATATTTAATGATTTAATGCCAAATATAAAGGACTCAAAATGGGTAGAAAACTTTTAAAGAAAAATAGTGAAGCGAGAGATTTTTCTGAAAAATATATTTAGAGATAAAAACGTATCACTTTATATAATTGGTACACATATTCAACAATTCTTTGAGTATATTCAAATGCTTGCAAACAGGCTGTAAAAGAAGATGAAAAAAAATGTAAAATTGTTTTCAGGCGTTGCCTAGCAGGTAAATTGGTTCAGCCCGATGAATCTCATCCACATGATAAAGGTTTCAGCTCTTTGACTTCACTAAAATCAACTAATGGAAGAATTGAGGAAATATGGATGTTCAAACATAGGAAAAATGGTGAATGTTACACAGTGTGTAAAGTGGCCACTTAAACCAGCTAATGACAGGTCGTAAGCCCTGTAAATGCCTAGACTTCCGTATTTTCTTCTTCAAAGTATTCTCCGTCCCTTTTGTAATTTGTTAAAATGTTAATGACTCCCGAGGGGGTGAAATTCAGTCTTTTGTCTTCAAACATTTGTACAAACTCAAATATTGTAAAAAAAAAGGTTGTATCCCAACTCAACACGGAGCCATCTTGGCCTTATAGAATAGAGTTAGGGATACGTTATTGTTTTTTGTTATGTGGATCTTTATAGGAATAAATAAAATATAAAATAAATAACAATAATAATAATTGTTTTAAATAAATTAAATTAATCTTGGAAGAATAAAAAAACTAGAGTGTCCATTTCATTATAAGATAATTGAACTGTTTTTTTCATTATAATCAATATTTCCCTTTCCGGACCAAGTTTTGCATAGAACACGGAATTTGTATTGATAAGGTTTGATTCCTGACTGGGGGGTGTGATATATAGGTTTTAAAGGAGATTCTAAGCAGCAATATTTAATTGTCCACATACTGACACCTGGAGTGTAAGCCTGATCACCTTACCTTCGATGTAGTAAAATTGGATCAATTGGAATGCCGATGCACTGCTGGTTGTACATAGGAAAATTATGATGAAAATTAATATTAATTTTCCAATAGGTATCCAAAACCCGACTTTGGTCAGAGGAAAGTATTTAATTTTTAAGAAGGGCTCATCAAATTCTCAAGATTTTCAAAATTTAAGAGGGGTTTTGGACTGGTTTTTACTTTGAGGGAGAGATTTGAGTTCGAAATTCCTTGTAAACTTTTCAATGATTTAGTTAATTTATTTAATGAAAATCCAACTTAAATCAACCTGAGCAAAAAATTAACAGTTCTCAGTGGAGTCCTTGTGTCGGCCCCGATGAATTAGAGCGAATTATGGAATATGAAAAACAGATGTTAAAGTAGGCTGATTGCTGTCAAAATGGAATCTTTCACGCAAATGTGTGGTAAAATCATGTACGATAGATGCACAAATGTCGTGATTAAGAAAGGATCTGAGCGTTGGCTTGGACATGTAGAGCGAATGGACAGCTAAATGACGGCCAAAGAGATTTTAGCTGAGAATTTCTATGTATGTAGAAATAGAAGTAGACCGAGAAAGACATGGCATGCCCAAATCTACCAAATATTTGAAGATGGACATGTCAAAAGTCAGAATAATCGGCGCGCGTGCATAAACAGATGCATGAATGTAGAGGAAGCGAGCTCCGTATGCAAAGATAGGGTGATATGGTGTTCTATCCTCTCTGTCTACCCTTACAGCGGAACTGCGTGATGGTTTTTCTGTTGTTTGTTCCATATTGTTCGTCCCAACTCAGCGCATAACTTTAGTCTCATGAAGTTGGGACTTGTATCTTGTGTCCCAATAAATAAAAAATAATAAATTATTTGTGAATGTATAAATAAAATAAAACAACAAATTTAGAGAGCAACTCGTTTTGGATTATTGCGTAATGTTAATAAGTACGAAAGATGATTAGCTGTTATTACCACAAGCTTCAGATATACATAAAACTTAAACAAACAGTGTAAATCCACCCCAGTCAGGTATTAAATTAGCGGAGTTCTTACCTACTGAGCCTATAAAATTTACATTAAATAACACTTAACGAAGTGTATAACCAACGTCGAGTGTTGAACACGCAGTTAATTTACAAGGCAAAATGGCCACGCATCGAGCTAAAAAAAATTACAACATTTAAAGTATTTTCAACATAAGCTTCGGGGGACATAAATTAAAATGGCTGATTTTAAAAATACTTCCAAATAACTGGCGCCATTTATAATTAAAAAAATCATCAAGGGAATTTATAGGACAAAGATTGGCCCTAAGATTTTCATAAATTTAGACCTACGAAAGACAAATAAAAACCCAGGCGTCGCGTCGCACTGTGGAACCAAATTCAGAATTCGCGGTAAAAAGTGTAAAGTTTTTCAACTTCACAAACATCAACAAATGAAAGAATTGAAGAGATATAGATGTTCAAATATGGGCAGAATGGTGAATGTTAAACAATGTGTAAAGTGGCCACTTAAACCAGTCAATGACAGGTCGTACACCCTGTAGATGCCTAGACGTCTATATTACCCTTTGAAAGTGTTCTTCATCTCTGTTGTAATATTCTAATATTAACAGCTCCCCAGGGAGTTGGATCCAGTCCTTGTATACAAAAGTTTGGACAAACTCAAAATATTGGTAAAAATACATGGTTAAAAACATGCAAATAATGAAATAGACACTAATGGTGAATCTGATTTCACAGATAGTGAATAGATATATATATTTATAAATATTCAAAAGAATTTAAAAAACTTTAAACCAAAAAATCTATAAATATTTTATTTTTGCTTACAGTTGTTGCCTATTTTTAAGTCAGAAACTTAAAAATGATTGAAATATTATTTTGAACATATTTCTAGTGGTAAATTATCAAAACATAATTTTTATCGTGTTTTGTGAATTTGGGCCCACTGTGCGTCGGTCGCGTCACAAAATATTACATTTTTATTTTTACAAATTTAAATTAATAAGGTCTATGAAATACTGCCGAGTAAAAAAATTACAGGTTAGTATTACTGTCTCGTGTCAAACTAAGAGTGACATTTTTTTACATTTGTGCTCTGTAATAGTACTAAAATGAATAATGGAGCGCTTCACACTCGAATAACAATTGAATGTAGTTATTCAAAAAGCATCCAGTTTACAATTTCGAAAAAATGAGACATAGGTGTTATCGAGTGTCGTAACAATTCTATAAAAAATCAAGACCGCTTTCGTGCTCAAGACTGTGTTCTTTAGAAAATAATGTTGATCTCAAAAAACAGATTTCTCAATTTGCAGAAAAAATCCATACCACTAGGAAAATCTTAAGGTATAAATGCAAATAGGATGATAAATAAATAGGTGCGAAGGTTTTCACGGTCACTGTTATCAATATTATGTATCTTTTTTGGGTGATACCGTGTATGTTGGATTTGATCCGACGTTTCGGCTACCATTGCAGGAGCCATCTTCAGGGAAAACTGTTTTCCCTGAAGATGGCTTCTGCAATGGTAGCCGAAACGTCGGATCAAATCCAACATACACGGTATCACCCAAAAAAGATACATAAGGATGATAAATGCCTCCAGAAAACTAAATTTCGTAGACAAATTAAAGTGGATAAATACGAAAGTATTTAGTTTTATAAATTCGCTAATATATAAACACATGCATTAAAAAAAAAATACAACATGCCATCTCATACATTCAAAGTTTGAATGCGGTATGATTCAATATTAGATCTGGCTGTTTTCTGTAAAATGCATAGTAATGGTCTTGTGATCAGCTAGACTTAGAAAAATCACCGAAATTTCAATTAATTTATTTTAAAAGTTATTATAACAAATTAATGAAGTGATTATGTATGATTAACTACCCTAATATAAATATATAAAAAATATTAAAATTGATTGCAAGAAAGAGGGAAAACATTTTTGAGAAGGGAAAATGGTAGTCTAGGCATTTGAGATGTGGATGTTCAAACAAAGGCAGAATGGTGAATGTTACACAGTGTGTAAAGTGGCCACTTAAACCAGCCAATGACAGGTCATAAGCCCTGTAAATGCCTAAACTCCCATATTCCCTTCTCAAAAATGTTTTTCCTCTCTGTTGCAACAAATTTTAATATGAACAACTACCTAGGGAGAAACTCCAGCCAGTCTGTAAGCATTAGGACATACTCAAAACATTGTTGAATAAAAAAAAAATTATGTTCAATACACAATGACACAACGTATCATAGTTTTTCTAGGGCAGGCTGTTTTCTGATAAATGCACATATTTTCTAACAGGAACTATAGAAATTTTTAGACAAACTAAGCAATTAAATATAACTGAACTCTTTCAACTAGAATCATTAAAACTTATCCATAAATTAGCCACTGATGTAATTGTAGACAAAGAACCAAAACTTGAAAAAAATTGTAGCAAACATGAACACAATACGAGAATATCAGAAAAATATCATAAACAACCTTCTAAAACGAGACAAGGACAGTCGAGACTAATAAACCAGGGACTGAAATTAAACAATAAACTACCAGACAAAACTAAACAAAAGTCTCAACTATTATCAATAACAGAGGAGATTAAATATTATTTTTGTAAAATGAATGTAATAATCCGTAAGGGTTAATAAATACATTTTCAAATAAAAAAAATGTTGTGTGGTCAGTCATAATATAAAAATCAATAAAACTGGTCGAATACATAATTGAATTCTTTTTCGTATTATAAAAAAACAAATGAATGAATTTTTTATCATTTGTCAAAGTAAAAGGCGTTCCAAAGTGTTTTTGTGTTGTGTATATTTGATTATTCGCCGTTTTCACAAAAGTGCTAATATCTAAATTTTTTTTCAATGTCTGGACGCTTACTGCATAACCACGTTCAAATGCAAATTGTGGAAATGCATGTACTGTAAAAATCAGTGTTCAGTTCGCCCAACGCGTAAAGTTTTTCGTGAACCATGAATTTGCCCTTTACTGCGTGACAAGTTTTGCTACAGCATTACGAGTATTTTCAGAAATAGCACAGTTAATTGGCTTCCACGATCCTGCAATTTGACCCCATTGGATTGTTTCCTATCGAGCTACGTTGGTTTGCGGAATCAAAGCAAAAACAATAACACGCACTGTTTCGAAAAAAACCCCGGAAAAGGGAAATATCACATACTACGAATACCGATAAAAATATGTGAAATGGATTTAGAAAAATTAATTGTATTTTCAAAATCAATATTGATATTGTGGATAAATGTTTTCATTCATAATTTTTCAAAATAAATGTGTTGAAAAATCCGCTTTCACCAAAGCCCGCCATGATTGATCGTGACGTCAAGATTCGTGTTCGTCTACAATGTTTGGCATTTTTTTAATTATTTGTATGAGCCGTTATTGTCGCGTGGTTTTTACGAGGGATTTTACAAGGGATTTTGACGTTGTATTTTGACGGGTATTTTATTTCGAAAATGGCGCTATATAAGTTATCCATAATAATTTTATTTAATGCCACCCAATAATATATATTCTCTAAATTATACTACAATAAAGCGACGATGTTTTAAACTATGTAAAGAATAAATATACTACATATTTAAGTAAAAGAAATATGGATAAAACAAGGAGATGGTGAGATGGAAAAGAAGGAAATTGATGAAGAGTGGTGAAGGATTATTGAAGGAAAGTAGGAGTGGAAAACTGCATTTGATTTAATGATTAAGAGGAAGAAAAGATACAAAATGTCTATTCTCTCTTATTTGGAATCAAACCTATTAGTTATCTTCTATACCTATTATATGAAGTGTTAAATATATCAAGACTATTAAAATTTTTGTTAAATGCATGAAAATCTTGGCATCGGCAATACAAAGAAGCGTTTTCAAGGGAATTCAAAAGAATAAATTAAAAAATATTTTTTATGGCACTAATTAGTAGAAAAATGGATTATTTTACTAGAAAGTATTTGATTGAGCCTTATTAATTCATATTTGATTTTTAAAAGGCAGTGTATCAATTAACTATCCTCAAATTTAAATACCTTAATAATACTTTGTTGATTTCAATTGTTTTCCGTTTATTGACTTATACCTGTATTCTAAATTAGTATTTTTTAAATTTCTTCAAATTTAAAGATTATTTTAATATAACTGTTCTTCTGTTCTCTCCACTGCAATACATGTATGCATTAATATGTATTTACTCGTGTAGCCATATATTTGCTACTAATATGTAATGAAGTTTTTTTTATTATTTTTTTTTTTATTTATTTAACTTTTTGTACATAATGTTATTTGTACGTTGGTGGGCTTATTGCTAAATGGCAATTTCTTCTAACCAACCAATAAAATAAAAGTTTTATTTTTATAATTCAAGTTACAGAACATATTCAATAGAAAAAAAGATTAAAAAGCCAAAGATATATAAAAATAGAAATAAACGTATTTGTTTATAAATTACCTTAAATCAAAACTATTACTCAATGGGAAAAGGGAAAAAGAGGACAGAGGAAAAAGGAAAGGAGGAGAGATTTAGGAAGGAGAAGGAAAGGAGATGTTTCTTACTCTTTTTAATTCATTTTTATTTTTTGCTACTTTTGTGTAAAATGGATTTTGGTCTTCATATTTAAAAATGCACTTCTGTTCATTCCACTGCAATATATGCATGAACTATATGTTTGTATACCCAAATATTTTATACTAATATGTAAAGAATATATTTTTAATATTTCTTTTTCTTCTAAAAATCATTAATATTTTTGTTTCTTCTGTGTAAAACAAATGTCTTTCTTTATTTGTATGTATATATATATATATATGTAAAACACGTAAAAGCCTACAAAGCGTTCAAATAAATATATATTTATTTTGTTTAAATGTGATATTTCCTTGTTGAAAAAAGTGGCCAAAAGTTGAAACGACAGAATGCTACATGATTTATTTTCGCGGAGAACATTAATTTGTCGGATATCATTCAAAAAATATAAATGTCTTTGTTCATTTTTTCTGACACAATTAAAAAAAAACTTTTTCCAACAAATATTTGCTTCGTTCATTGTACCGCGCTTCAAAAACCACCCGTTCAGAATTACAAAAGAATGTAAGAAATCGGATTGCTCCCGATAAGCTGGCACTCTGGGTCACTACAAGACGGTAATTAATAAATATAGCATAAAAGATGAGCGTCGGCTCGAGT
The DNA here is from genome assembly GCF_059751315.1 of Micrasema longulum. Taxonomy (NCBI): domain Eukaryota; kingdom Metazoa; phylum Arthropoda; class Insecta; order Trichoptera; family Brachycentridae; genus Micrasema; species Micrasema longulum. The sequence continues at coordinate 433,207 of NW_028277636.1, forward strand.
GACCCCATTGTGCGGTCTTCATTCCACTCTATATCCGGTCCCGTACGTCACTTGAGGGCGCCGGCGCCCTCGAGGGTAGTGGCGGAACAGGAGCTAGGGAGGGGGAAGATTGTGCTGACGATTTGTTTATTCTCTTTGAGGGTAAAAAGAAAAAACATCTTTACGTAAGACAGAAACTGGAGTAGTAGATGAACTTTGGTTGTACATATATGTTAAGAGGATATGCGATAATGCCAGCCAAGGAGGAAGTTCAATGATTGGTTTATTTTTAATTTGTTATTTTTTTTTATTATATAAATAAAAGACGAGTGATACTATAATCTACAAATTTGGAATACCCAGTGACCGGTTTTATCGCTTTCATTCGCTTTTTAAGTTTTCCAACTCTGGAACCTACCTTCTTAATTGTAACGACTGTAAAAACACATGCTATGTAGGCCAACGGGTAGAGCCTTTAAAACACGCATAAAAGAGCACATACAATCATGGTCTAATAATAAAGATAATTTAAATTTTGCCTATCATTTAATAGAAAATAAACATTCCTTTGAATTAAAGAATAATGTAAAAATAATTCATATTGCACCTAAAGGTCATAAACTTGACAAACTAGAAATTCTCGAAATTAATAAATAAATAAAAAAACCCGACGTAGAATTACTTAATGAACAGATAACACACGTGCATTCTCCATTACTTTACCCACTGTAATATATTTTTACTAATAACTTTTTACCCCTTGTTTTTCAGAAATCACAATTGACAAAAATCACACTCACGAAGGATGGGGCACTAAAAATAAAATACTTAAACTCATTAAAATAGCAAAATATCAACTCATTAGTTAACCCGATTTTTTTTTTGATAACGATCCTTAAGATAAAAATAACTTTATTTAATTTACTTTCATATAATTTTGAATTATCTATCCTTACCTCTGTTTTGTATAAATACATTGAGCTTCTTAAAAAAGATACCAGTCACGAAGATGTCGCAAAAGCGATGAAACCGATCACTGGATATTCCAAATTTGTGGATTTTATTTATTTATTTATCTTTAATTTTCACTTACAAACTTAAATGTTTTAATCGACTATTTAACTAAGACATTTTTTTTCCTATTTTTTTTATATTTTACTAGCGCAATGATTTTTTAAAGTTTTGCATTTTTTTTAAATAAAAGAAATATTAGTTTTCTTATAATTTACTTTATTTCAATTTTGGTGGCCATTTTCAACGAGCTGTAAATAACTCACTATTAGAAAATGCAAATCAAGTTGGGGTAGAGTGGGGCTCGAACCTCGGACCTCTGATCCGTGAGTCCGCAACACTAGCCGCGGGACCACAACCCGATTCTGAAATAACTTCGCGTGTGACGTCTCAAGTTCTTTTCCGATTCTTCTCCGTCAGTTATGCCGATTGGTCCGTTGACGCTTATTAAACCGGAAATCTTCCATAACTTTCTTATCATTACTAGTGACGTCGTACAAAGTAGTTCGTTTTTATTTAAATATTTTTTTCGTACATTTTCAAGAAACTTTTCTGTACAATGAGGAACTTCAGCCCTACGGGAAATTGGATACAAAAAATGTTTTTTTTTAAATGCGAGCGCGGTAAAAATTAGAGCATTTCTCACTCTCTTGCAAATGCCTCCCCGATACTTTGCGGAAAAGAAAACTCCACGTCGGACTGGTTTTGCGTAACTAAAATCGCCAAAATCGACGTTTGGCGGTCCCATTTTCCTCTCCTCAAAACTGAACCGAAGTGTTTTAGAATGAAATTTTCGTGCCGGTACCTTTACTGTTTTTCAAAATTAAATGTTTGGCAAGCAACGTCTTTTATTTACTAAACGGTACGTACACACTGTTACAAATGTACAGCGCTTGTAACTATGCTTAGTATTTAAAAGTGTTACCTTTTCATTTAATTAATGAAAAACTCTTTTTTATTAAAAAGAGTTTTTTTTCCGTTCTTAACATGCAAAAAATATGTGCTTTCAGAAAATCACTTAATTACCCCTGGGCCCGGGGACATAGCTGTCGATGGAACTACCAACTAGCGGCCCCTGTTATAGTTTTAATAAAATTTAAATACATGTAATTCAAAAACGTTTTCGTTATAAAACTTCATAAATTTATAAAATTTTCACCTGTTTTTATTATCTCAAATAAAAACAGGTGAAAATTTCAAACAAAAAAATCAAACAAAACTTAAATTTATACAAAACTTTATACATTTACTTTATCCTTAAATTATTTAAATTTGATGTGGCGTTCTATCCTCTCTGCCTACCCTGGCGGAAAAACGGTGTGGTGGTTTGTTGTTGTGTAACTAAGTTATTAAATAAAATATTTGGTACGTCCTCACTCATTTATTAGACCAATTAGCCCTTTTACCCTCTATAAAACTTCAATCTTCGCAGCTAGATTGTCGAATTTTCACGTCCCAGCCCTTAAAGCCGAGTGTTTTGTCAACAAGAAAGCAACTCTCATTCATTCAAAACCGGAAACGGAACCGGCAATATCCCGCCAGGTTTTCGCGACAAATGTGGAATGACTTCCTTCCGACATCCGGCTTACGAAATTTTCATAGTAATACACATGATTTATTCAGTAATTTTTTGAAGAGTCATTTGAAAACATCACGCTCTCATGTGGCTCTGAACTGGAAAAAAATAATTCTGAAAATCTCGTATAAATGTATATATTCGTTTAAAGATTATTATCTTCCAAACGACTTATCTCTTGTCAGCCCTCTAGATGGATCATATGGCGTCTGCAAGGCTTATCTTTTGGCTGCAAACTCCTGACCCAAACAGACAAATCGCCTCTATTTAAGTCTCAGTTAATCTTAAACACATTTCAATTTTGATTAAAAAGTCTTCTTTGTTAAGATCGGTTGATCTATTATTGTCTAGAGGGTGATTCCTGAGACGCCGATTTTCAGCTGTCTTTCTATCTCTTTGGTGGTCTTCTGGGCAGACGGTGATCAGCTGGGACCAAAATATTTACGTTTCGCGACGTATAATCCTGCTGTAAAATCACATATTTTAATTTCACCGGTGTAAATATGGAAAATATTCCAAAACTGCTATTTTTATTTATTTACTTATTATTTTATATGCTATTTATTGCATTTAGCCGGAGGTAGGCAATCTAAATTTCAAGAAAAGCAGTCGCCATAGTAATTGTAAATTGATTTTCACTTTTTTGTATTATATACTCCTTACTATTTTGCAAATGCGATGTATTGTATTATTTCTTAAAGTAAACGCTGATTTTTTGCTAGTGAACTGTATTTGTTTAGGAGAAAAACAAAAAACAAACCACCACGAGCGTTGACTTATGACTGCGATAACTTATGCATGTTTATTATTGTTCATTGTGATCGCTCAAATGCTTGGCATGTTTTTAAGCACGTCGATATTTATTTGTGATTGAGGCGCTGGTCACCTCATCATAGTATACATCCTGATTCACGCGCGTCCAGAAGAAATTTCTAAATTTTTTTTATTTTTCAACTACATCTTCCAGCTGCTTTATTTAATTGTAATCAATTGTTATCTATGGCAAATATTATAAAACTTTCCGATGGAAGAATCCTAACAGACCTAATATTAATTTATAATATGATCAATTCAATCATTGACTGTCCAGATTTGATGGAGTTGGTGTGTTTCCATGTACCTGGTTGACATACCCGCCACAGATCTCCTTTTTGTTCTGCAAGTTCTAGGAACAACTATCACATGCACTCGTCTGTCCCTAGGCTCCACAGATATGGTAATCAGTACGTGGACAAGGCTGATATATTTGGTTCTGGACTTGATAGTTATAAAACGAGTCTGATTTATTTTTTTCTCTCGCAATATAATTCTTAAACTTATCGTTATGTTTAAAAATGTTTTTTTTTTTTGCTTTTTCATTTTTATGAATATATTACGTTAATATTTTTGGTTACTTATGTGTATTTATTGTTAAAGTTACGTATTTTTTCATATTTATATTCAACATATATTTTAAAGGTAATTTATGTCGCTTATATAAAAAATAATAAATAATTATGCCGTGTGATATTTTCTTAGCATAAATATAATTAGTCGTGTTTTATTCTTGAACTATAAAGAACAGCGTGATTGCTAGTTAAAATAACCAAGGTTCTAACTTTATTCTAAATCCTTCTATAAACAGGATCATGTACTCACATAAATCTTCCCAAGATCCAGCCGCCTAGGTGGGCACTACTCCTGATTGGATTCATTATACACCTTCGTCATTCCGCCCTTGACAGGGACCTCTTACATAATACATCCAGAGAACCTAATACATAAACATCGTGTGCTCTCATAAATAATACTAAACTTTGATAAGACTGCTGACATACATTCTGGTCTACCGATTTAATGTGCCGCCTCATAACATACACTCATTCATCCCTTATACTATTCAGAGCAAATAGGGGTATTTTGCTATCTTTATGCGCCCCTTTCAAGAATTATTCTGACGAGAAATGACGGATGATGGGAGCGTTTTATAACATTTTGTGGCATTTTGGGGCACTTCGAAGTATTTACTAATCATTCGTAAATTGGAATAACTATTTTACCCCCGTAAGAAATGTATTTTTGGTTAATCTTTCTTATTATAAGGTTTCGCAGACACTGAGGGATAAAATTAAGTATTTAGACATGTTTATCGAAAACAAAAGTAAGAAACATTACTTCGTTCTGTTTGAAACTTATTTGCACATGACATTATGCTCAAATATTTTTTTTTAAATACATCGAAAGTTATCGAAATGTGTTAAAAAAAAAAACATTAATTTTATTTATTTGTTTTACTACTATTACGTCCATCACGCCATTCCCCCGAAGGCAGAGAAGATGGACTGCCACACACGTCTATACTATGCTTCTTTCGCATTCGTACATCTTTTCGTACATGCCATCCGGTTGTATCTGCTTTTGAAAAGACCAGATTTGAGATTTTGTTTATCTGATCATGCCACGTCTTTTTTGGTCGCCATACATACTCACACACACAACCTGTATTGATATAGTAAACAAATTAGGCTCTAATTGAAATAAAACTGAAATGCCATTTTTATGCATAAGTATTGTTCTCCTTACTTGTTGTTTTGATATTTTTGTTGTGTTGTATTATGTTGTTAAAATATATAAAATAAAAAAATCTATTATATATCTCTTACTGTTGGAGGGTTTTATGCCTCTATAACATTAGGGCATTGGGCAAAAGCTCCTGGCCTGATATGTTGTCCCAATTTAATACCTTCTTCTTCGGCCTTATTCTCTCCACTGCTGAATAAAAGCCTCTTCCAAACATCTCCATTCCTTCATATCACCCGCTTTCATCACCATCCATCTTTGACCGGCTATCGAGGCAATGTCATCGACCCATCTTTTATGTGGCCTTCCAACACTTCTTTTGTTTGCCCCTGGTCTCCACTTTATTATCCTGCCGTCAAGTGTCCTGCCCACTGCCATTTAAATTTTGCTGCACGGTCCATGGTACCCACGACTCCGGTTCGGCGCCTCATTTCTTCATTTCTTACTATGTCTCTTAGACAAACACCGAGCATCTGTCTTTCCATGGATCGTTGCGTGCATTTTTTTGAAAACAGGGCCATATTGATTTATTACACCCTAAATACGAGTGTATTTATTTATTTGTCGTCTTATTTTGTTCTAGTAAGAATGAATTTAAATTATTTTTATCTTTCCTGTAAAGTTAATGGTTTTTCTCAAGTTTGGTGACCTGACGTACGAAATTAAAGTTATTTTCCACAATAAACCTTTCTCTATCAGTTCACCTCAGAGACAGGAACACAATTAGGGGGTGACGTGCTACGACCGCCCTATTTAATTGCGACTTTTCGTTGAAGGTAAAAACAAGGATGTGCGCAATTGTTTTTGAGAAAAACCGGTACGTCAGGATATAATCCGTTATTGGACTATCCCGATTTAATCACAGTTATTTAGAATTATGTACTTTATAATTATTTAGTTATATGTCATAAGGATGACTTATCTGAGATTTATATTTTACTGAATTTAGAATGGTCATATATAATACTGTTTCGGGTGTGTGGAGGAATTATATTTAGTAAGTATGCACGTAACATTGGTATTTGTTTGTTGCAAATCGCTCAAACAAATTCCTTGTGTAAAATAGTCATAAAATTATCACAATATCAAAAATAGCACTAATTTTTAAATAAACGCATGAATACACGTTTGTTTTCAGTTTTTTATATTATTATTGTATTTGAAAGTGTATACGACAAAAAAAGTATAGAGAAATACGCTGTTGTTAATGTTTAAACTGTGATTGGCTATTCTGATATGCCAAAAGTCTTATTTTCATTTTTTTTAGTTTAAAAAATATAAGGTGTCCCTAATATTTAATCGAACGGGTTTCAAACAATATTGTTTTTCCATATCTGTTTTTTTTTCATCATATTATCATTATATATATAATTCCTCTGTACGTGTGATGTCACTGAACTCCTTCTTACGGCTCAACCGATTTACGTGCGGTTTTCAGAGAAACATAGATCTTTGCGCTGTGCGTGTTCGTAGATATTAAAATCTTCAATCTAACATGTAAAAGAGATGTAAGGATCATAAATGTTTTATTCATCGATCTATCAGGGTTGCATTCGAGGAGAATGCATTTACAAAAAAATGAAAAAATGTTGGTTTTTTGTGTGTAAAAAAAGTTTGTTTTTGAATGTTAAAAAACAGCATTTGTTTTTTGTGGATCTCGATAAGATTCTTTCCTTGAATTCTTTATAATTTCTACCCATTTATTTCTTTATACTGGATTTTTGGTAATACTAAAATAATATTAAATTCAATACATTTGTAAAAATCGTATTCCTACATAAGTACACCCCTGTGTTGGTGAGAAGACCGGAGTTTGACGTTTGCAAAAAGAATGCTATTTTTAAAAAAATATTTATTTTGTGTTTTGGAATTCAACCATAAACAAGTACCGAGGTACCTACTTGAATTCAATATTTGAATATTAACAATGTTCAGTTTTGGAATTTAATCACAAACAAGTACCTAGGTACCTACTCATCAATGAAAAGTCTTTTGCCAACGTTTGGGCAAGATAACGTCTCTCGGATCCGCTAGTATAGTATAATATTGCGACCTGCGCAACAAAGCAAACGTAAGGTATGTGGCCCGAAGAAAAGAAAGGTTGAGTGTGGTCAGCGCATTTGCCTACCATGCAAGAGGTCTCAGGTTCGATTCCCGACATGTTAATATAAAATATTATTTAAAATTCAGTTTTTACACTAGAATATTTCATAGTCCCTAGACTGGTTCCTGAGGCGTAAGACTGATCACCTTACCTTCATTTAACAAAAAATATCAAGATACGCTGCAATTCGTATACTAATGCATATCCACCATTCGATGCGGAAAGGGAATGATGATGATACAATAATTCAGTCAGAATCTCACTCGCATCAATGAAGGTGTCATAAACCCACACTGCCACACTCACACCCATATACACACATTTTCACATACCTACCAAAACCACACTCCAGTCCCTTACCTACGCATCCTCACACACAAAAACCCGCACAGATGCACATCTTGATTAAAATCTACCTGAACTGGATTTTTATAATTGTATTTATGTGGAAAACTTATTTGGCTTTTTTAAATATTTTATTTTAATTGTTGTGTACATTTTTTTGTATTCCGGTTGTATTTTTTAATAAACAAAATTAAAAAACAAATAAAATAAAATATATAAGTGCTTTTTCAAAACACTCTATCTTCACATAGATCAGCGCATAAAAAAATGAAGGAATATAGATGTTAAAACATAGGCAGAATGGTGAATATTATTAGAACGACAGTATTTAAAGTGGCCATTTAAACCAGTCAATGACAGGTCATAAGTCCTGTAAATGCAGAGACTTCTATAAAATTTTGTTGACCTCCGTTGTAATATATTATTGTGAATGACTCCCGGGGCGATTGAATCCAGTTCTTGTCTACAAAAATTTGGACAAGCTTAAAATATTTTTGAAAAGGTCATCAAAGAATCGAACTCACTGTCCTTCCGGTAACAAAAATGATCCAGATGCGCTGCAAGTACCAGTGTACCAATGCAGTGCCCTATGCACCATTAGGTGCGGAAAGGGAATGATGATGATGAAACTAACTAACTTTGATTCAATAATTTCATCATATTTTTGTAAATATTTCTTATCTTATAACCGCCTTTCTAAGCTCATATAATAATAAACTTCAATTTAAACCGATATTCAACGTTAAGAGCGTTTCTTGGCAGTTTCGCATGCCCTCGTGCACAACCCTCCAACCAAATGAAAATGCCAATGAAATTGAGCCTGAATTTCGGACTGAGCCAAAATTGCCAAAAAAACTTGTGAAATTGGATAAAAGCTCTAAATGGGAAAGCAGAAAGCTTCGCACGCAATGCACCGTAATCACGAGCCTATTTCGGAAAGGAAAAAGCCACTTATTTGTTTATGTGTGCGTAACAAAAAGCTTTCATGTAAAATATCAAATGTGCGTATAAAAAAGTAAATGTTTATTTATTTATTTATGCTTTATTAAGTTAATTCATAACATTTTAAGAACTAATATAAACTTTTAATAATATTGCTTTTTTTTTTTAGAATTTCTCAATAACATTTTTTTTTAAATTAATTTTAAATATCTCAATTTTTTCCATTTCCTTTATTTCTTCAGGTAACTCATTGTACAGCTTCAATCCCTTGTACAATGAGTTTTGTGATTCTGTTTTTTTCCTCATTGGTAATCTTATCTTTTTTTAACCCCTTGTTTAATATGTATGACATTGTTGGTTAAATTTTTTTATTGTTTTTTTTTTATAAAGGAATAACCCGCTAAGCCTCTATTTTGAGGCTTGTCAGCAGGTGGGATAGAAGGGATATGGAAGGAGGTAATGAAAAATACACCACAACACCCAGACCAATTGAGAAAAAAACCTTTCTTGAATTTTCTTCTTGCAACTGGCGGGAATCAAACCCGCGACGGCAGTTTCACAGATAGCCGTCTAACCAACTGCGCCATGGCGCCCGTCTTCATTCCCTTAATTATTTTATGTATAAAAATTGCCACATTATATTTAATTTGCTGCTTTACTGTGAGCAAGCCAATTTCTTTGTGCATTTTTTCTACATCAGAATTGATATTTCTTTTGAATATAATCCTCATTGCCTTATTTTGAAGATTTTGTTAATTTTGAATTTCTGCTTCATTACATTAAAAAAAATGGAAGAATGGTAATTCATGTGTGGACATATTATTGATTTATATATAAGAATACTATTTTTTAAATCTATTACATTTCGTAATGGGTTTGAATGTTGCTGACCTTTTTGACTGTTTTATTTGTAAATTCATTGTTTTACGATTAAATTGTTATAAAATACTCCACCGAGCCACAAAAAGTATCTTAGTGCTATTTTAGTTGTTGAAAACAACATGGAGTTCTGGTCCTGACCCTGATGGGATGGGAGCGAAGTATGGACTTGGAAAAACAGGGATGAAAGTAGGCTGAATGCTGCCGAAATCCGATCTTTTAGGCGAATGTGTGATAAAACTATGTAGGTACGATAGATGCACAAATGTTGAGATCTGTACATTATGTAAGGCTGAGACAAGCATTATCGACAAAATCAAGAAAGAAGCTCTGCGCTGGTTTGGACATGTCGAGCGAATGGACAACAAAAGAACGGCTAAGAATATTTACAATGCGAATGTTGACGGATGCAAAAATAGACGAAGACTGAGAAAGACATGTCATGATCAAATCCAACAAAAACTTGAAGATGGACATGTCCAAAGTCGGAATAATCAGCGCGCGTGCATGAGAAGACGTATGAATGTAGAGGAAGCGAAATCTGTATGCAAAGATGGAGTGATGTGGCGTTATATCCCTTACGGGGAAACGGCGTGATGGTTTGTTGTTGTTGTTGAAAACAATATGTTAAGAGTGGTATTTTAAGTTGGCCACGTGGTGTAGTGGTTAGCGCGTTTAGCTGCCATGCAAGAGGTCTCGGGTTCGATACCCGACCTGGTTGGAATGAAGTATTTATTTAAAAAAGTGTTTTTACACTAGAATATTTCATAGTTTCTTGACTGGTACCTGAAGCGTAAGACTAATCGTCTTACTTTCATGTCGTATAAATGATCAAGATTTATTTATTTTTACACTTTTTATAAATATACAGTTTTATACATATAATAGTGGGCATATTGCCTTAAGGCAATTTCTTCCTGCCTACGCAAACCGTTCTGTTTGAGAAAATTACAAGTACATGGACATATTGAATCTTACAATTTTATACAAAAATTTAAAACAAAAATTAAGAAAATAAAAATACATCAAAAAATAACACTACTTTAAAGAGTGGAGAGGGGGGGGGAAGGAAAGAAGAAGGAAAAAGGAACAACTTAAATATTTAGATAGTGACATTTTAATCTTGACTAAAATGTGCGAAAATACTGCGATTGGTTTACTAATGCGGTGCCTTATGCATCATTAGGTGCGGAAAGGGAATGATGATGATGATGTTACTTTGTATCCTAAAATTTAAATAAATAAAAAATAGAAAACCTTGATTGCTTTCTTATTTGTTTCATAAATTTGTACCAAATTGTGCTAAGGGAGTAGCATCGATGTAACAAATGCAGCGAATTTCGATCATCTGTTACATGAAGGCATGGTGATCAATCTGACGCCTCAGTCACCAGCCCAGGGATAGTAAAACATTGCAGTAAATCTTTGCAATAAATAATTTAATAGGCGTTATCTAAAGCTTTTATTCAATATTGGATATATTTTGTCGGTCGGTGGTGTAATGGCCAGAGCGTTTGCCTACCATGCAAGAGGTCTCGCGTTAGATTCCTGACATGGTTGATATGAAATGTTTATCAAAAAAGGTGACTGATCATCTTACCTTCATGTTACAAAAATGATCAAGACACTCTGCGATTGGTGTACCAATGCAGTGCCCTATGCACCTTTAGGCGCGGAAGAGAATTAAGGTGATGATGATATTTTGTAATGCTGCTGTTTTCCCAAATAAACAGGTTTAATTATTTTTTAAACCGTGCTGGTTATCGAACCTGGGATGCATGGTTGGCGAACGCGGCAACCACTTCACTACGAGGCGGACATATATCTCCAGTGAATTGTTTTTTATTATCAAAAAATTACAACAAATATGGATAACATTTAAGATAAGAGAATATGGAAAGTCTTATGACCCGTCATTGGCTGGTTCAAGTGGCCATTTTACCCACTGTGTAACATTAATTATTTTGCCTATGTTTGAACATCTATGTTTCTTCAATTCTTCCATCAGTTGATTTTAGGGAACTTAAAGAGCTGAAACCTTTATTGTTGTGAAGAGATTTATCTGTTCGAATTAATTCACATACTAGGCAACGCCTGAAAACAATTTTTAATTTTTAAACTTCTTCTTGGACCAGTTGGTTTTGTTACAAAATTTTGAGTTTGTCTTTTGTAGGGGTCTTTTTCTGGAGAGTAGCCATCAAATCGAAAACGCTCGTTTAAGGTTTTGGTTTTATTCCACACCCAGAACTGTATTCTTTATCCGCCAGGACACCGACAAAATTTGTACTATCCACTTTTCTCAGATGTAGTATTTATTTATTTATTTATATTTACGCCCACTGGGCATTTTAAAGGAAACAAAAAGACACAATGGGATATAGTAGACTTGGTGGGAGTGGAAGCGGGAGAGAGGTGTTTTCAATTGAATTTGATTCAGTGATCGTATCAAAGAAGACAACTTGTTATCGAAGAAATCAAGACTGGTATTTGATACAAATTTACCATCATCAAATCCTAATATAACAATATCAAGTTGGAATACTCACTCAGGGTGTATTTCCACATGTCCTTGAGAGGCACGTTCCCATTGCGTCCGCCCAACAGGTAGACGCAGCCCCCCAGCAGTGTGGCCGAGTGCTTGGTGCGGGCGGCCGGCCAGGGCGGCTCCTGCGCGCCGCTCGCTGCCGCCGCCGTCACGGGGCTCCACATGCCTGCGAAGGATACCAATTTATGGTGGTGAAAAGGGTATTTTAAGATGGGTTGCGCTGTCAGTGGGGTTTCTTAAGATTAGTCATTCCGTCAATAGGGTATCTTAAGATCAATTACACCGTCAATAGGGTCTCTTAAGCTGAGCTATACCGTGAAAACGGTACTTTAATAAAATGGGTTACACCGTGAAAAGGATGTACAAAGATTAATCATTCCGTCAATAGGGTATCTTAAGATCAATTACACCGTCAATAGGGTTTCTTAAGCTGAGCTATACCGTGAAAATGGTACTTTAATAAAATGGGTTACACCGTGAAAAGGATGTATAAAGATTAGTCATTCCGTCAATAGGGTATCTTAAGATCAATTACACCGTCAATAGGGTTTCTTAAGCTGAGCTATATCATTATATCTCAAGTTCTAACCTCCATCATAACATGGACTATCTCTTCGCTCTAGTAACGAGAGAACCCTTTTAATACCCCTTCACCGCTTCGATTTTCTTGCCTCCTGTATCACAGTATTAGCTGCTCGATTGTGGAATAATCTACCTACTAATGTTAGAAACGCCGCTTCTTTATTTACATTTAAATCAATATTGAAGAGACACTTTCTAAATGTTTGAGTTGTTCCTTTCTACTTCTTATTTCCATTATATCACCTCTCCTCTCCTCTCTTCATAGTATGGTGTAAATTTTTTAAATTATTTTTGTTTTTAATATTATTGTATAAATATAAAAATTTTGTTTTAAATTGTTATGTAAAATTATATTCTGTTAAAATATGTCCATGTATTTGTAATTTTCTCAAATCAAACGGTTTGGGTAGGTAGGAAGAAATTGCTTAAAGGCAATATGCCCGCCATCATTTGTATATAAAATATAAAATAAATAAATAAAAAAGATCATTTACACCATCAAAAGGCTTAGCTTTACAAAAATTGCATCAAAAAGTGTCATACTAGCATGTTTAGCCAACATATCGAGTCATAATCGGCAGAACGACTTAAGCACACAACGTAAGACATTTTTGGCGAATTGCGTTTTTTTTAAGGGAAAGTGTTCCTTATTTCCCCCTGCACAAGTGTTGAAAACATCATAGCTCTATAAAATTGAACTGTCACATAAAAGGATATTTATTTTTATCTATTAAAAGAAAACAACAGCTTTTATAACACAAATATTATAATTTACCAATAAACCAAAATTATAAGCTAATTATAGTTTTCTATGTATTACTCCGCATCATTCTACTCTTTAAAAAAAAGTATATGCCGACATATTATTTTTAAGCTAATCAAAACAACGTAACCGACGACAATGTAGGCGGTTACGCTAGCTAGCACCGCTGTCAGAGTTATAGGCAAAACAGCGTTACCGCCACTATCTTAAAAGCTAGGAGTACAAATGGATGAACATCTCTGCTGGCGAGCTCATACTAATGAATTAAGCCGCAAAATATTTTTCAGTCTACACTCACTTAGAAGGTTGCAAAAATTCTTACCCATTAGTACTAAATGCATTCTTGTACAAGCATTACTACTACCCATTCTAGATTACGCTGATGTTTCCATGACTGATTTAAGCTGTGAGCAACTCGATAAACTTGAACGACTTCAGAATACATGCATAAGGTACATTTTTGGTCTTAGGAAATATGACTACATTTCTGATTATCGTAGGCAACTGAAATGGCTCAAAATTAGACAGCGGAGAGACTATCACTCCCTCTCACTTCTGTTCAATGTACTTCATAGTCCTAACGCTCTATAATATATACCTGCGCGAAAAATTTCAACGCTTATCAGTTCATGATTTACCTCTTCGTTCTCATTCTCAAGGCACTCTCTTAATACCCATACACAATTCCTCTTTCTTCTCTAACTCATATAGTGTCCATGCGGCTCGACTGTGGAATCATCTCCCATCCACCATCAAAAATGTTACTACATTATCTCTGTTTAAATCACGTCTGAAGAAACATCTCCTTTCTCTTCCTTAATCTCTCCTCCTTTCCTTTTTCCTCTTTCCTCTTTTTTCCTTTTTCCCATTGAGTAATAGTTTTGATTTAAGGTAATTTATAAACAAATAACAAATAAACGTTTATTTCTATTTTTATACATTTTTAACTTTTTATAATTTTTTTTTTCTACTGAATATGTTCTGTAACTTGAATTATAAAAATAAAACTTTTATGTTATTGGTTGGTTGGAAGAAATTGCCATTTGGCAATAAGCCCGCCAATGTACAAATAACATTATGTACAAAAAGTTAAATAAAAAAATTTAAAAAAGCGGAAGGTTTACCGAATTATTAAAAAAATATTCGAGTGTATGGAACAAAAATTAAAAAACAAGACTAATGAACCAGGGGCTGAAATTATACAATAAACTACCAGACAAAACTAAACAAAACACTCAAGACAAACTTTTCAAAAGATGTAAAACATATTATTTTGAACAACAGAGTATGAATGAAAAATGTATAAATTATTTTATGTAAAATGAATGTAATAATCTGTAAGGGTTTATGAATGAATTTTAAAATAAATAAAAAAAACTATCTCCTGCACAATTCAATATTTGTCGCTTACGTTGTTCTGCCGATTATGGCTCGATATATTGTAGGCGTATTTTTCTGAAATAAGGGGTGCACGCGTACTTATTCAATTAGAAAAACAAATAGGTTGTAAAACATATTGAATAAAAAAAATCTTCAAAGCAGTAACTTTGTGATTATAATTATAATTAAAATAAAAACAAAACAACTTTGTGTTGAACCACTTATTTTATATTTTATTACTGACCAGTTTCGAAACTACCCAAGCTTCCTTATCAACAATGTTTTGAGTTTCAACATTCTCCATTCTGCCTATGTTTGAACATCCATATTCCTTGAAGTCTTCCACCTATTGAGTTTTGTGAACTTAAACCAGCCAATGACAGGTCATTATCCCTGTTAAAGCCTTGGCTTCTCTAAAATGTTCCTCATCTCTGTTGTAATAAATTAATCAATTTGTATGAGGTTTTCCCAGAGCACGAATTATGTCATACAGAACACTCGTACGACTTTTGCTCTGAGACATCTCTCATTTATCGCACCGAGAGTGTTCAATATTTTGCAAGAGCGTATTAAGCTTTCAAGGACAAAACATATTTTCCAGAGAGGATTTAAGGACTGAATTTTGAGCGAGAAACTCTTTAATGATTTTCCGAATGTTTTGAGTGAGCGGTTTTCCATATTGATGTGCAATACATTTTTATTATTATAATGTTTCTGATCATATGTAATATTTGTGGTGATATACTCGTATGTCTGTGTTAACTAATCACTTGTCCTAACTCAACGCGGAACTTTTAGTCCCATGGAGTTGGGACTTATGTCTCAGAAATGTGTTATAAACTGTTAAGTAAATAAATTCCGATAACTCCCTAAGCCTTAAAGGTGTTGAACGCAGTGTTTGTCTACAAAAATTTGGATAAACTCATAATATTGTTGATTTATGTAATTGTTGAGTGCAACTGGAAATCCTACCTCTAAAATGTTCTTATTTCTGTTGTAATGTGCCTCCTTATCAAGTTAAAATTAGCTTGAAAAGAACGCTTGTACAGTTTCGAAACCGATCGGTTATAAAATATAAAATAAGTGGTTGTAAATAAAGTGGTTCAATTTTAATTTTAATTAAACTACTTATTATTATTCCACAAATCGTTTTAATCTAATATTTGAGTACTATGCAATTAAAAGTGTCAGCAAATTTCTTTTTACCGCATTCGTTCTAAAAAAATTAATTATTCATATAAAATCAACGAGTTAACTATAAATTCTTTTACGGAAGTCCGTGACCTTGGTGTTGTACTTGATAGTAAACTTACATTTAACAAACATATAGAAAATACTGTAGAAAAAGCTTACAAAATGTTAGGGTTTGTCATACGATCAACCAAACCTTTCACAAGAACTGACGCATTAAGAAAACTTTTTTTTTCATATGTACGTGTAGTGTCCTCGAGTTTGGTTCGCTGATTTGGAATCCCCAATATAATACGTACAAAAATAGTATTGTACATATTCAAAATTATTTTCTTAGACAATTAGATTTCAGAAATAATGTTTCATTCTCAAGTAGGACTGAGTCAGCTAATTTTCACAAGGTTCAAAATCTCGCAACTACCATGTTGGATATGAGCTTTCTATACAAAATTGTTAATAACGTAATTGATAACCCAGAAATTGTTACAGGCATTTCATATCGAGTCCCTGTCCGTAGAACTCGTCAATCTGTACTCTTCGACATTCCTAACTCAATGACTAATTATTTAAAAAATAGCACTCTACGAAGAATACAGATTACCTATAATGACAGTTTTAGTGACATCGACATACTACATTGTAAATACCATATTTTTATCAGATCAGTTAAAGACATTTTAAATTTATCTCCTGCTTGACTTTTAACTTTTAATTTCATTTTTAATTTTGTCTTTCAATTTTAACTTTTTAATTTTAATTCTTAATTTTAACTTTTAATTTAAGCTTTTAACTTAATTTTAATTTAAACTTTTCATTTTAGTTTTAACTTTTACTTTTAATTTTAAACATTTGATTTCAACTCTTTATTTATACTTACCTCCATCTACTACCTGCATCGAATAATTTATTGTTGGTTGTGATTTTTTACAATTAAATTGAAATGTTCATGGAAGCAGAGAGAGAGGGAGGAAAGTAGAGTAGCTTTACAATGTCTTCTCCTTTTTATGAACTTTTTATGTAATATTTTTATTTTTACTTTTTTAGACTTAAATTATTTTTCCTCTTTCCTCCTGCATTCATTAGTGTGAAATCTGTAATTGGTCTTACTTTTTTAAAATTGTTCTTTTGTACCTTGTTTAATATAAAGACTGTATGATTTCATTAATAAATAAATATATAACCTACATACTTCTACTGTCCATTAAAACAATAAGTAACGAGAAAATGTTCAAAGAGGCCATGAAAATAGATAGAGGAGCTGGGTAGAAGTAAAATAGATTGTCTCATTCGCCAAACCAATATTGAATCAACTGCTCCACAAATAACTCTACAATAGTTTATGTTATGGTTTTGTTATTTTATTGTGGGTTTTATAATATAAATAAAATATGTAAACATAAATGATATATAAACATGAATACGTAGACATTCGTTTGAAAATGCCTTAACAAGGCGAAACAATGAGGATTTTTAGCTCTACAGGAAATTGGATCCTAAAAAGGTTCTCTTGCGCGCGGTAAAAATTAGAGCATTAAATTGTTCGGCAAATTTCTTGATGTAGAAAAATGTAGGAAAAAAATAATAAAAAATATTTGTATAAAAACGCAGTACTTTGATTGACGTCACTGGTTTATATGAACCAACCAATGATGTGACAGCTGTGAAGGATATCCGGTTGGGTTACCGTAAACGAAACAATGAGAAAAACTAACAAAGAACAAACTCTGACGTCACACGCGGAGTTATTTCAGAAATACACAATTTAAAAAATCATAGCTCTGATAATACGTTATAATATTTTTTTGGCTTAGTTTAATAGTATATTAACAAATAAATTAAAAAAAGACACTGAACTTCCTCATTGTCACGAAATTATTTTTTTAAATATTTATTTATAAAAATAAAATAAAGTGTTCGGTAGACTCAAATCAGTGTTTGATTTCTTTTAGTATAAATTTAAATATGGAGTTCTACAAAATAAACACCAAATCAATCAATGAAAACGTAGTGTTTTAAACTGTCTGAACATTTCGTTAATTACCTCTGTATTATATCTCATCAACTTCAGGGTGCCTGGAAGAATGACTAGACAGGTGCCACCTGTTTTAAACTGTCTGAACATTTCGTTAATTACCTCTGTATTATATCTCATCAACTTCAGGGTGCCTGGAAGAATGACTAGACAGGTGCCACCGTTTTGTAGCAACAATTCACGAACAGTGTATACTTGTAATGCCGTATTTAATAGACTTCATGAACTCGGCAATAGTTATTCCCACGTAACTGATATATTAAGTGTAGGGTATTGTTCTTATAGAACAAACCTTTTGAACTTTTTCAAAGATGGTGAATGGTAACTATATTTATTTATTCATGCATTTCATAATATATACAGTTTTTTGTTCACTTTGCCCAGCTGTATGAAACAGTACTTATGATTTTCTTGTTGTTTTACTGTAGAATGTTTTATTATTTAAACTTTCTACTGAATATGCTGTATAATTTTTAGGTTATTTTTTAAATATATATATTGTAGATTTTTTTTATATAAATCTTGGGTGTAAGGAAATTCATGTTTTAAAAAAAAAATATTTTAAGCCAAATATGCTAATATTATAAATGTTTGTAAAAGGCAGATTTGCCGTTTATGTTTATAAAATAAAATTAAAATAAGTCTTCTTTGTATATTCTCAAATGTAAAAATATTTTTTTTAAAGTATATTGTTATGTGTCCTCAGCACGGGTAGCCCCAAGGTCACATTTTTTTATTGTTAATCATTGTTTATTACATGAAAAAAAAAAAAGAATAAAAATAGGATTTTCTGGGCGCGTTCAGTTCAAGCTTTTTCCATAACTCGTTCATGCGTTTATTAACTATTCCCACCTCGATCTGTGCGTTATCGACGAATCTGTCTCTGAAGATATTTATATTCATGAGACGACTCCCTACTTTCCTTTGACATTTTCCGACTTCGCGTGGCTCGTAAAAGCTTTGACGTCATTTATTCGTATCATTAAAATAATAGGAACAAGTCGAAATGTAATTGAAGACCTCGTTTTAAAAACCTCACATGTCACAAACCAACAATTTTTCAGGAGAGTGTTTAAACAGAATACCACGGTTTTACTCATTGATATATATGCATACACTAGATGTAGGTTCTGCAGTGCGGATGAGGAAACACCTAAACACACTCATTTTTTTTTAATCATTGAAAAAAAACAACAGTTGTTATATAAGAATACAAAATATAAAAAATAGTATCCAGTTAAAGTTTTTCACAAATATAATGAGAGAACATGTTACACAGTAAAGAAAAAACTAATATATTATATAAGACATGAGAAAAAAAAAGAGATCGTAAGAAGGTTAAGGGATGAGGAAATATAGTAGAGGAGTGGAGGAGAGGGATTTTCATAATGTATTTGAACAATTCAACATTTTGATTTCACAATAAAATAAAAATATTTAAAGGAATAAAAACTTAATACACACTGACAAATGTTTCATTTTACAGTGGTTCAAAAAGGTTTTTTTTATGTATTTAAAAAAATTTGTTTTAAAAATATCTAAATAGGTTAATGTGATGCTCATCAGAAAAGAAGCCTCATCCTCGGGGGACTACTGGTCAAACATGAGGATGTTAAAGAGCCCCTACTAAATAGCCCGATACTCACGGATCTGGGCTTGGAGAGGGAAATTGAACAAAACGAGGACTCTCGCCTTCCACACGATAGCCACGCTCTTTAGAGACCTGGGCTTGGAAGGCGAGAACTATCCACGGGGACACGTCACAATAGATCTTCACAGGTCGCAGTGACGTCAAGAGCTAGTATAGCACTGACCCCCACCTTTAAGAATAAGAATACACTGGATGCAGCACTAAGCACTCGCCTTGTGTTCCATACAACCTAAGTTCCGGAACCTAACGTGTAGTCAGTAAACGTGAAGTAGCAGAAAAAGGCGCAACACAGAGCTTTGAATTCACAGCAAACTGGCATACACAGTTAGTCTTTTTTACTGTACTGTGCGTTTTGCACAGCAGTGTTCACTTGACGGGGCTTATTTTTTAAACATAATTTCAAACAATAGTTTGATGAAGCATCATCTCTATTTAATTATACCTCAGTGGTTTTACTACAATTTTTATGTCTTTTAATGAAAAAAAATCATAATATTTCAAGCGCACTTTACACAAATTGAATATTTTATAAATATTGTATGCATATTTAAATATTAAATAAAATGTTAGAGTGATATTTGCTATTTTCAGACAATATTTGTATATATTTATATACGTAGATAATTGGTAGAAATCCATATATAAATTTAGTAAAAATGCTCATAATGTACCTAATAAAATGTACTCAGTACATCCTTATTGATTTTTAATTACGTTACTTTTCTTGGTTTATATAAAAGTCATCAAACTTGTTACGCATAAACTATTAAGGGTCTTACTATTTTCAAACAAATTTATATGAACATTTGCTGTTTTCACATCAACACCGTATTTTTAACCGTGAATTTGAGGTACCAATGTTTCAAAGAAATATTTTAAAAGAACGAATGATGAAATCAGACGAGAGTGTAAATCTGAGTCAAGTATAATTTATAAGATTAAGAAAGGGTCTCTGAGATTGTTTGGTCACGTAGAACGAATGGACGACAAAAGAATGGTAAAACAAGTATATATGGCGAAAATGAACGGCAACGTGAGACGAGGACGACCAAGGAAGACGTGGCATGATCAGATAAACCAAAATCTTAAGTCTGGTCATGTCAAAAGCAGACAGAACCGAAGGGCATGTATTATTTATTATTTATTTATGCTTTATTAAGTTAGTTCATAACATTTTAAGAACTAATATAAACTTTTAATAATATTACAATTTTTTTATCAAAATTTCTCATTTATACATTTTTTTATTAATTTTAAATATTTTAATTTTATTTATTTCTTTTATTTCTTCAGGTAACTCATTGTACAGCTTCAATCCCTTATACAATGAGTTTTGTGATTTTGTTTTTTTCCTCATTGGTAATCTTATCTTTTTTTTACCCCTTGTTTCATATGTATGACATTGTTGGTTAAATTTTATTATTGTTTTTATTTCATTCATCCCCTTAATTATTTTATGTATGAAAATCGCCACATTATATTTAATTTGTTGCTTTACTGTGAGCAAGCCAAATTCTTCGTGCATTCTTTCTACATTAGAATATATATTTTTTTTTAGTATAATCCTCATTGCCTTATTTCGAAGAATTTGTATATTTTGAATTTCTCCTTCATTACATAAAAAAAGAATGGAAGAACAGTAATTTATGTGTGGACATATTATTGTTATATATATAAGAATACTATTTTTTAAATCTATTACATTTCGTAATCTTCCCATTAATGATTTTTTTTTTTTGTTTTTTTTTTTTTGTATGACAAGATCTATGAATGTGGAGGAAGCTAGGAATGTATGCCAGAATAGACGTGTATGGCGATCCATTATCTCTGCTTACCCCTACGGGGAAATGGCGTGATGGTATTAGTAGTAGTTTTAAAAGAACGATTGTATGGAATTTTAGACAGAGAATAATAAAATCCAATTTACACAATATTATTTTTGGTATGTGTATATATATTTACATATTTATACACACACAATTCTGGGTTTTATCCCAAGAGGGAGTAGGTATATTTTTATTTATATCACTACAGAGATGGGTAGAATTTTTGTTTCAAGATTATGGATATTCGAGCGTTTACAGGGCTTATGACCTGTCATAGGTTGGGTTCAAGTGGCCACTTTTATGTAGATACTACAACATTCCCCATTCCGCTTATTAGCGAATATCCATATCGGTGACATTTTTGGTTTTTGTATAGTGTGGCCACTTTTATGTAGTATCTACATAAAAGTGGCCACTTGAACCCAACCTATGACAGGTCATAAGCCCTGTAAACGCTCGAATATCCATAACCTTGAAACAAAAATTCTACCCATCTCTGTAGTGATATAAATATAAATAAAATCCAATAATGCAATTTTGGACAATTTTGTACTTTTGATGTTTTTAGAACGAGGTCTTCAATTGTGATCTTCATTAAATGGTCCCTTTACACCTGAACTCACTTTGTGAAATGAAGAACAGGATGGTTCAAGGGACGAACGTTGAGATAATAGAAAATATGTCTATAATGAAACTAGTGACAGTCCGAAACAAGATTTTTAACCGGAACTGAATTTCGGCTTTTGTTCCAGTTCCAAACGAAACCGATTATTTAAATTAATTTTCAATAACATAAGTGTTCAATAAAATACCCACTGAAATGAAAGGCATAAATTTAACCAGTAAATTTGTTTATTTTTGGCGCTTTTTGATTCCTTGTTATGTTATACATATAACTTATATATAACAGTTTATTTATTTATTTGACACTTTATATACATATACAATATATATACAAACAAGGGCGGGCATATTGCCTTAAGGCAATTTCTTCCTACCTACCCAAACCGTTCAGTTTAAGAAAATTATAAATACATGGACATATTGAATCTTACAATTTTAATTAATTTAATTTTAAAGATTAACAAAAATAAAAATATATTTAAAAAAAATTAACACTATACTATGAAGAGAGGAGAGGAGATGGGAAGGAAATAAGAAGGATAAAGAAACAACTTAAATATTTAGATTGTGACATTTCAATCTTGACTTAAATGTAAATAAAGAAGGGGCGTCTCTAACATTAGTGGGTAGATTATTCCACTATCGAGCGGCTACTACTGTGAAAGAGGAGGCAAAAAAATTAGAGCGATGACAGGGTATTAAAAGAGTTCTCTCGTTACTAGAACGAAGAGATAGTCCGTGTTGTGAAAGAGGTTGGATGAGCTCTCTCAGATAAACAGGCGAAGTGGGATTATTTAAAATATTGTGAAGAAGTGATAGAATGTAAATGTTTCTTCTATGCCTGACACTGAGCCAGTTATTTAATGTGGGCTATAAAAACATTAACTTATCAACTAAAGGAATAACATAAAAATAAACATGAAAGATCTTAAAACTCACGAAAACTTAGTCATGAGCCATGAGTAGCGTCCAAGTGTAGCTGAACGTAATACGACAAATATTTTTAACTGAAACCGAGATCGCGGCTGAAACTAATTTTATTTGCCAAAACTGGCCAAAATCAAAACTTCGGTTTGTCATTAAATAAAACATTAGTTGTAGGTAGATTTAACAGTTAATTGACGGGTAGTTTGTGTCTGGGTAGATGAAGAATACGGTTTTGTGTGTGACCAGAAACCTGGAAAAGTGTTTTTGACTCGAAGGCTGAATGGCATTAAAGGAAGATCAGTAATTCTGAAAAATAAAATCGAATAGAGAAACGTGCTCCTCGAAGTGTAGTGGTTCAACACTAAAGTATTTTTTTTTTTTTTTTTTTTATTATATTGAAAAACATATTATACATAAATATATACAATATTCCCAAGGAGTTTTTTTTTAAAAAACTCATTTAGGGACATACAGATAATAATTTTTTTAGAGACGTTTTTAAATTTTAAACTATAATATTATTTAACAAAAGCAGAAAAATTAAAATTATGATATACTACAAATTAAAAAGGGTATGAAAAATACTTGAAAATAACAGAATAAACAGAATACTAGGCATGGAAATAAATTCAAAATAATGTTTACATTATGCAATCTGGGAAAGAAAATTGAAAAAGTTTAAAAATTACATGGATGTATATATACATACTGAACTAGTACAAAATAAAATCATTTTTTTTAATTAACAAAATATGCGCACACCCAATACAGGTTAATTTTTTTTATCAAAAACGTTGAAAAAATTGAAATTATGTATACAAGCCAAAAAAAGTATATAAAAAGAAAAAAACACAAATAACATTTAAATAGTATTAAAAATTACATATACAAGCAAAAACGGTGAAATATTAAAAGGTATATGTTCAAGATGCGCATTCTCTATAAACTAACATTATTTATTCAAAGTACTTCTGGAAAAAATAATTCTTCAAGTATGTCATTGTACCTGTAATGACACATGAAGCATACGACTGATTACCTTACCTTCATAAAACAAAAACAATCAAAATACCATGCGGTCGCTGTGCTAGTGTAGTCCCCTATGCACTATTAGGAAAGAGAATTATCGATGAAGACATTTTAATATTTCTGGTTTCTACCAAAGACGGATCCACGTTTCAAAATTTTCAAAAAAAATTAAGTTAGAGGCATAGACAGGCGATAACCCAAGACTTTTATACATACAAATATCATTAAACCGATAAAAAAATATATACGTAACTTAAAATTATCCGTAATTCTACATACTGTTACTTTCTCACTGTTGAGCGGAAGATCAACATATCTATTTTCACTGCTCTCAAGATATAAAAAAATTGAAAAATCATGTGTCTCGATGCATGCAAACTGGATGTCATCAAATAGACTCAAATTTAATCCATCCAAAACGAAGCTTCTATTGACAGCGACAAAAAAACGACCACACCTTTTAGACCGATCTCCAATTTCAATCACAGGTTGTGACCTTACCCCTAGTGTCAATGTTGAACTACCGGGTGTTCATTTGGATTCAGATCTTTCTATCTTCTTTCCAGGTCAATTAAACCAAAAGTGCCTGTTTCTTCCATCTCAGACAAATCAAATCCTTACGGAGAAATATGCTAATGTCTTTTGCGTCTAGATTACTATAATGGAATATATTTAAATCTCAAAATACCAAACTGATAAACATTAATTTGTTTTCAATGCAGTAGCAAGGCTTATTGCGGAAGTAAAAAAATACTCTCACATCTTCGAGATTTGCCCTTGTTAAAAGGCCCAAAGAGAATAAAAAACAAGTGTTGCTGGACAGTATTTAAATGCCTTCATGAAATGGCCTCAAGATACTTATCGGACCTACGTATTAGGAAAAATACATGTTAAAGAAAATCTACTTTTAGGTCAGCATTTGAATTAGGCAGAGGAAAGGTTGTTGAAAACTAGGTTTGGAGATCGTGCTTTTGCCGTTGCTGGCCCATCTATCTGCCTGGAACTAATTGCCTTCAAACTTGCGAATCATCAGTCCCAGTCAGCTCAAATCTCAACTGAAATCTCACTTCTTTAATTTATCATACTCTCAATCTTAAATCAGATAATAAAATATGTAATTTTAGTTTAGTTAGAATGTAAGTTTACGTACAAAATTGTAAAGCGCTCTTAAGGTGATTTTTTTCAAAAATAGTGCTGTATTAATCAGTCAAATAATATTATCATTAACATATTATTTATCTCTAATAAAAACAAAGCATTTCAATCGAAAAGTGGACATGACTAGCTTCCCCGGGAACAACAACTTAATAGCAACTCATTAAACATTTTCAACCCATTATTGTTAAGGTTGAATTAAAGTACCTTTATGCCATCCGAACGGATTTTTTAAAATTATTATAAATTATTTCCTAAGCCAGCATTTCTAAAATCCACCCCGGACAGGGATAGCTAGGACACATATAAAAATTTGTCTATTGAATCGAATACAAAGGCTTTGGAATATTCCGGAAATCCTGAGAGCAATTATAATAATGTATATCGGTGTACCCTTTTCAAATCCATTACAAATTAAAATAGAATATACATTAAAGGGTGGTCCCTTCCTATGCAGGAAGGGAAGGGATAAAGGGATGAAAGTGGCTGTGGGTACAATCGAAGTTATGCAGAGAAAGAAAAAATATTTATTTATTATTTATTATTTATTATTTATTATTTATTATTTATTATTTATTATTTATTATTTATTATTTATTATTTATTATTTATTATTTATTATTTATTATTTATTATTTATTATTTATTATTTATTATTTATTATTTATTATTTATTATTTATTATTTATTATTTATTATTTATTATTTATTATTTATTATTTATTATTTATTATTTATTATTTATTATTTATTATTTATTATTTATTATTTATTATTTATTATTTATTATTTATTATTTATTATTTATTATTTATTATTTATTATTTATTATTTATTATTTATTATTTATTATTTATTATTTATTATTTATTATTTATTATTTATTATTTATTATTTATTATTTATTATTTATTATTTATTATTTATTATTTATTATTTATTATTTATTATTTATTATTTATTATTTATTATTTATTATTTATTATTTATTATTTATTATTTATTATTTATTATTTATTATTTATTATTTATTATTTATTATTTATTATTTATTATTTATTATTTATTATTTATTATTTGTTATTTATTATTTATTATTTATTATTTATTGACGAACTAATTTCGTCCATTTAACAATGGTAAATACATTCCATTATAATATGAACAAGAAGAACGATTGAAAGAAAATACAACTAAAGAAAATTAAAGCTAGGACACAAAAATCCAATAATAATTACTACCTTAAGACAAGATCTGGTCTATCTTAGTGAGCAAAAATTTCAGAAGGTGTCTCGAGTTTCTAGTGTGTCGCAGTCGAAACATTGGTGCATGCAAGCCGTAGTTTGAGTTGTGCTGATCAAGGAACAGTACATTATTATTTTGCAACCGATCGGAACATTAAATTCCACTTGTCCCAGTAGAGATGGTACATCAATTAAGCCATTTAATAAATTAAATATGAAGATGGAATCAATGTTATTTCTACGTTTTTGAAGACTTGAGATTTTGAACATTGACTTCATGTCTCCGTAAGTGTAGTCTCCTCTCTCGAGGCCAATCATCCATGCTACTTTTCTTAACAGACGATGTTGCACCTTTATACTTCAGGTAATAAATAAAAAATGTTCTAAGAATTTAGGCATGATATTAATAAAAATATAATATCTACAATTATATGCCTACTCAGGTGGATGATAACGTACAAAAGATAATTTTACAACAGTACCTTAAAGAGTCAACGGCTGCATACATTATAAGCTCGTACTTAATACAATTTATTTATTATTTTTGCCATTTTTTTTTTTAAATAAAAAATAAATATTTGCGTTCTTGCGATTTACCCAAATATTTGATTTTGAGAGCCATTTTAAACGTGTTGTAAATTACCCTCTATTAGAAAATGGGAATCAAGTTGAGGTAGAGTGAAATTCAAACCATGGACCTTTGATTCGTGAGTCCAAGACTCTGGACCACGGCTCGATTATTTTTAGTCGTATAATTTATTCATTTTTTTACTCCTCTGTAAGTCGCAACTTCACGCAAATTTTAAATTGTAACAAGGGGGTACAGGACTATTTCTAAGTCAAGCATTTATTGTTAGTAAACAAAACAAAATAAAAATATATTTTTATGTTATTTGTAATGCTGAATCTGGAATTTTCATTATGAAGAAACATTCTACTCACAAAATTACTAAACTTTGAACTTTTATTTATATTAATAGAAAAACAGGCAGATATCATATATATTATTTTTTTCGTGTGTAATAAGGTTTTTTTCATATTGAGAATAACGTTAAAAATATATTTAATATAAAGAACGGATTTTAACGATTCTAATGATATAACTCTGTGTATAAAACGTTTTCGTTAATAATTTTTTAGTATAAAAATGAGCACGTACAAAATGGCTCGTAGTTGGTGCACGTTACCTTGATGTCACACGTAATGCCCGCCTAGTGCGCTTCTAACAACCATTGGGTACAAGTATGGTGCGGTAACGTAATACTTGCCGGTTATCTAAAAGGGCGCGAGACGTCTCGTTTTTAGATATTTCAAAATTAATATGCGTATTTTAAACCATTGCAGAAAATTTATCCGGCGTCGAAAATAATAATATCATTACCAGTATAATTATTTAGTTATTTAAAAAAAACTAAAATTTTCACTTACAAAAATAATTCATATCCGCTGCAATAGAAGTAAAAAATACAGTGCCCTATGCATCACTGCGTACCGATAGAGCGATGACGATGATTATGTAAGTATAAATACATTATTGAAATCTCCGATACCCAAATATGGGTATGTTGTTTAATCATATTTGCATATATTTTAATTAAGATTCTTGTTGCATCCTATGACCTTTTGATAAAGATACCTCGAACCCCCGAACAATCAACCCTTGACGTGGAAGTTGGTCAATATTTATTCGCTTCCGCCCTTAATTAAACGAAGGGCTGTAATACGAATAGGGAAAAAACAGAAAAACATTAAATTTACATAGAAACTAGAAATTACTTTTTGTAAGTGAAATGCTGAGAAAATGGATCAATAAAAAACTACACCCATTTTTAATGGAATTTTATTTTGTAAAAAATGCAACAATATTTTTCAAAGAAAAAAGTAAGTCAATACACAACAATGCCTTATTATTATTTATTAAGAAAATGTGTGTATTCGGCGTTACTTGTCTGTTTATTTAATCCATTACATAATGGATACTGTTAAGGCAAAATAAAATGACGAATTAAAAGCTAATGAATAGAAAGCAGATAGCAGCTAAACTGCCGATACGTACAGAAAAATATGTACTCAATATGTGTACAAGTCATATTCGGCAAACTTTTAATTAGTGAGCCCTATTAATGAGTGAATTCTGACTTGCATTCGTATGACTTCTGGGTACGTAAAATATGCATGAGATCTCGCTCTGGGCTGGTATTTCTAACGCAATTATAGCTCGTTTTTACGTACTAAATATGCGTTATAGCGCGCTGTAAATGCTTTCGGAATACCAGCCCTGAGGTGTTATTCTGAACCGCTCTCGCGGCACAAAAAAACAGTTTTTCTCGTGTATTTTGTATGTAAATACACCATATAATACGGCCGCGAGAGCGTTTGGAATACCATGTTTGTATGTTCCTGATAATTACCTAAGACAGCGTCAGCATAGATTGTTTCATATTCCGATATTCAGGACCAACCTGCCTATGGTTATGCCTGTTGGAAGGGCTACCGCTATGCTGAACAACATCGCTCTGGATATTGATCTGTTCCATGTATCCGAAGGGGTTTTCCGGAGCAGGATTCTTCTTTGACATGAGTCTCTTTCGTGTATTTTTTTTTCTTTTTTATAATATGTAGGTATTGAATATATTTTTGTAATGTATATGTTATATTTAAAATAAATAAATTGAATTGAAAAATTGAAAATCTCTGGTATAGTTATTGAGAACATACCAACTGATCTCTTTCAGTATGTATAATTGTATATGGATTTTAATATACTCTTATGTTCTAATTTGACCCAGAATTTGTAATTTGAAAGAATCGCGCTCAATATGTTGGTATTTTTTATCTTCTTAAGGTTTGCAGGACAATTATAGATTTAAGTGTTAATTTTCAGCACGATATGTCATGTTGTTTGCATACGGCAGCAGTGTAAACAAGTAGATTTTTTATGTCTTCTGCGAATTTTTCTTAATTTTTAATTTTCTTCGAAAAAATCTACGCAAACGTGTTTCTGAAAGATGCTTTTTATCGACGACACCGCCGCGCTATTTAGTGCATCATTACAGGTCACGAGACGTGGGGGTATAATTATGACTTTGAAACAAGTCGACAATCTTCGGAGTGGCGCTTGCCAACTGAGCCAAAACCAAAAAAACATCAACAAAGGATGTTGACTGTTTTCTTCGATTATCGTGGAGTTGTGCACTTGGAGTTTCTTCCAACATGCCGGACGGTCAATAATAAATACCATTAAGGCATATTGAAGCGTTTGAAGGAGAATATTCGCCGAAAATATCAGATTTATGGAAAGATAATTCTTAGTTTTTGCATCACCATAATACACCGTCTTTCAAATCTCTTGTTGAACGCGATTATTTACCAAAACGTAATAGTCGTTCGCGCGCACCATATTCACCTGATTTTGCTACGAGAGACTTTTTTCTGTTCCTTAAACTCAAATTGAATCGGGTTGTAGTCCTGTGCCTAGTTCCTCGGACTCACAAATCAAAGGTCAGTGGTTCGAATCCCACTCCCACTCGAGTTATTTACAACTCATTAAAAATGACCGACAAAATTTAATATTTGGGTAAATCATAAGAACGCAAATATTTATTTTTCTATAAAAATATATAATATTACCGCTTTGCGGAAAGCATTTTGACTTAATTGAGGTGATAAAAGAAAATTCGCAAAAGGAAGCTGATAGCCATTCCGAAATCGGCTTACGAGAAGAACTATGAAGATAGGAAAAAACATTGGCATACCTTTGTATGTGTACATTTACATTTTTACATTTTTTTTTGCACCACAACAGGCCAGGAGGCCTAATTACAGTGGTGAATTACATCACAGAGCACCCAGGCTTGAGAAAAATCACATTTTAATTTTTGTGTTCTCACCGGGAATCGAACCCGGAACCTTCGTGCGTGAATCAAGCGTCTTGACCACTACACCACGGAGGCAGCCGTGTATTACCTCTAATGGTAATTACTTTGAAAGTAATAAATCATTATAATTAAGAAATTGAGATCAGGTTTTTTTTATCGGGTTATGTTGGAGCATAAGATAAACTTCCAGAAATCAGATTTTAAAAATGATTACTAAGGAAAATATAACGACGAAATTCGAGGGTGCTGTAATCCAGCATCCGTGATAAAAATAATATCAATGTATTTTTAATATTAAAATATATAAATTAAGTTTTTATATATGATAAATAAATAACTAGCGGACCCGACAGACATTGTCCTTCGCGAACGTTGACTTGCCTTCTATTAGCTGGAAATTGTAAGGAAATGAATCGATTTAGTATCCATAAAAAATAATTGATGTTTGTAAACGTTAAAATACAAACTTTTTTAATATACCTACATAATTTTTTGGAATATGTACTTTAGTCGAAAGCCCTGAAAGTTCGATGAAAAACACATATTCGCTCATAACTTTTATTTTGATGAACATATTGACGATATTATTTACAAACCTAATTTACGTAAATTAGATTATTTTGCGAAAAATCGAATGTAAATTGGTCCAATTGTTATTAAGTCTATAAAGAACAAACATACATACATTCATTTAAATATATATATATACCTATATATTTTTATTTGTTTATTTTTTCATACATATATTATTTATATAGAAATATAATTACAAAAATAAACTTTAGAAAAATACATCTTAAAATTAAGCTATAACATGAATTGGAAAAAATGCCCACAAAGACTTAAGCGTCTGAGCGGGTGCCATTCCTTTTTTAACTATTAAAAAGTTTATAGCAAATATATATAGTATGACATGAAAAGAAAAGAAAAGAAAAGAAAAATAAAGGAAAAACCAAATTAACATATGCTGATATTACGAAAATATGATTTATTTTCAGTATGCATTTATTTATAATTTTCTTTCTTTTTTTTTTAAGAATGTGCCTATCTGCCTCTTCCATTCTAATCCAAGACCTCAAACCTACTTTAAACTGTACCAGTGATTTAATGTTTTATAGTTCCTTAGTAAGAAGATTGAAGCTTGTACCAACATGTAAGGAGTGCCTCTGTGCGAACTTAGTTCTGCATCCTGGAACTGACAGTACACTATCGGATCTATTACTAAATACGATTTAAATGATTACAAAACAATATAAAATTTAGATAGATAGATATAGTGATCCATTTCCATTCGATCAAACCAATTATTCAAAACAGATTTGTATTTTGAAAAGGATTCAGAGAACTTTGCCGCCTTACCTAGCCAGTTATTTAAATCCATGAATTGGCGAATTTAAGTTTCAATCGTTGTTTATTGCTATAGTAAATTACAATTAACTTGCACCAAGAATTTTCACAAGCAAACTTGAGTGATATTTTAAAGTTTCACGCAGTTCGTCTTATGTATTTGCGAACTCAATCTCCCGGTAGTAAAAAATACATCTCCGTGAAAATAATTTTATTTTAAAATAATCAATGAAAACTTTTTTTTTGTATTTTCATTTGTGGCATGCATGAAAATATGTGTTATTGTTTAATTTTCTCTTGCGATTCCAGGGGAGGGGCATGAGTCGGATCCTGCATCCTTAAGTATCAGATTGCGGACATAAATAAGAGCAAGTTGCCACCGCCGGATGTTGGCACGTCCGGCCGATGTGATGGGGACATAAACTGCTCCCATGTGAGCCCTTTTCTTTCCGACATTGCTTTGTTTTCCTCAAAGACCAGCATTAAATTTACTATGCATAATAACACTTTGCACACGGTGGAGTAAAACCCATAGCTCCGTATCACACGAAGAAGTTTGGTGATTTCCAAAATTGTGATTTCAAAATGTTTTCATAAAAAAAATAATGCAATGATTTAACCGAGCCGAGAAATTTATCTTCAATGATAAAATGTCGACCTCATGGTGTAGTAGTAAGCGCATTTGCCTACTATGCAAGAGGTCTCCGGTGCGATTCCCGACATGGTTGATGTGAAATATTTTTTTAAAAAGGTGTTTTTACACGAGAATATTTCTTAGTCCCCGGAGTGGTACCTGAAGCGTAAGACTGGTCATCTTACTTTCATGTAACAAAAATTTTCAAAATAAACTGTGATTGGTGTATGAATACAGTGCCCTATGACCATTAGGTGCAGAAAGGGAACGACGATGATGAACGATAAAAAAAAAATTCCAGATTTCGTAGTTTCATTAACTCTTAAAACCCGTTGGATCAAAAAACTACGTGCCCTGTGGTATTGTGTCAAATTAGACCCAGTTTTAAATGTTGCCTTTAAGGCATTTTTGTGGGTTTCATAATATTGTCCTTTCATCTAAATATGCTCTGAATCCTGAAAAGACGTGTGGTAAACTTTTGTGTACATTTTTTAATGATTTAGTTGAGGCAAATTATGCATATGATGCATATTTTATTTATAACATAATTGATCATTTACAAAGGGTCTAATTGGACCGGTAGGTATAAGTTAAAAATATAATATCATTCATTAAATATTGAAACTCTCACTAAAGGAAAACACGTATTTTAATTGTATTATATAAAATTCTAAAAATAAAAAAAACTGGAAAAAAGTATGATGTCACAAAGAATAAATGAAAGCCGGAAAAATAAAAATAATAACCCGTGATCCGAACATGATGTAAGGCATTATAAGATATTTAAGCATTATTGACAAAATTTAGAAACGAGTCATATGATGGTTTGGACATTAAGAGCAAATGAACAGTGAAAGAATGACCCATGATGTAAATGTTGATGGATGCATAAAACGAGAATGGCCGAGAAAGACATGCCATGACTAAATCCAACAATCAATTGAAAAATGTCAAAAGTCGAAATAATCGACACGCGTGCATTAGAAAGACAGATGCTCGGTATATGTCTAAGAGACAGAATAAGAAATGAAGAAATAAGGCGCCGAACCGGAGTCGTAGATATCATGGATCGTGCAGCAAAATTAAAATGGCAGTGGGCAGGACACTTGGCGAGGCAAAATGACGGCAGGCGGACACCCAGAACAATAAAGTGGAGACCATGGACAAACAAAAGAAGTGTTGGAAGACCACAGAAAAGATGGGTCGATGATATTGCCTCGATAGCTGGTAAAACATGGATGATGAAAGCGGGTGATAGGAAGGAATGGAGACGTTTGGAAGAGGCCTTTATCCAGCAGTGGAAAGAATAAGGTGGAAGAAGAAAGAAGTGCATTAGAAGATGTAAGTGAATTAAAAAAATTTAGTTCTACTGTAAAATGGATATAAAAAACATTTTCTTACGCGTAGTAAAAATTAAAGCATTAGATTGTAAAGCGAAGTATTTTGAAAATGTACGAAAAAAATTATACAAATGATTTTTATAAAAGTGAACTTCTTCGAACGACGTCACTAGTTCTTCTGAATCAACCAATGAGTATTGTGATAGATTTCCGGTTTACAAGAAGCCAAATCAACTATTAGCAGAAATTACCGAAGAGGACTTGTGACGTCACACGCGGAGGAATTTTAAAATAACAAAACTTTAAAAATCATAGCGCTGATAATACGAAACATATTTTTTTGGCTTAGTTTGACAGTCTTTTAAGAAATAAATCATTTTAAAAACCACTGAACTTTCTCATTATTTATTTATTCATATTTTACTTTTACAATCTATGAACGATAGTAAAAATAATGTGACCTCACTGGAGGAGGTCACCCGTGCCGAGGACACTTAACAATATACTTTTTTGAAATGTTTTTACATTTGAAAATAACAAAGAAGACTTACTTAATAAACAGAGATAATTAACGAAATTTTCAGACTGTTTTAAAAACTAGGTATATATGTCTATCTATATTATTTAAATTACAAAACGCACAGTGAAAATAACAAAAACCTAACATAAGCTATACACTTGTGGAGCAGTTGATTCAATATTGGTTTGGGCGAATGAGACAATTAATTTTATTTCTACCTAGCTTCATTTTTTTATAGCCTTTTTAAACATTTTCTCGTTACTAATTGTTTTAATAAATAGTGGAAGTAGGTTATAGATTTTCATTGAATAATACTTTGTCCGAAGTATTACATATGTAGCATTAGAACATATGGTGAACATGAAATATTTCACAAATACTGAAAAAATATATAAACTCGTATATTTTATTTTTTTTAAAATAGAAACGGACGAAATTTTTAACAACCCTGTGCAGAAAATTACGCCAACTATGCGTAACAGTTTTACTACAGTTTATTGTTAAACTGCCGTAACATGTGGTAATCTATATTGTTTTCCACTGTATGTATGTATAACATATGTCCGAAGTTTTCGTCAAAATGAGATTATACCACGAGTTGAGTGTTTACCTCTCTTCAAACTTAGCTCATATAGAAACTTAAGTTCCCATCTACGCTGCAACATTTAAAAGATACAAGATAACTTACTAAAGTATCGTTTACATGTGGACAATGCGATAGATATGGCGATATTGTCAGTAGCGGCGTTAGGGTAGGGCGCCAGATATAAAGGGGCGCTGCAGGCGCCCCATTTTATCCTCTCGCTCATCGAGCGAGTTCATCTTACTCGCAAATTTCCTAAATCTAGCGACAAACTCGTTATAGTGGCCCACGATGAGCTTATAACACCTCCAAAAAAGAAATTTGAAGTAGATTTTTTCTACAGCCTTTTGGACACTACTTTTATTTCGCTCAATGAAAAATTTAAAAAATTAAATGAGTACTCGAAATCTTGGTCTTTTTTGTTCAATATAAAAAAGATTCCGGAAAAACCAGACCTTCTCAAACTCTGTAGTAATTTCTAATTAAAATTAACAGTTTTGAATTTTATCAAATATCGTAACTTACAAGAACTGTATCCTAATATATGGATAGCGTTGCTAGTTGAGAAATGAGTTTTTCTAAGCTTCAACTGATAAAAACTTATCTACGATCGACAATATCTCAAATCTAGATTGACAAACTTAGAATCTTTGTCAATCGAAAACGAAATTGCGGAAAACATAACCTTAAATATTTAAATAAAATAGATCGTTGATAGAAAGGCTAGAAAAATAATGTTTTATTAGTATTTTTGAAATAAATGATTATTTCATTATAAACCTTCCCTTTTTCTGTATGGGTTAAAAGGGGTGGAAGATAGGGAGCGCCGTAGAAATCCCGCCCAAGGCGCTGGTAGAGCTAAAACCGGCCCAGGATATTCTCTCGTCGTAGCTCCGTGAACAACCTCGACCGCGCGGGACAGAACGCTTGGACAAAACGAAAATTTGACCGCAGTTCACTGTGAGAATGGATGTAAAATTACGTAATTTTACCAAAAGGCGTTGTAAAATAGCGTGATTTACGGTATTTTACGGTAATTTTCGGTAAAAAACGAATTTGACGTACTAATTTTTATTTTTTGACGGTGTAACAAATACGGTTGGCTTTGTTTAAGGACACGTTACACGAAAGTGAAAACCAGGTTTAGATACATTAGGTGTTTGTCAAGATTTATGATAAGTATAGAACGTTCAAGGTCATTTTGTAAGTACTTTTTTCTCTTTTTTGACACAAAATGTTATTATGTTTTGAAACTTAACAGGATCAGTGGATATAAGGCCCTTAGTAAAACCTTTTGTGACCTTGAACAACCACCGTTCATGTCGTCATTTAAAAAAAAAACTATTTTTTGCGAATAAAAGAAAGTCTGATAAAATAAAGTTCACTTAAAAATAGTAATATTTTTTTGTTCGGACCACAATACTTTCCAAGATACACGTTCGAACATAAAATACATTTTTTTTAAATAGCGGAAAAGAGGTATTTGCAACAACTTTTTACTAATTATTTGATAGTTGACCAATCTAAAGTCATCATCATCGTCATCATTCCATGTCCGCTACTTAGTTGGAGCATAAGGTGTTCACAAAGATTCTCCGGGCATCTCAGTCAGCTGCCAGCTTCTGTGCATCCTCACAAGCCAGGTTCGCATCTTGTAGTTCTGACACGAACTGCCAACTAAATTAGCAGTGGACGTCCAGGACGTCGAGAAGCTGATACCTTGCAAAGCAGGCAAACCTGAAGTAGCATTATGTAATAAAAATTATTTTTATAATATAATGTACACTGTTTCTGTAATTTGTAAATTTCACCACCTGTATATTTGTAAATTTCAATACTTTTATCAGAAAAGATGTAAAATTACGTAATTTTACCAAAAGGCGGTAACATACATTTCTTATTAAAAAAAAGTACATACCGAATGACCCTGAACGTCCCATACTTATAATAAATCTCGACAACTACCCGATGGATCTAAACCTGGTTTACTCTGTCATGTAACGTGTAATAAAACAAAGCTACTCGTATTTGCAACATTGTCGAATAATAGAAATTAGTACGTCATATTTGTGTTTTACCGAAAATTACCGTAAAATACCGTAGTTGACCAAAATCTGGTAAAATTACCGTAAAATACCGGGATAATTTTACCGCCTTGCATCTTTATACGTGAGCCTCGCGAAAATGAATGTACGACGTCAGCATTTAATTCAAGCAGAGGAAAACTTTTTGAAATTCTAGGCTGCCCAAACACCAGATTCGAAGATCGTGCTTTTGCCGTTGCTGACCCTTCCGCCGGGTACTGATTGCCTTCAAACTTAAGAATCATCAACAGTCCCAGTCAGTTCAGATTTCAAACGAAATCTCACTTTTTCGTTTATCATACACTCAATTTTGAATCAGGAAATATAATATCCCTTTCGCTCCCGGCCAACACGTTGGGTACCAAAACCAAATTCAAATTGTTTTCCATATTCTGTTAGATCCTGGCCACAACGATTGTGCGTGTTACTGGCCACTTAGAAAATAACACATTTTTCATATGATAGCTCCAGTATCCGAAGTGGAAAGATGGCCAAAAAAAGAAGAGTAAAGAAAATTTTGAAAAATATCTCCGGAGCGAAAGAGATATGTAACTTTAACTTAGTTAGAATGTAAATTTACATTTAAAATTGTAACAACATTTTTCACAAAAATGGTGATTTATTACTCAGTCAAATTTTAATATTATTGACGACATCTGTCACGAGCGAGTTCACGAAAAATCATATCAAGATATATTAATATGGTTTAAGAACGAACTAAATAATAAAATGGATTTTTTTACTGTATCCATTTTCGTTAGAAGAAATACGCGGGAGCTACACGCTCGCGTCGAGCAAAACACTATTGTGATAAGGTCTTGCCCGTGTGCGTTCACACGAGGAAAATGCGTCCGCGCGCGGCGGTGGGGGTAATCATGCGGAGTTAAAGGAATTGCGTGTAATTTATGTATTTTTTCGTAAATACTATGTATACTGCAGTGCGGTAAAGGTGATTGTGTATTAGTATTTGCATGTTGGGGTAGTGAGTGTCCTGACTAAGAGACGCATATGTCTCGAAACCAGTAAACATAAAAAGTCGGTAAGTGCTTAAATACTAATATTTACTTGCAATTTTCATCGTATTTAGGTTTTTTTGGTGTGTGTATGAGTGTCCTACAGTAATATACAAAGAAATTTACAATATTTCTGTACATACTGTTTGTTTTACCCTATAAAATTAATAAAGATGAAGAAAATTTTGGAGAAGAGAATATATACGTCTAGACATCTACAGAAAGAATGGAAGAAATAAAGATGTTCAAATATATGCAGAATGGTAAATGTTACTTGGTATGTAAAGTGGCTACATAAAATAGCCAATGACAGGTCATAAACCCAGTTTTTTTTTTTTTATTTTTTTTTTATTATTTTACATATTTATTACAGCAATATCTGTTTAAAATATGTGAATTGAATTAATGTACGTATTTTATTTTCTTAGCATGATTCATAGTAGGTACAAAACATTTTTTTAATCGATGTTCATTAAAAATTACGATAAAATAGACACTTAAGTATTATCGAGTTAAATTCAAAGGAAACAAAATCAATAGGTACTCTTTAAACTAGGTATGTATTCATCTCTCATATTCCTTGAAGTAGTGTATCGCTGTTTGAATATAAGAAAATCACCCTCTCTTGAGTCCACCCTTACCCTAGGGGAGGAAGGGAACTCATTGCGTATACTAACTAAACCCATACTTAGTGCAACGAGCGAACTAAATCATGGGGTAACGTTTCTCAATGAAAGCACCACCCTACTTAGACAAAATTATTTCAAACTGTTTTTTAGATGAAAGGGGCTGAAAAGAAAAAGAGGAAAAATACTGAGAAAATGTTCAAACATGTTTTATGCTGTGGAATAAGCTTCGGTATATCAAATGTAGCGTTTCTCAATCATCTATTAAATTAATGAAGTGAAATAAATTTTACACTTCATGCGCCAGCCAGATACAGCTTGCCCACCGCATCTGGGGACATAAGTCTTCTTGGCGGTGCCCACATACGCAGAAACTGCCCGAGGAAGCTCTCTGCAATCCGGTAGCCTTGGCATATATGTACTAAAAGAACGCAATCCAAAAAAAACATCGTATGTACTGCATTGGAATGTACAAAAGGGGGAAGCGAATTCTTCGATGACTGAGATAAAATTAACGTATTACAACAGAGATGAAGAACATTTTAGAGAAGTAAATATAGAAGTCTAGGCATTTACAGGGCTTATGATCTGTCATTAGCTGATTTATGTGCCCATTTTACACACTGTGCAACATTCACCATTCGGTCCATATTTGAACATCTTTATTCCTTCGATTCTTTTATCTGCTGATGTTCGCGAAGTCAAAGAGATGCAATCTTTATTTATGCGGGTGAAATTCGTCTAAATGAATTATTTCACCTACATACACCTGAAAATTTTATTGATTCCAATTTTAAATCCACCTGGTTCATGAAAAAATATAGAAATTGAAAAAAAAAATTCAAACGTTGCCTAATATGTAGGTGAAATAATTCAATCAAACGAATCTGACTCGCCTAAATAAAGGTTTCAGCTCTTTAACTTCGTGAAAAACAACAGATGAAAGAATCGAAGGAATATAGATGTTCAAATATGGGCATAATGGTCAATGTTACATAGTGTGTAAAGTGGCCACATAAACCAGCCAACGACAGATCATAAGCCCTGTAGATGCCCAGACTTCTGTATTACCTTCTTTAAAATGTTCTTTACTTCTGTTGAAATATGTTAATATAACAGCTCCCCAGGGAGTTGAATCTAGTCCTTGTCTACAAAAATTTGGACAACTCAAAATATTGTTAAGATAAAATTGATTTAACGTGATCAATTCGTTAAAATAATCACAAAACGTTTTAAAAGTCTTGCAACTCTTTTTGGAAGCCACCAGATCTGTATATTTAACAAGACCTATAACAGAGCCACGGATAGTATCAAGAAGCTCTATTCGGTAGTTATGAAGACCAACTAGGGGTAATATTCTGAATCTTTTTTACCCCCTAGAGTGTGGTTAATTTGGGGATTTTTATTTTTTAATGCGACGACACTTTGCTTCATAGAATGGCCACACTGATGATCAAACGTAAAATAAATACGAACACGAGAAGTCAAACATGATGATTTTTATTTGATACATTATTGCGACCTTAAGCATTACTTGAAATACTTAATTAGGTTGGTACCAAACCGAAATGTGGCCACCTTTTAAACAAATATTTCATGTTGACATTGCCAGGATACCAAGCACGGTTATGAACTTGCCAATCACAATATGGGGCGAACTTATATCCACTCGATCATCTTTGCCAAAAATTTTACCCGTGGAGCCATCGCCATTGTGTCAAGAACATTCGTCTAGTATTCCGGTTATATTTCAAATACAGAACTGTGAAAGCACTTCCTCCACACACCCGAAAACCATTTTAAAGACCGAGGATTTTCCTATCGGTTTCGCTAAGCTAAAAAAAAATGACAATAAAGGACATTCTCAATATGTTTTTTCTTTGGGTGATAACACGTGTGTTGAATTTGTTCCGACGTTTTGACTACCATTGCAGGAGCCATCTTCGGGGTAAACTGTGTGTTTTGTAAAAAACATATGCATTTAAGTACTAGTAATTTGTACCGTGTCGCAGCCAGCAGTAGGCACATTTCTATTCAATTTGGTTTTGTGTAGTGCTGGGCTGTATTGCTGGGCTGTAGTATTGTCAGCCTCGTGGTGTAATGGTCAGCGCGTTAGCCTGCCATGCAAGAGGTCTCGGGTTCAATTCCCGACATGGTTGATGTGAAATATTTATTTAAATGGGTGTTTTCACACTAGAATATTTCATAGTCCCTGCACTGATACCTGAAGCGTAAGCCTGATCATCTTACCTTCATGTAACAAAAATGATCAAGGTACGCTGCGATTGGTGTACTAATGCAGTGCCCTATGCGCCATTTGGTGCGGAAAGGGAACGATGATGATGATGATGATGTAGTGCTGGGATCCATGTTGAGTTTTATTTACTAGTACAAACAAATTACTAGTACATAAACACATACTTTTTTCTACATAAAACACAGTTTACCCTGAAGATGGCTCCTGCAATGGTAGTCGAAATGTCGGAACAAATCCAACACACACGGTATCATCCAAAAAATAAACACATTGATAACAGTGACGGTAAAAACCTTCGCTCCTATTAAGCGATTTACTTTTTAAAATTTCGGTTTTATAAAATTCGATTTTAATTTAATTTAACATTCACTGCTTTCACTGCTTTCGTCTACCCAAACAATCACGAAAATAAAATAGTTGTCCTGAAAAATGTAAAAAAAATACTACTACCATCGGGCTATTTATTATTTAGGGGTAGACTGAGAAGATAAAAGAACACATGCATCTATCCTGGAAAGCACTTCTAGTGTTTTCTTCATTCATACATCTTGTCATACACACCCTTCGATTGCGTCTGGTTTTCACATGATCAGAAATAAGATTTTAGTTTTTCTGATAAAGCCATCATCCATGCAACATAATAAATCTGTTTTAAAAGATAATTATCTTTTTAAATTAATTAATTAAAATGCTTTAAATTCTGGAATCATCCTGACTTAACCTGATGCTTTACAATATACTCTTAATGAGTTATGTTCTTACATCTTTCTTTAAATCCCTCTATCTCTGACGACAGGGTGAACATAGTAATATTGTTTGTGTTTAGGGGATGTACATTACGTGGTTCATTAACATCCCCTTTGTAGCAATAAATAACATTTGATTCGGAAATAATGAAGGCAGCGAGTGAGGCCGCGAAAATAACTAACATAAACTTTGAAAACTTTAATACATTAGACGATTAAGGGATGAAACTTATAACAGTTAAGCTGCGCATTTATTTTGTTCATAAATAACGGGGAAAGAAAATTAATAATGTATTTCTCTCTGAGAAAGTTTTAAGTCCATCAAGATATTTTTTAAGAGTTTCCTTTTAATATTTAAATACTTGATTTCTTATTATTTACTCCAATATTTAAATTTTTAAACCGTTTCTTAAAAGTAAAGAACTTATAAAAAGAGGTGTTTATAATTGAATTTGATTCAGTGGTCGTAGGAAAAAAGACAACCTGTTATCAAAGAAATCAAGACTGGTATGTTTGTTGGCAGGCCTAAAAATTTTGGGCATCGGAGAATGAAAACCATAGTTAGTTCTAAGGTTATCGGTATTTTTTTTTTAAATTTATTTTTCAAAAATATTTACAAAATATTCTTAAATTAAAGTCCTGCTGAGTTGCATACATACAACTCGTCAGCAGGTTCCTTTAAATTACATTGATTATTTACACTTAACCTACATTAACAATAATTTTACTTGAAGAACAATTACAGATTACATTATGAAAAATTAAAAACTATCACT
Organism: Micrasema longulum; assembly: GCF_059751315.1. Lineage (NCBI taxonomy): Eukaryota > Metazoa > Arthropoda > Insecta > Trichoptera > Brachycentridae > Micrasema > Micrasema longulum. The sequence goes on from NW_028277636.1 coordinate 475,355, forward strand.
AATACAAAATTTTTTTTTCTAATAACCATAATTTGAGCAAACGTCGAACTCCTGTATTTAACTCAGTATTTTTAATATTGTTTGGTAACATGTTAAATATTTTAGGTATACTGTATTGTAGTGTCCTTTTGCCATATTTATTGCAGTATCTAGGAACAGCTAGCCCTTCCATACTAGTAAACCTGGTGTTGTAATCATGTACCAACTTGAGTTTATACTCAGAGTGCGACGCATGCTGACAAATTAATTTGTACCAAAGTAGAGCCCTAACAGATAATTTATTTACAGATTTATACATTAATGATATTGAAATATTGTGTCTCTGGCGGTATACATCTTTATGTAGTAGCAATTTGATCATAGAATTTTGCAAGGTTTGAATAAAATTAATATTAGTTTCACATGATAACCCCCAGGAAGTTATGGCGTATCGTATAATTGATTCAGAGAGAGATAAATAAATAATTCGTAAAGTATTAACAGGGACATAATATTTTAATATGTCCATTCTATTACTTATTGCTCTTAATCGCTTACACAATTTTCTAATATGTACATCCCATTTAAAATTACAATCTATAGTTAAACCTAAATAAACATACTGCTCAATATTTTCAATATTTTCACACATGCACGGTTGCATAATATCACTATGGATACACGAAATATGTGAAAGAGTAAGTTTTGTTTGAGGTTTCTAGTTGAGATATTTAATTTTATTGAGCTCAGCAGTTCAGGCGCATCAAAGAGTGAGTTGAGAATTTTAAATAGGACTAGAAGGTAGGATTTATTTCGACGGTCTTTAAGAGAAAATACATCTAAGCTAATTTTTAACTCATTATATTGGTATCCGGATAAGCCCAACCTCCAGCTTATCTTTCTTGAAAATCGATGTTGAACTGATTAAATATTTTTGATTTGAACATCATAACATGGAGCCCCTATAACAGAGGAATATTTTAGGTGCGGGTGAACTAGGGAACAGAAGAGAGTTTTAAGGGTATTGATACTTTTGAAGTCGGTTGTGCTTCTATTAATAAATCCAAAGAGTTTAAAGGATTTATTGATAACATGTTCAATGTGAATTGTAAAAGAAAGTTTATTGTCAAGTATAATACCTAAATCTCGTTTACTAGACACAGATGATAATGTTTAATAAATCGAGTTAGGGTAGAGTATTATATTTTTTCTTTGCTTTTTACAATAGGTATACAAAAGTTAAAAATACAAAAAAAACTACTAAATTAACATTTAAAAAATCCCACAAAAGCCCTGGTCTATGTGTGATTTTATTTTTGATTTATGATATTATTAATTAATGTTTTTAATTTATTTTCATATAATTTTTTAGGTTTTAGATTTTTTAAGCTATTCATTATTTGGACTTTACTTGTTATAGAATAAAGGAGTTTGTAAAAATTGTGTACTCTTTCGTAGAGATTTTAAAAAAGAAAAAAGACCGTACAAATTCTTCCGATCAAAATACATAATTTTCTATAAAGAAAGTAGCTAATTTTATTTATTCTCAAAACGTACAGAAGAATTTAAAAGTTTGTTTCCCCCTCTGAGGGATGCTTGTTACACAACCGAGTATTCTAGGCCTTTGGCGCAAGTTTTTATGGACGAAAAGAATCCAAGTTTTCAACCCTTGAAAGTTGGCAATCCTACAAAATCGAAATCCTACCCGGTCTTATTTTGTCTGCCAAATGTTTGGGTCCAAAATAAGGACAGTGACTTAAAAATAATTCTGCAAGCTTAGAATAACATTTTGTAAAAGACAAAATTAATGCAAAATTATCAAAGGCAAATGAAATGGAATGGCGACTTTATTTATTTATTAAAAAATATTTCTACCAATCAAAAGAAAACATTGATCAGTATTATATATTTTTTTAAAGTTACAAGAAGAAATAATAAAATAATGAAAAGACTTTATTTATAAATAGAGCCATGAGAATAGTGTTCGAGAAAAGTAGATGTAATGAAAAAGGAAAAATACGAGAAGAACTGAATTGGATAGCAATAAAAAAGAAACTGATATACAATACGCTTGTTTTTATAATATTTTTTTTTAACAATCTAATGCCTTTGTACATAATTAATAAGATAGTTTTAAATAAAATTTTCACCAATTATACTGCTAGAAAGAAGGATAGAATAAGGCTGCCATTTTTTAAAGAAAATAGAATCCAAAAATTGTTTTATGTATACAGGTTTGGAAATGTTTGAAGAATTAAAAGAGTATGAATGAATTTAAAAATAAATTTTATGTTTACTGTAAGATGATGTCAATAAATTTGTAATTGAAGTAGGTGTTAATATAAGTTAATATACTTTATAATATAATAATATATACTTAAGAAATAAATCAAATAAAAAATATAAAAAATACGTAAAAAAAATATATTTTTTAAATAGTCTTTTTGGTATATTTTGAGAGTATAGTATGTAACGTAAATTTGATTTTTATATTAGGCTGCTCACATAAAAATGCCTTATAATGAAATAGAGCGGAGATAAGTTCGTCTCATTGTGTAGTGATTGGCGCGTTTGTCTACCATTCTTAAGGTCCCGGGTTCGATTCCTTGCAGGGTGAAAGTGAAATATTGAGTTAACCATTTTCTTAACAATGTATCGTAGAGGATACTTATTATGATCTCTTTTTTTCTCACAAGTAAAACAGCAATCAGTGTAAACTGCTCTATTACGTTTTTAATTTTATACCGTTTTACACAATTTATTATAAACTTTGATCAAAACAAAAAAAAATGCTTTTGATTCTGGAGAATAACGGTTGCTCAAACTTCAATACTGCATGTTTCTGGACTAGCTCTTAAAGCGTAAGACTGATCACCTAACCTAAATATATCAGATGATCTATATACGCCAAATGTAGTTTACAAATACAGCCCTGTATTGGGTCTGGAAAGGACAATTAATAGTTTAGATCTTTGGGACTCACTTTCTAACGCATTTAGAAATCAATATTAACCACGTATTTACATTTATTTTTTCAAATATAAAATACAAGCATCACACTTTTATTTAAGATGAAATTATTATTATACTTTTGCTTTATGTGAAAAGTATGAATGAAAAGTTTATTACGCCGAATTTCTAGAAACAATAAGAATCTTTCCTGCCAAATACTCGTATTTCAACATTTCTGTATTTTCCCTTGGATATAATGCTTTCAAAAGAATTTTTAAGCACAGCCCTTGTAGAGTTAATAAATCATAACGTTTATACATAACGTCCCTCTCAAATGTTTTACCGATTGGAAAAAACATAACAAAATTTATGATAAAGTTCTTTTTTTGGTTTGAGTTGGGTAGTTTTTAGTTTGAGCTAGGTAGTTCTAGTTTGAGTTAGATAGTTTAAGTCGGATAGTTTTAAATATGTTTAATTAAATCGGCTGTCACTTCGTAACACTTCATTATAAATTATTATGAAATTAAAACTTTTTTATTAGTGTTACACAATTTTTATTATTTTACAAGAATACTACTACAGTTTCGGGAGAGCACTCCTCCCATTCCATCCTCCCGTCGATGGGAGGAGTGCTCTCTTCAAACTGTAGAAGTGTTCTTGTAAAAGAATACAAATTGTGTAACACTAATAACATAGTTTTATTTTCATAATAATGGATAGTTTTTAGTTCGATTTAAGAAGTTTTTAGTTTGAGTTAGGTAATTGTTTGTTTGACTTAGGAAGTTTTAAGTTTTAAACCGTTTTTTACAGTATAAACTTTATTATAATATCATTTATTAATTACCAATTTTATTATCATTAATTCATTTAATTTGTTTAAGAATATTTTCCAAATATGGATGCTTAAACGATTGAAAAAATCAATTTGTTTGCGTTAGTTATATGGATCAGAATATAATTTACGATGCACAAATTATTTAAAACCGTAAAATACCTTTCATAAATATATCGTCTCTGCAAATTTGAAAATCATTCCACGCATTTTAATCCTTTCAATGAGGAACTTCAGCCCTACGGAAAATTAGATACAAAAAAAGTTTTCTTGCGCAAGGTAAAAATTAGAGCATTCAATTATACGGCACGCATTCTTTAAAATGAACGAAAAAAATATTTTAATAAAAGAACTACTTTAAACGACGTCACTAGTTCATATGAATCAACCAATGATGAGAGAGTTGTGGAAGATTTTCGGTTTACTTACGGTCAACGGACCATCAGCAGAACTGACCGAGAAGAAGCGGAAGAGAACTTGAGACGTCACACATGGAGTAATATCAGAAACACAAAACTTTAAAAGAATCACAACGCAGATAATAAAAATGTTGCCTTAGTTTGATTGTCTTTTAACAAAAATGTATATTTTTTAAAACCACTGAACTTCTTCATTGTATTAAAACAGTATTTTTAAGCTTCATTTCGATGTTTTTTCAGTTAAATTTTTAAACGAACTTTTCTAATGAAAATATATTTTATCTTTATGCAACATTTATAATCTCAGACCAGTGAAAATTTTGATTAATATTTTAACATTGTTTTTTTAAAAACCAAAATTATTTCTTGAATGTTTGTAGCCCTTTGTAGATTATTGTTATATTTGAAGGGTAAATAAAATTACTTTGTTTTATGAACCACTTTTTTTATTGTCACAACCGACTAGTTTCGGCAACTACACGTTGCCCTCTTCAGGGCTATATAATAACTAAATATATAAAAGAAACAGTGGGTCATTAAACAAAGTAATTTTATTTATACCTTTTAAAAAAAGTTCAGTGGTGTATGTGGTGTATGTATAACGTGGTGTATGTATAACGGTTTTGTATTATTTTATTTAGTAAATTTTATTTTTTCACAGCAAAAACGCAAAGTCACCTAATAGGATAATAGAAGAGCGAAGAGGTGCATGGTACTACTAACTACATAAGCCTACTTCCTTCCCGTACTCACACACGCGTTTATGTATCCCACCTAATCAATACACACACCCGGCGAACTGCCTATAGAAATTGGGTGAATGAATGACCTCCTCGCTTCCATGTGCTCCTGGTAGGTCACGTGAATTTCACCATTTTTCGTATCAATTTTTGTGTAAGCAAAATGCTTTCAAAAGCCTTTTGTGCTGCATGCCTGATATTTTATTTTCCTTTTGGATTTTTCTAAATAATCCGATTTTTTACAAATACTTATAAAAAAACATTTTTTTTTGAAAATGACTAATTAAGCTTCTAACTAACAAACATAGGTACCACAAAAATATTATTTATTTGGGAAATTAACAACATTTTTTACATACATTATTTAAAAAGAAGTGAAACCTTTTTTTTTAAACGTCTAAATTGTGAATGGTATAAATTATTTATTATTAACATTTTAAAAGTGAAATTTATCATGGTAGGATGCTTATATCAAAACTTAATGTATGTGATATATTACCTCTATGATATAAATTTAAATGAATGTATGTAAGTTTGTCCTATATAGACTCAATAACTACTGGACCAATTTACATGCGATTTTTTGCAAAATAATCTAATTTACGTGGATTAGGTTTGTAAATAATAATATCTTTAATATGTTCATAAGAAAACAATTAGGAGCGAATATATGTTTTTCATCGAACTTCCAGGGTTGCATTCGACTAAAATGCATATTCCAAAAAATTTAGAGAATGTTGTTTTTTGTATATTAAAAAAGTTTCTATTTTAACGTTTACATATACAAATTATGTTTAATGGATGCTTAGTTGATTCATTTCGTTACAATTTCTCAATTTCTAAATATTAGCTTATTTTTAATGGATTTTTAATTATGCTTAAATAATTTCAACTGACATTTGATAAATTTAAAAAAAAACAGATTCTTACTCAAAATGCACCACTGTTGGTAAGTAGCGCAGAGTTTGACATTTGCAAAAACAATTCTATATTTGAAAATGAATTATTTTATGTTTTGGAATTCAAACATGAACAAGTACCTAGGTACCTACTTAAACTCAATATTTCAATATTTAAAAAAATATTTTTTGGAATCCAATCATACACAAGTACCTAGGTATATATATTTAAATTAATAGTATTTTATCTTTTATCCGGACAGTTTTTGCGCGCTTTCACGAAACAACCACAAATTTTTGTTTTCATTTATTTTGGTTTCGAATTAAAAGACAATCTCACGTCAAAACACAGCTGGTGGTAAAAGAATGACTGAATTCGCGTTGAGCATGGGTTAAGTGTCATAATTTTAGAGGGAACAGGGTAAATCGCACTCTGACTTCTACGTTAACTCGTATTCCCGTATTTTTTTTACGGTTTGTGGCACTAGAGAAGTAATTTTTGAACGATTTTGAGCACTGCAAAGACTCTTAGCCAATCACATAAAGGGATTAAACAAAAACTAACCCTTATTACGAATATATAAAATAGCTCACAGAAGGCAAAAATAAAAAACGTGTGTCCTCATTTACAAAAAAAAACCTTTGATTAACCAGCTTATAGCAGGCAAGCCAACCTTCGGGCAGGACAACGCCTGTCGGGTCTGCTAATAATTAATAAAATAGCAATATTAAGTAGTAAAATAAAAATAGAATTAAAAATAAAAGATTTTTTTTAAAAATTATTTGGCAATAAAATATTTTTTTAAATCATCATCATTCCCTTTTTGCACCGAATGGTGCATAGGGCACTGTACTGGTACACCAATCGCGGCGTATCTTAATCATAGGTAAAAGTCTTACCTATGATCATAGTAAATGAAATATTCTTGTGTGAAAAAACCCTGTTTAATAAGTATTCATATTTTTTAAATTAGGTTACTTTAAAAAATAATATTTTTGCTTCTTATTTGTAGTAGTTAAGCAACCAGCAGTGGTCCCTAAAATGGACATTAAATTTAATGCATCTCAAATACTAAACGGTGTTCATAAAACTAAGACATAATCCCAGATTCAGTAATCAACTCGGCATAAAAAATTATAACGTTCGTTTTATTTGTACAGTGGATTAAAAGGGTGAGAGTACTTTCAAGTTTTGGGAGCCGCAATTATTTGGAAAATACTTTCAGAAGATATCTAATAACTTAGCATTCAATAGACAAACGCGAGTTATGTATATATTAAACAAATAAACAAATAAACAAATAAACAATATACATACATAAATAGTTTTAAAACTATGTGTATTAAGGGCGGAATAATTGTGAAAGAACAAAGCTTCTATTAAGAATCGGGGTAAATGGTATGTGCTTCGTGTTACCATTCTTGAATATTTAAGGCTTCATTAAGGAAAATGCAAAGTGTGTTCTTGGAGAATGGTAGGTATACGAGTAAAGGCATATACTTAATAGGATTAGAAGCACAGCGCAAGGATTTCAAGGTCTTTTATTATATAATTAATTTTCCGTAAATTATAAAATGGTTGCGGAATTCTTAATAAATAAAAAGTTTCGGTAGCGAGATAGCAAAAGAAATGGTCCAATCATCTGTATTTTTTTTTTGTTTTTTATTTTAATGATTATGATTTTCTTATGAATTAGCCTAAAAGAACTTGTTAACATGTATTACGCAATAACTCAATCAGTTTTAAAATATGGAATAATTGGATGGGGATAATTATAATAATAATTGCACAAAAAGCTTTAATGAAAATTATCTTAAGAGTCCCAATCAGAACTAGCTCCCTCGGTATATTCAAAAATCTTAATGTAAAATCTATAAAATTACTTTATGTAAAAGCTCTGTTATTATACGCACATAAACATTATTCTCTACCTTCCGTTACAAATACAAGAGTTACTGAATACTCCACCCTGATGCTGCAAAAAAAAATATACAACCTTCCGTCAAAGAGGATTGGCCTACTTCTCTGTTAAATAGTACAATCTACTTCCATTATCCATAAGGACAATTAGTAAGTACTCGCAGTATAAAATTTCTATTAAGAAATGAATAGTAGAGGTGGGTTGCACACGGATCGATGAGTGGATCAAGCCAAATAGGTAAAATGTGTGTACTGTTTATGAAATTTGGTCTATAGGTCTATATAAATTGGTTTTGTTTTTTATGATTCTTTTAGTTTATATTGTTTATTCTGTTAATGATAATTAGGTTAATTAGTTTAATTACGTTTTATTATTATAATTGTTATTACTATTATGTAAACTTTGTTAAATAACTAATTTAAGGCATGTTTCACATTTTGTAAAATGTTTCCCTCGGCACGGGACACCCCACCCCAGTGAGGGAACATTATTCTGTACAAAAAAAGAATACAAACAATGTAAATGTATAAATCAATAAATAAATAAAAAAACGCAGAAAGATTTACACATAAATAAATTAGGAACGGAACCAGAATGACGAATATTATGGATCTCGTAGCAGGACTGAAGTGGCAATGGGCAGGACATCTTGCGAGATGAGACTCCACAAGATGGACCCCTAAAACTTTCAGGTGGAGACCTTGGGAGAATAAGCAAGGCGTTGGAAAACCTCAAAAATTATGGTCCGACGACATAGCTACTGTAGGGGGTAAAAAATGGCTATGGAAGAGGCCTATATCCAGCAGTGGAGGACAAAAGGCTGAAGAAGATGATTTACACAAATATTTAGTTTTGAGAGCTATTGTCAACGAGTTGTAAATAACTCAATATTAGAAAATGGGAATCAATTTGGGGTCGAGCGGGATACGAACCACGGACCTTTGATTCGTTAGTCCGAGACACGGAAACACAACCCGATTGTTTTCAGTCACATAATTAATTTTATTTTTCAACTTCTCTGTGAGCCGAAACTTCACGCGAATTTTAAATTGTAGCAATTTTTAATTGTGTCGGGTCATGCAAAATCAAGCACTTTTTTATAAGTTACCAAAATAATCAATTTTAGTGCCATTTTTAATAAGTTGTAAATAACTCACAATTGAACGTAGTTATACAGAAAGCAGCCAGCCATAGAAAAGTAAAACTGAGATAATAGACATTTTGTGAAAAGAGTTAATTATAAAATCTACCAAATAATAAGAATGTTTTTGACTTTAACAAACGATAAACTTTGAATACATAAGTTTTTTTATATATATATATATATAGTTGGATAATTTATAAAGCGCCATTTTTGTGAAAATCACCTCAAGGGCGCTGTACAATTAATAAATATCCCAGTACGTCTTGCAGCTACAGAGCGCATGGACGGTTGGGATTCTAGTTCCTCGTTTTCAATTAAGATCAATCAAAAATTATAATAGATAGGAGCTAGATTACAGGACGTCTTGCAGCTACAGAGCGCATAGACAGTTAGAAATTTAGCTCCCATTTACACATTTTAAAAATTGACAAATAAATTTAGTTTATTACAAAATAATAATAATATGAATAGTAAAAAGGAGTAAGATTACAACACGCCTTGCTGCTACTAAGCGCATAGACGATTGGAATTCTAGACCCCGTTTACAAAATTAAGGTATTTTAAAGTTGAAATATGAAAGCTAGATAACCAATCATCGTGCAGCTACAAAGCGCATGGATGAGAGGAATTCCAGCAAAGTTAAAACAATATCAATAAATCTATAAAAAATAGAGTATAGTAGTAAATTGGTCAAGTGTTCATACCAAGAAGTAAGCAATAAAAACTAAATAAATAAAGCACTGTATCAACTCATATATATATATTACAAACAAGAATTTTATTGTGTATTTGACCAGTTTAAAAGATTTTTAAAGTAACATTAGATTTTTCTAGTTTTGTAGGTGTTTTTTGCAAATTGAGAAATACCGTTTTTGTGATCGGCACCTTTTTCCAGAGGTGATTAATAAAGTTTTTTTATATGAAAGCGGTCTGGCTGTTTTTAGCAGAACATAGAATCGGCCTTACTGCACCCGATAACATCAATATCTCATTTTTCCGAAATTGTGGACTGGCTGCTTTCTGCATAACTACGTTCAATTAGAAATCGGAAATCAAGTCGGGGTAGAGTGGAGTTCGAACCTCAGACCTCTGGTTCTTGAGTCCGCAACACCAGCCACGGGACCACTACCTGATTCAACCCGTTTTAACAGTTTTAATAAATATTTCAGTAAATAAGCATGGAAAACAGCATAATTTAAAATAGTAATTGATTACAGAAAAGTCTTAATTCAGCTTTTCTAAACATTTTGTAAAATTAGATATAGTACTTTCTGCCCTCTAACTACCGATTTCTCTTCGTGTCGATGTTAACTTTTAATAAGTAAACGGCAGTATCAAATAGTCCACAGCGGAATATAATTACAATCATTGTTCAATCAATACCTTATTTTTTAATGAATCGACTAAACTTCCTTATTTAATTCATGGTAAGTCAAACAGAATGTATAAATTTGTTGCAACAGAGAAGGAAAACGTTTTAGAGAAGGGAATATGGAAGTCTATGCATTTACAGGGCTTAAACCTGTCATTGGCTGGTTTTAGTGGCCAACATACACACTGTGTACCATTAACCATTCTGCCTATAGGTGCGAAGGTTTTCACGGTCACTGTTATCAATATGTTTTTTTTATGATACCGTGTGTAGTGGATTTGTTACAAAGTTTTGGCTACCATTGCAGGAGCCATCTTTAGGGTAAACTGAGTGTTTTGTAGAAAAAAATAATGTCTTTAACTACCTGTAATTTGTACCGTGTTGCAAACGGCGGTAGGCACATTTCGTCTTTGTAAATGTTATTTGAATGTCTGTGTATTTAAATTGCCTCTTTCATTATCCGTGCACAGTAATTACTGGCTTTGTATAAAATTTTCAGTTCAAAGGCGAAAAAATGTCCGGTGTCTATAAAGTGTTTCGCTATTGCAGATTTGTCAGGGTGCCCAAGTTTACGTGCTTTTTTTTGTTCGTCAATCCTTATCTTTGCTGTGCGCCTTGTTCAACAAATCCAAAACACACGGTTTCACTCAAAAAATAAACATTCATTCTGCCTATGTTTGAACACCCACATTTCCTCAAATCTTTCATCTGATGGCTTCCGTTAAGAGGAAATCCAGCCTGTCTACAAACACTGTCAAAAATGCGCAATTAAATTTGTTCTTTGTAAATGCCATTTAAACTAAATATACAACTTTTATATAGGTTTTTCCCGTGTTTTGGAGAAGTGAAAAATACAGTTCTTTAAATAAAAAAAAACGAAAATCCTAAATAAGTGTTTTCTACCTTAGAGATAAATCCGCCTCGCAGTGTACTTGGTTAGGGCAGTTGCTTTCCAATCCAAAATTCTTGGATTCAATACCCAACAGACACGATATTTTATAGACCCTGGATCGGCACCTGAAGCGTAAAACTAACAGTGTTCCCTTCATATATATTACAAACGATAGAGATATGCTGCAATCGATGTAATAGCGCAGTGCCCTCTGCACCATAAAACACCAGCAAGAAAACGATGATTAAATAAATACAAATTATGAAGAAAAACGTACAATTTCAAATCTAAAACCGATTTCTTTTTAGTAGTGAAATATTTTTATAATACTTTTCTATGTAATGAACTTTTTTGTATGGCAATAAAAGTTCGTGACAAAACTTTTAAAAATCTGTGTAATTTCGTTATATTGTCCATGAAACAACGCGTCTTGATGAGAGTAGAATTCCTTATAATTAGCTAAACGGATCCTTTCGTAACAGTATACATTAAATTAATGAATAGATTAGGACAAGGTGCAGAGGTGGGGGAATAATTCCTCGTCAAGGACGAAAATTAAATAAAAGGGGAAATAATTCTTAAACGAAATTAAAAAATCATTGCGAAACTGGAGAGAAAGGACTACGAAAATAGCCCAATGAAAAATGATGTATTTGTGGTTGTGTTGAAGTCCTTATTTTACTTTAAATCGGATTCTCATCAATATTTTGAGTGGATTAAAAATATTTAAAAGGAGGAGTTTATTAAAAATTATAAATTTCAACTGATACGAATATCCTCCTTTTTTTTCCATTTCCTGAAGAGTTCAATCCAGCATTCGTCTTCAAAGAGTATGTATAGTATATGTCGCAGCCGGATTGTAATTTTAGACGGAATAAATATTGGCTAGCTAAATTACAAAACGGCTCCGCATTGTAAAAGGGCCCATAGACGATTAGCCGTGTTGCATTTTGGCTGATAACCACACGCCACATTGAACGGTATGGTATTTCATTCATTCTGGCTGACCGAACGATCAACCATAATGTTCGTTGCGTAAAATAAGCTAAGGTTTCGGATGAAAAAAGGAATCTACTCAGTTCTGCTAAGAGAAGAAAAATATTATGACTTGAATACAGTTAATGAGTATTATCTTATTGTTAAGACGAAAATACCCAAAGACCTAAAGGTGGGGAAATACCTACGGAACAAAATGTTGACGTGTTATGTGAAGTTAGGTTATTTATCAATTGCATTGTTTGAGGATGTAGTGTTTTTCTTTTTTGTCAATGGACTATTCAAATAAGGCAAAAAAAATGTCTTTGTGAATTGTATAAGTACAAAAATATATCATTTGATACCTGGTTAAACCTGGAATTAAAAGCCTTTTTTGTTGAAGAAAATTGATGTTGCGTTTTTCGTAGATCCATCATTGGTCTACAATCCCGACGAAATAACTATATTGGACAAACGTTATGGGATTTAATGGGAGCACATACAAAATGTCTCGAAATTGGCGTCACGTCACTTTGACGTCACACGTCATGCCCTCCGAGTGCGCTTCTAGCAAACATTGCGTACAAGCATAGCGCCGTAAGGTAATACGTGCCGTTTGTCCCACAGGGCGCAAAGCGTCTTAATTTCAGGTAATTCAAAATGTGCTTATTTAAAACCATTGCAGAAAACTTTTCTGGCGTCACGTCGCATGAAAAAGAAAATAATACCGTTACTGTAGTATTTTAATGCTTATTCAAAAATAATAATAAAAAATACGTGAAAATTCCATATTCATTAAGGTTTAAACTTGTCCAATTCACTACCCTAATTTTATTTTTAGAAGTTGAAATAAACAGGGAAAAGCGCTCTTGATAATACAAAAATAACGCACGCGTTGAAATGGTAGCGTGTAAATATTACATTACGTGCTAAGAATACGTAATCATAAATAATGTATTTATTTATTTATTTATTTCATTTTATTTGGGATTTTTACAGCTATTACATAAACAAAATAATTAGAAAAATCTTAAAAATACTAAAGCCAATTAAAAAAATCCACTGTAAATATAATGACACATAATATATAAGAAAAGAAGTTTAGTAATTGTATTTGTGTGACGTTTGTATTCATGAGAAAAACAAATGAGAAAAAATATATTTAAGAAATGTAATACATAAAAAAAAAATGTGTCCCAATTGTAAACAGTAATACGTTTATTAGTGTCGTTATATATTTTTCTGAAAAACCTCTCGTTACACACGTTATATGTGCATTTATTTTTATTTTAAAATTTGTTTTATATTTTTATTCCTTTATATTTGGCATTTAAACATTAAATATTTTTGGAGCAATTACATTATACTGTTTTTTTACCTAAGAAGATTGATACAAGTTGGACAATATGGTTAAATTGTGTTGCTGTACGAGCGTTTATATTTTGTTGAGTTATTTTGACCTCACTTAATTTATCATAAAATTTAAGCAGTAGGCACCTCACAAACAACTTTTTTTAAAACCAATCTAATAGATTAGCAATAATGAGTAATACTTAATCTAAACAGTCTTAAAATCCACTTAAATTTACAAAATGTATAATTAACAAATGGTATAAATATGGCATAATCTAGGCGGAAATGGCAAGTGTGACATCGCGCGTCAGGAGAGACAAGACCGTTTGCTTCTTAAATGCCTGCCCTTGCTGTAGGAACACATCGACAGTACCGTTTAGTGAGATTTCGTTCACTGTTCTGAGGATCCTTGGCAGAGGAGAAAATAATCCGATGATAGTTTTATAATTTCCCACAGCAAAGACAGGATTGATACGCAAGTTACGGCGAGGTACATTAAGGTTTATCTGAGCAAAGATATCATGGGCATCTATACAGTTAGATATTAATTTGTGAAAGAATATTAAACCAGCCAAAATTCTTCTGAATTCTTAACTGAAGATATGAAAGTACTCTAGACGATCATAATAGTTGATTATGAAAGTATTTGATCCGATTCAAAATATTAACGATTTTTAAAATTTACGTTGCACCGATTCAATCTTACTAATATAACAAAGTCTTACATCCAATATCTTAAACTCAGCGAATAGATCTTTTGTTGGATACCTCGGGGGTTTTTTAAGAATGATCTTTATGATTTGTGCTATTTTCACTGATAAGTTTGCCGACCACCGTTCTAGGGAGTAGAGAAGATTCAAAATAGCACCTCCGGTACTATGCGATAAAACCAAGAAGTTTGAGAGATTTGTTTACAATAGTATCAATGTGTTCACGATAGGAGAGTTCACTATCTAAAATAATTCCTAGATCCTTTATTGACGAAACCATTGAAAAGGAAATGTTTTTTAGTTTGTAGTTAAATTCAATGGGTTTTTTTCGTCGCGAGAAAGATATTATTTTACATTTATCAATGTTAAGTTGAAGTCTACCACGTTCTTTGTTCTGTCAAAAAGTGTTTTCAAGGAACAGTAGTCATAAATGTTGGTTTAACTCAAATCTGGCATGCCTATACCATACATATAAGTACATATATATGTTTTCCTCTAATAGACCATATATCGTCAATTTTTTTAGAAAAAGCCATACAAATAATATCAAAAGAGTTCAACATAAATTTCTACGTTTCGTTAATTTTAAATTAAGTATTCCAGTTGAACATATTAATAACTCATAAATAAATAATTGAATGTACAAACATTAGAAAATAGAGGAAAACTAAATTATTTGTTATTTTTATTTTAAATATAAATTCAATATTTGACTGTTCCCAACTGTTACAACTAATTAACTAACTTGCAATTTCCGGGCCAAGTACCCGATTTACTAAACTCTTATTTTCAAATGAATCTACAACAAACTACAGTGCACACTCGCCAATAAGGAGAATTCATGCGTTTACAAATGAATACGCAAATGATATAGACATATTGCATATAACACTTTTGAATTTTAAAATGCAATATATAAATTTACTATCTTTAAATTGAAATACCTAAATAATACTATGTTGATTTCAATTGTGTACCGTTTATTGACTTATATCTGTATTCCAAATTATTATTTTTTTAACTTCTTCTAATTTTTAAATTCTTTTAATATAACTGATACGAAAAATGCACCTTTGTTCTCCACTGCAATATATGCATGTATTTTTATGTATACCCATATATCTTTTACTAATACGTAAAGATTTTATTTTTTTTTTCTTACTCTTCTTAATTCATTCTTATTTTTTGCTACTTTTGTGTAAAATACATGTCTGTCATTGTTGTTTATATATACATTAAAACATGTCAAAGCCTACAATGCGTTTAAATAAATAAATAAAAAAAGTAAATAAACAAAATAATATAAATAAATAATTGAATAATAATTGGAGAATTGGAGATTGGAAAAGACAAAAAATTAATAATTTGTTTGAATAATGACATCGCACCATTCATTAAAACAATTAATATCCTTAACAAATTACAACAACCTTAAAAAGGGAATATGGAAGTCGAGGCATTTACAGTTGAACCAACATTTGTTTCAGCTCTTTAAGAAATCAACAAATGGAAGAATTTAAGAAATATGGATGTTCAAACGTAGGCAAAATGGTAAATTTTACACAGTGTGTAAAGTAGCCACATAAACCAGACAATGACAGGTCATAAGCCCTGTAAATGCCTCGACTTCCATATCCTCTTCTTTAAGGTATTATCCATCCCTGTTGTAATTTGTTAATCTTAATGACTCCCGAGGGAGTGAAATCCAGTATTTTGTCTACAAACATTTGGACAAACTCAAATATTGTAATAAATATCCTGTTGAAAAATAAGAAAATCGTCGGAAAATTTGAAAAGTTTAAATATCTTGTCATCGGCAAAACGACAGAATTTCCTATTTTAAAAAACATTTCTTTTTTTTATTTATGACAAAATACAAGGTTTATATAATAAACTTCACATTTTACATTACATTACATATTTTATTTGTACGAAATATTCTTAAAATCAGTAAAAGTGCTGGTATGAGGGGATATTATAGATAATAAAAGAATAGTTTAAATAAAAAGTCAATAAAATAACATCACATATCATTCGTCACACGGGCTGTAATAACTGTTTTATTTAGGTGTTTTTTAAGTACGTGTATATTTTGTATATTTTTTAGGTCATTAGAAAATGGAATTGTAAAAATTTATTGCTGTATACAAAAAACATTAATGATATTATTCAAAAAGTATTAAATAATAATGGAGCAATGTGGGCTCCAAGGAGCCCAAGGGGTACTCCAGAAATAACAGTCATTGGAGAAGACGAAACACTATAAATTTGTTGTCTTTTCCAATCTCCAATTCTCAAATTACTTTATGGCTTTTTCTAAAAAGATTGACGATATTTGGTCTATTAGAGGAAAACACATATATGCACCTACATTTTAGTATAGGTACGCCAGATTCAAGTTGAACCAACATTTGTAACTACTGTTCCTTGAAAAAACTTTTTAACAGAACAAAGAACGTCGCAGACTGGAGATGAAAAGTGCACCAGAGACTTGTAAAACTTTTTCTAGTGCGTGTTTCTTTATTTATTAATTATTTAATACGTACCTCAGATACTTATTGACTTACCCGTTCCAAATAATATTATTTTTATTTAATGAGGAAGTTTAGTGTTATCTAATATTTTTCATTTGTTAATAGATCATTAAACTAAGCCAAAAAAAATATTTTATTTTTAAGAATCGTATTATCAGCGCTTTGATTTTATTTAATTTTTTTATTCTTCTTTCTAAGTTCTGCCGATTTTTATTGTTTTTATATTTTTTTCAATTATTTATATTTTCATTTATACATTACTATTAGGTATTAGCATACCATGTTCCATTTTGAAGGCTTGTAATAAAATAAAACAATGTTTGTGACGTAAAAGCAAACACAATACCTTGTAAAGCAAAAAATATCTTTCAAATGTCGTATAGTTATCATTTAAAAGAAAAAAAATTGGTGCTCATTTTTGAGTTTGGAAAAAACAAACACAACACATATTAACACCCAATCGATCCTTAATTTTAAAACATTTAAGCTTGTTGGTGAGTTCTCGAGTTCTCGATGGAAGTTCATTATAATTTATTGTAGAAATAAAAACCGGTGTCTGGATATTCCAAATTTGTGGATTAAAGTATCACTTGTCTTTTATTTATCTAATATATCCTTAATTTTATGATATAAACAAATATTTTTTCTATTTGTTTATGATTAAGTCTGAACTAATGAGAACTTTTTTTCTATTGTTAAGATCGGTTCAAAATTTCAACTAGACGCTACACATCATATCACTTATAGTATTTTTTAAATTGTTTAGAAGATTGAAGAATATATAACAAAGTTTCTAGATACCCCGCTCTACGGTATTTGTAAAAATTATATGAACTGACAGATGAATGGAAATTGAAATGAAAAGGACTAACAATAGACAGAAAGTTGACAAAAAAATAGCAACATTATAGAGTCTTTTTTTAAAAATCAAAAACTTTGTTCCCAAAGAGGAAAAAAATATTATGTATGAAGCCTATGTTAAATCTAAAATACGTTTTATTCAATAAATATGGGGGGAAAAAAACCAAAATGACATAAACAGACTACAACGACAGCAATATAAAATATTGAAGCTAGTATATGACCTCCCTTATCTAACACCAACTAAAGAACTCTTTTTTAATAACAATTAAATGTTAATGAACATTTTCAACTATCGTTTTCAATTTTTGAAATTTATTCATAAGTTAACCACTGACATCATTGAAGACAAAAAACTAAAACTAGAAAAAAAAATTAATAAACATGGACATAATACAAGAATATCAGAACAATGTCACATACAACATTTCAAAACAAGACAAGGACAATCGAGACTAAAAAATCAGTGACTGAGATTATACAATAAACTACCAGACAAAACTAAATAAAAGACTCGGACAAACTTTTCAAAAGATGTAAAAAATATTATTATCAACAACAGAGGAGATAAAATATTATTTTTGTTAAATGAATGCAATAATCCGTAAGGGTTAATAAATAAATTTCCAAATAAAAAAACTAATTTTAAAAAGGGAATAAAAGTGACAGGCTACAAACATTTGGACATACTAAAAACATTGTTGATGCCTTAATAAATTTAGAATAAGTACTTGATCCGTGTCTAAATATAGAACTTCCAAATGACTGAGTGGTGATTCAATTTAAATTTAATAAAAAGCAACCCTTACGCGTCACAATTTGAGAACCACCCCTAGAGCAACTACCCTGAATTAATCCATTCCTCCCCCTCTAGTTCAGACCGGTAGTGTAATTCTGGTTGTGACTGATTCTACCTCTGCCTTTCCCCACGGTCTCGTCAGGCTGCGGACTCGCGTATTAATTATGGATGGAACGCCATTCACACAACTGCAGTCACATTACGGGGACGATAGGATGGGGTTGCATGAAAAACCGAATAGCTGTGATATGTATAAAGGCGCGAACTCAATCGTATTCAACATAGATTTATTTTAAACCAATCGACAGTGTATTCGAGTAAACTTTATGAATTGATACATAAGTGGTAATTTATTAAAAAGACACAGAAAACATTTTCAAAATGATATCAAACAGGGAATTATTTTCCAAAAGAGAAGTGAGAAAGATTTTTTCTCTCTTGGTTTGGGTGTTGTGGAAAAATGTTATAACCTCCTTTCATATCCCTTCTATCCCACCCGCTGACAAGCCTTTAAATACAGGCATAGCGGGTTTTTTCTTTTTTTTTAAAAAAGATGCGGAGGTTTTTACGGATGGTCTGTTTTGGGTGATCCCGTGTAAAGAAAAATCACAAGCTACGAAGAAGATTAATGAAAAAGATGTCACAAAAGGAGCGGAATACCTACCATATGTACGAAATATTACTGACAGGATAGCCAAAGTGCTCAAGAAACAAAAAATTTCAGCAATATTTGGGAAAAATAAAGGACCCATTATTAAATCCAAAAGACAGGAACATCGTAAAAAGAGAAACAGCTATAAACTGAGCTGCCAAGGATGTGACAAAATGTACATTGTACAAACAGGGTACAGAGCAAAGAAAATAACCGATAAACATAAAAGAGCGTGTAAACTTGGGCACCCTGAAAAATCTACAATAGCGGAACATTTTTTAGACACAGGAAATTTTTTTTTTGCCTTCAAACCAAAGATTTTGCATCAAACTTGAAATAACAATACACGAATAATAAAAGAGGCAATAGAAATACACAAACACCCAAATAGCACGAACAAAGACAACGGGCTGAGAATAAAATCAACAGGGTTCAAAACACTTCAAAATGACACAGAATGTGCCTGCTGCCGACTGCGACACGGTACAAATTATTTGCACATAAGCACATACTTTTTTGGTATGTCTTAAATGCTTGCAGACTGGCTGGATTTCCTCCCTAGGGAGTTATTTATATTTAAATTTGTTGCAACAGAGAGGGAAAACATTTTCGAGAAGGAAATATGGAAGTCTAGGCGTTGTAAAGTGGCCACTTAAACCAGCCAATGACAGGTCATTAGCCATGTAAATGTCTAAACTTCCATATTTCCTTCTCAAAAAATGTTTTCTCTCTCTCTCTGTTGCAACATATCACATTTTTTTTACAAAACATTCAGTTTACCCTAAAAAATGGCTCTTGCAATGGTAGAAACGTCGGAATGAATTCAAATTACACGGGATTACCCAAAACCGATACATATCAACTCAATTAGAGACTTCAAATAAAAAAATAGACTTTCTTCACTTTATATTATAATTTATAATGAATTTTAAAAACTCTTGTCACTAAAACAAATTTACTTTAATAACAGCTTTGGATCAGTTTCGGACCTGTCCGAAACTGTCCTGATATTGAAAGTAAATTAATTGATTTATTTCACATGAAACATATTTTTTTTCTTTTTTATACAAACATCTTACTGGGCTTAACCCGTGTCGAGGCATTCATTTACATTATTTGTATTTTATGTTCCAAACATAAATAACAGACATGCAACAATAATTCCGAGTTCGAATAGACCACTGTTTTGGTGGGGTGACCATCTCAAGGCAGTTTTCAGGACCAAAAGACATTTTTTAACAAACAAATTAAATTTCCAAATTCAAAATATTTTCTGTATAATTAAAGAGTGCTATCTAAAAATATCGTTTTGAGAAAAACAGTTATTTGTATTTTGTCCGTTTTTATCAGATCAAGTGATATTTTTTATAAAACATGACAAAGTGATTTCATACTCAAGTCATGCAATTAGATAACTTTGGTAATTTTGGCAAACACCTTGGTAATTTGCCATCGTCAACATTCTTATAAAAATTAAGATTTTTGAAGGTATATTGAGGAAACATGTGAAATTTTTAAGCCTTATAGTTTAGAATTAAGTGTCAGTTAATGAACATTTTTTTTACTGGTATTGCAGCTTTTGATGGAATTATTACTTTAAAATTCATGAATATTGACTTAGGACTCTTTGAAAAATCATTCTTCAATCATTTTAATTGTAAAACCGTGGAGTTATATTGAGACTTAAATATTCATTTTTTAAAAATATATATTGAAAAAGTTGCTCTAGGGTATTTATTTCATTATTATGATGATTTTTCTTGTTATATTTTGTGTCACCTTGAACTATTAACTAGCAACTTGAATTGGAAGAATAATTGATTTTTTTCACATAAGTAGGCAATCAAATATCGCGATTGCAAAATAAGTATTTTATTAAATAAATGAATACACCGTAAATTGTATTTGATTATTCAATTACACACTGTATTTTAACTTCCGTTCATGTTTTATAAAATATTTATTATTTAACAAACGAACAACAAAACAGTTCATTCGTAAATAATAATAAAACAACAACCAATCTGATGGATTGCTTTCTAAACAAGTTTTTAAAAGCATGTACAATCAACAATGTTTATGTTTCATACCCACCATTTTTTTAATAAATATAAAAACTGTAAATCTCGAAATCCTTACCTGTTTTTTTTATGTCTCTTCCTCGAAATTCATGACATAAGCAAACACTTAAATGCTTTAAGAGGCTATATTTTGGCGCAAAATATTACGACTTCACACGGAAAATCCACCCCGCTTAAACCGTCCCCGCTGCGAACGATTCCGACCCCTACAGAAGCATCCCTGCATTATTTCTGTACAATTTTCAACACCCCATAAAAAAGGGGAGATTCCAGCACATAAACTCTACACACCGCCGAACTGTGATCAAAAGTCAAACCACGCACCGCGCCGTCAAAAACACTGCACAAAAAATGACGAATTCACCAAAATAACAAAAAAAAACGTTTGTTTTTAGTTTACTAACGCGCTAAAATGATGGCCGTGTACTGTTAAAAGTCGACTTAACAAATTATAACTGTTATTTTAGTTCACAGCGGTTGAAAATTTCGATTCTGTTTTCATTTTGACAATCGTTTTTCTGTCGTTTTCGACAGATTTTCTCGGCGCCGAAGCTTCCCGCGCAAGTGTTCTAACGGGACTGACATGAACTTAGCGGCGGCCTTCGAACAAAGCATTTTCCTCAGTGATGCCAACTGCGCGTGCGCTGGTTGTGGGCGGTGCGTTCGGGAAATTTCTTTCAGAATATTTTGAAGCTTGAATTCAAACCAACGGATTTTAATCGACAAAACGGGTGGTCAAATAATAATATATATTAAGCCGTAGATTGAAGGAGGAGATTTTTGATCACACAATTACGTTTATACCCTCCCATAATGAAACATACTATGAATGCATTAAGGGCATTGAAAAAAGATTGTTTCTTGTGAACCTAAGTGTAAAAATACAATTACTTTAATGTGATTATTATTTAACGAAATTTATTTTTTTATAGCGAAATTGTATAAGCCATGTTAACCTTTAAAACCTGTGCATATAAATTAGAAAATTATTAAAACTGTGATTATTTTTTAATCACAACTGAGCTTTGGGTAGCGGAATTTTATTTTTCTAGCAAATTTAAGGACGACGTATAACAATTAACTCAAATGTTCATTTTGAAATATTAATAATGTTAGTATAACCAATACAAAATATTGGAATATTCACGGTTATTCAATTATATAAAATAACAAAAATCTTTAAGCCTTTCAAAATTAATACATAAACAATATCGTTCGTCCATACTGAAATTTTAACAGAGATGGAAAACATTTTGATTAGTGAATAAGGAATTTCAGGCATTTACTACATTTCCGAATGTATAAACTGTTCGATTAATAAAAATAAAAAAATGTAAAAAAAAACTTTGCTATAAACTATTTAATAATTCACTGTATTTTTTAAAAGTTTAATATTCTTTATTTCCATTTATATATTTTAAGCATGAAACTCAATAACTTTAAAAAAAATTTTTTTAATTGAAATTTTAAATTTTAACTTTAAATTCATAGAATTATAATAGCCCAGAAACCGCGTACGCACATTAAACTGAAGCCAAGTAAACTACTTATATATTTTTTTGTTTTACGTTTTGGCATTAGTTAAGAGACTGTGAGGAAATCGTTTAGTACGCAACAACTGCCGATTTAAATTTAATTACACCGTGTTATGTCGTTTTTAAGTGTGAGAATACTGCTGGGATTAAAAGGGAATAGGGTGGGATCACATTTCATGTCTAAGTAGCGAATTCACAAATTATGTTATTTAAGAATTCGATTATTTTACTGTCTTTCAGATTGTTTAATAAAACAAGGTGGACATTTTGTTAGCATTACCAGGGTTGTCGAATTTTTTACCTGGCTTTCTATTTTGTATTAAAAAGCCTTATATTAAACTGTAGTAATTTTTTAATTTACTTCAACAGAGAGGGAAAACATTTTTGAGTAGAAAATATGGAAGTCTAGGCATTTACAGGGCTTATGACCTGTCATTGGCTGGTTTAAGTGACCACTTTACACACTCTGTAACATTCACCATTCTGCCTATTTTTAAACATCCACATTTCCTTAACTCTTCCATCTGTTGACTTTTGTGAAGTAAAAGAGCTGAAACCTTTATCACGTGGGTGGGGTTCATCCGGCTGAACCAAATCACCTACAAGGCAACGCCTAAATACAATTTTCCAATTTTCACACTTCTTCTTTTACCAGGTAGTAATTCAACAATGTTTGAGTATGTCTAAATACTTGCAGACTGGCTAATTTTCTTCCCTAGGGAGTCATTCACATTTAAATTTACTTCAACAGAGAAGGAAAACATTTTTGAGAAGGGAATATGGAAGTCTAGGCATTTACAGGGCTTATGACCTGTTGCTGGCTGGTTTAAGTGACCACTTTACACACTGTGTAACATTCACCATTCTGCCCATGTTTGAACATCTTTAAGTTTAAGTGGCCACTTTACACACTGTGTAACATTTACCATTCTGATAATGTTTTAACATCCACATTTCCTCAACTGTTCCATTTATTGACTTTTGTAATGTAAAAGAGCTGAAATCTTTATCACGATGCCTCCTGAGAGCCTTAACCACGCTTGCCTACTTTGCAAGGCATCAGGTTCTCGACGTCCTGGACGTCCACTGCTGACTGTTCGTCGGCAGTTCATGTTTAAGCTACGAGACGCAAACCTGACTTGGAAGGATGCACAAGAGTAGGCAGCCGTCAGAGATGCCTGGAGGATCTTCGTGGAAACTTTATGCTCCAACTAGGGAGCGGACATGGAATGATGATGATGATTTTTAGCTAAAAATAATACTATAGAGCAGTAATCTATATGTGGAATAATTGTAGTTAAATGTATGAGTTTTGTAGTGTTTCTATCCAATGTATTCCTCAATCTACCGAGGAAGAATATTTTATTAGATTTTTTTTTTAAATACGTTCAAAGTTTGCATCCAAAGTTAATTTCGAGTCTAATATTATAAATTATTTAACTGCTAACACAGAATTACACACAGTCGAGTAATAACCGCCTATACGCTCTGGCGTTTAATCAACCAGGGTTCTTGCGGTAATTTTAACGAAAATCATGCTGTATAAATAAACTATAATAATAACGCTCTTCGTTACCTTATTTTGTTTGTTTAAAGGAACAGTGAACTGGAAATTTTCACCTAGGGGTAGTGAGAGGCAGAGGGTAGAAGGGTGGAATTATGAGTTCACGGCCGCGGGGCCTTTGTGGGTAAACTATATGTACCTATCCACACACAACATCCGGGTCACCTCATTAAAAATGCGTAAATGTAGAAGAAAATATATCACAAGCTAAACTGAAATACATTAATTTTAAAATTATATATGAAAACAGATTTGAAGAACATTCTATAGAAGTCTAGGCATATACTATATATATTGAGTTTTTCTACTGACATTTCTTGGTGGAACTGCATTTTAATTATAATAAATATAATATACAGGTCTGTTATTAGCTGGCTTAAGTGATCATCTTTCACACAGTGTTACACTTACCATCTTGTCTATGTTTGAACATCTATATTGTTTAAATCTTCCAACTGTTGATCTTTGTGACGTTAAAGAGCTAAAACCTTGAATTTAATTTAATTGTAATTCTGCAATTTATTTTTATACATTTTTTGCTATTTTTTTTTTCATTTTTACAACAAATGTTACAAGCACACTATTACATAAATTAAAAATAATCTTTCAGAGGCATAATCTGCCCGGAAAATCTTTTTTTATATAATGGAAATAATTCAAATTTAAAATATCTAATATTAAAACATAAATGTTTGTAAATAAAAACGAATATGTGCACATTGAAAAAGGAGTTATTTAAATCTGTCTTGTTTACTCATTTTTTTAAAATATGTATAAAAACAAATTCAAGTTATTAATAACTATCATATTGATCTAAAGGAATGCATTGATCAGTTTCAGATCTATTATTTTTTTTAATACTTTTACTACTGACAATAAATTTATCTTAACGCTAAAAGTTCAGCTTCCTTTCTAATGTAGTTCAACATCAATTATTGAATAAACGGGTTGAAGGAAAAGTTTACATTTTGATTTTAAATTTTTATAATTAGTTTTTGAACGGTTCCTAAACGATCACTAATTTGGTGATCACAAACAGCCTTCAGGCCTCTTTGCCAGTTGCCAGTTCCTGTGTATCCTCCAAAGTCAGATTCGCGCCCCGTAGTTCTGATATGAATTAAACTGTCAGCATAAAACGTTGAGAACCTGAAGCTTTGTAAAGAAGGCAAGCGTGGTTAAGACTCTCAGGAGGTATTCGTAGAGCCAAGACCACCGTGTCACCTGATCCATCAACTGATGGCAGTTGTGACCGGAAGTTTCTGCGTCCGTTCTTTCATTTTTTCATTACTCATAAAGTTGAACCATTGCACACCCCGAATTATTCATAAAAAAATATTCTTTAAACTCTATATTTTGGTGTTTTGGACCCTAATGAGGTACCATGATTCGCAGTCATAAATGATAAAAGGTGTTCTACAAGCATTCATAAGTGGCATTCGGCTTACACTGTTTATAAAAACGTAACTTCCTTATCCTTTGTGACGGTGATAGGGTACATTGGTTTATCAACTTGTTATTTGACCGGCAGAACCAAGTCCAATCGGACATACCAGCCATTTTATGATAATTTCATACAAAGTAGCCCTTTCCCGTCATTTGGCAGTTTTTTTTAATAATTTTAATGGCGTGTCACCTTAAAGGTGTTATTTTGCCATCAAACGGCCAATTCAAACATCTTTAAAAAATTAAAGCTATCAAACCCAAGAAAAAGTTTAATTTAAATTTATTTCAACAGAGAGGGTGTAAAAACATCACATCAACAACTCCCTAGGGAGGAAACCAGCCAGTCTGCAAGCATTTGGACATACTTAAACATTGTTGAATTAACTACCTGGTAAAAGAAGAAGTATAAAAATTGGAAAATTGTTTTCAGGCGTTGCCTAGTAGGTGATTTGGTTCAGCCGGATGAATCTCACCGACGTTATATAGGTTTCAGCTCTTTTACTTTACAAAAGTCAACAGATGGAAGAGTTGAGGAAATGTGGATGTTCAAACATGGGCAGAATGGTGAATGTTACACAGTGTGTAAAGTGGCCACTTCAACCAGCCAATGACAGGTCATAAGCTCTGTAAATACCTAGACTTCAATATTCCCTTCTCAAAAATGTTTTCCCTCTCTGTTAAAATAAATTTAAATATGAACAGTTCCCTAGGGAGGAAATCCAGCCAGTCTGCAAGCATTTGGACAAACTCAAACATTGTTGAAAAAGTTTTAAGATAAATCATAAAAAAATAAAAGAATCTCATTTGCCAAGAAAATATAGATTTTCATAGAGGAAAATAATAATTTGAGTGACGCAATAGCATATTCGCACTAAATAGTACATAAGGTACTGCGTTGGTATTCTAATTGCAGCCTATTTGGATCAATTTTATCACATTGAAGGTTAGATGACCAGTCTTACGCTTAATGTGCCAGTCCAGAAATAACAAAATATTGCAGTATGAAACCACTTTAAAAAAACAATATTTCACATCTACTCTGTTTGGAATTGAAGCCAGTACCGCCATAGTCAAACTCCTCAACAGGTACACATATTCATTCGTTTCCTGTTTTTAGGATTTTTAGGGAAAGTAGATTTTAAGTTGAAAACATTCATCCGGGGTTCTGGTTTTACTATTTTATCAGACAGAGCTGATTATTGTTACAATGCAACTAAATTCATCGTGAAAGTTTCGAAATTATTATGCGTACAACGCTCGACCGTCTACCTTATACACCACCACCTAGTCACGTGAAGGATAAGAGAGGGGGTTGGTTAGCAATACAATGCCTCCATAATGCATAATACGGCGGGATGTTTGGCCAGTAGCCATCCCTAGGCTTGTACTCCTCATTACGGAGATTACCATACCGGGACCCTTTTATAAAAGGACTTTCGAGGGATGAAAGCGGAAAGAAAACAATTTATCGGGTGATTTTTTTATACAAATCGATCAAAGGTCCAGAAAGAAATACCAGTTGTGTCTGCTTTTGAGATGAAAATACTTTTAATTTTGGTTTATCCGGAATCATCACCCATAAACTTTCCGGGATGTTTCTACGGTAGAAAAAAGAAAAAAACTTAAAAAAACTTCTTTCTCTTCCTTAAGCGCTCTTTTCCTCTCTTTTTATTCCCTTTTTCTTAATTTTTTTATGTTATTCATTCATACAAATACATAAATATTACCAAAAAATAGAATAATAATGTATCCCAAACTCTATGAGACCAAGGGTCCTGTGTTGAGTTGGGATACAACAGAATGGAAAGCGGGAGCACATACATTGAAGACTAGTATCGATTAAAATTAATTTATATGCACATGTTGCAAGTTCTATTTGTGCATATATTTTTTTTTTAACACCTTTCATTTTACTAATGGGTGGAAGAAATTGCCAATGAGGAATTCCGCTGTTTTCTAATTTATTTATTTTTTCTGTTGGCGTACTATTTAACTAAGTAAAAATATATTTTTTTTTTTGTGCGTTATTTACAAAGATATGATTTTGTTACGTTTATCAAAACCGCGCCAAATAACTGTAAACAGTGTCACTTTTCAGTAGTGACGTCATGAAATGGTTGGCGTTCTTACTTTCACTGACCGCGGTAAGTTGTATTTCCCCAGCCAATAACAAAACTGACAAGAATCTATGGGATATTGCTTTGATGACTTCATTTAGTTGATCGAAAAATCGGTAGATCTGGCAACGCTGTTGAAATGTCAAAACTTTTTAATCACAAATTATACTCTTTTTTTCTATGGTCAAAACGTTCCTTACAAGGTGCGGGGGCTTTAAAGCGGAAACCGGAAATACAACACGTAGATATAAGGAGTGACGTCATTATTTAAGATTTTAAAATGAATACTGTTTTTAACATTTTTTATTTATTTTTGTGTGCGTTTTTGAGATATTTCATCCTACTCTAAAAATTTTTAATATTCACGTGTACACGAAAACATTTAAAGTTTAATTCCGGGTTGAGCTGGAATTCTTCATTAGCCTGTAAATGTACGTACAAATATGTACGTACTAAAAGTTAAATAAATTTCAATATTTTTGTCATTCATTCGTTCCATATGACCAAACCATCTAGGTGATCCTTAATTAATTTAATTAATTATACCAGTCTCAGATTTGCATTCTCGTCTTATATCATTCGCAACTCTTAAGACTCTTTATTTCTGACTGCGATACGATCCCACTTACACACACCTGAACACTTACTCCTACACTATACACATAAACACACATCTACACTAACTCTCATACAAATACACATAAACACACCCTTTTGTTGTAACACAATTTTATAATATGTATGATTCTTATTTAGAAACTTTGCTGGTCTGTCTTAAAACTGCATTTTTTTCATATTACTACATTCTTTATTTTTTCCTTTTTCTCTGCTGCATTGGCATGTTTTTATACTTTTAAACTACTTTTAATTACTCATATTATATATGTTAATAAAATCAATATATTGCTGCTCTTACTATAATGTGTCATTAATTTTGAAGATGTTTTTTAAATTGACCTAAATTTACTGTCTTATATTCCACTTAAAGATTCTTCTCATCGTTTCTTTGAATCCCTTAAAATAAATATGTGTATATTTATGTTATTCCTTTTTTTTTTAAATGTTATTACTATTTTATTTTATTTTTACATCTGAGCATGTTTTTCATTCTTTATTTCAATTTTTGATTACTTTTACAAATTTTCTTCATTTTTAATATTATTTCCATTTGTAAATACTCACTACAAACTACAAACTTTAAAATATCTTTGTTTCACTTAAATTTTAATTTTTAAACAATTTTCATTTATGTTTTTCTTTTTCCTTCTCTTTTTTATACTTTCATAATTAACCTTACATATAATTGCTTTTTAATATGGAAACTTCACTGGTCCATTAGAATTAAGTCTAATTGTGTTAAATATAAAACTTTGTAACTGTATGTTTCCTGAATAAAAGAAAATTAAAAAAAAAAAATAATCATAGTCGACCGTTTGTTTCTTTAAAAACAGAAAATAAACAAATAAATATTAATTTCCTACACAATCATCAAAGCGTTTTACGCTTTAGCCGTTCCAGTCCAGAAGAAAAAAAATATTTGTGTAGAACCACCTTGTATACCAAAATTTCAATTCCACCCTGCCAGAAATCGAGCCAAAAACCATAAGAATTATAGGCGAACGCACAGACCACTACACAACGAGGCAGATTTATCTTCACTCGATTATTTTTCTCGTGAGTTTTACCTGAGGTTAGCCATCGAGTCGAAACCGCTCGTTCAGGGTTCTGTATCTTTTTCTCACACATAACTGATTTGTGTATGTGACACAGATTTTTAAATATTATTTTGACAATAAATAGTTGTTTTCCCTACGAAATAATACTTAACTTTATACACCATTGCTCACTATATCAAACCACAACTTCCACACAATTTGCTGACGCATTTCCACCACATTACATCCACTTACATTGTAGTTTCGGGAACCCCCGATTTTCTTATTTTACTATTTATTTATTTGCACAACTATTTGACGATAAATACATCGGTGGATGGTCTAGTTATACAAAAATTTAAAAATAATACGGCGAGCAAACGTTAGATTACATTATTCCTAAAATATTTCATAATACTGACATATTACAAGATCATTTTTTTTATAATTCATTGCCCAAAAAAAATATTTTCAAAACTCGTTTATTTATCGTAGCTGCTCCAAATTTAATTTACTTTGTCCCCATTTAGATATTTTTTATACAAAAATTTGTGACTTCAAAAAAAACTTTTTGAAACACTGTAAAATGAAACATTTGTCACTGTGTAATAACTTTATGTTCCTTTAATTATGATTATTTTATAATAATATAAAAAATTTTCAATTGGACAATTATATTATGAAAAACCCTCTCCTCCACTCCTCCACTATATTTCCTCATCCCTTAACCTTCTTACGAGTTCTTTTTTTTTCTCATGTCTTATATAATATATTATTTTTTTCTTTATTGTGTAACATGTTCTCTCATTATATTTGTGAAAAACTTTAACTGGATGTATGTACTATTTTTTTATATGCTGTATTCTTATATAACAACTTTTGTTTTTCCTTACTAAATAAAAATAAAATAAAATAAATAAAAATCCAAATATATATTTTTTTATTGTTGCGAAAGAAAGATATATAATAAAGATATAAGAATCCTGAAGTAGGCCACATTTAAACGTATTCTAATAAGTGCTTAAATAATAACAATATGCGTATATAATTAAATAAATAAAACAACTTTAATTTTAACCACTTATTTTTTTCAAAATTCAAAGGTTTCAAAGCTACACAAACTTCTTTATCAATGAATACTTAGCTTTTAAATTCTATCGTATTTTATTATATCAATATTGTGCTTCGTTTGTAACTAATAAACCAAGTATCTTTGTCTTGTGAGGATGGGAAGCGTAATTTGAGATGGATACGCTCAAAACTAGACAGGAGTGGACAAAAGTTAATATTGTTTATTTAGTTATTTATCATTTTTTTCTTATTATGAATCGATTTTTGATTTCTAAGATTTCCACGTTGCATAATTTGAATATTTTATTTTCAGCATGAAGAACTTTTTATCCAGTGTCTTTATTGAAATTGTGATTTAATGATTTAAATAAACATATATTTCATTTTTAAATTGTTTAACACATATTTCTTTACCTTTAGTTTGAATCATGATTTTTTTTCTTCAAAAATTTTTTTTTCCGTATCATAATTAATTTTTTGTACAGAATTTTGTGGCTTCGCGTTTTTTTTTAAATGGGAGTCTGATTTTTACATTTTCTCCGGTATTGTGATCATATTTTTGATGGCTTTGATAATTTTTTTCCGGAATTCTGCGTTTTAAAAAAATTTATTATGTACACAAAAACTGAAAAATATTTATTTATTTATTCATTCAAAATATCACTCGTTTAAATATTAATGAACTTATTAAAGATTTTTAGGTTGTGCCCATGTTAAGCCATAATAATTAACAATAAAAAATACATAGTAAAATTAATTGTAATGACATGTGATGCAATAGAATAACAATCCAGAAAAACAAGGTATAAACAATGAAATTCCAAAGAAGACAATGTAAATATTAAAAAAAAACAGATATAAATATTAAAATATAAATTATACGAATTTAGATTTAAACATAATAAAAAACATACAAAATAACGGTATCATTAAAATCAATAGAAAAAATAAACAAAAACATAATTGAAATGATAATTGAGGTATGGTTTCTAGGAACTCGCTCTATACTATAGTAAGATTATTATTAGTATTAGTTTTATCAACTTATATGTTAGTAAACTTAACATTGAATCCTTACATTATATATTTTATTTATTAATCATATTCAAAAAGCGCTCCGGAGGTTTATGTAAATTAAATTTAAAAAATCACTTGTGTATCGATTTTTTTTCAAAACAATTCTTAAAAACGCACTAGGATGGCGTGGAAGAATTAGAGAAATATTAATGTTCAAACATAGGAAAAATAGTGAATCTTACACAGTGTGTAAAGTGGCCACATAAACTAGACGATTACAGGTCAGCCCTGTAAATGCCGTGACTTCTATATTTCCTTTTCTAAATTTTTTTTCATCTCTGTTGTTATTTGTTGATCATATATTTAATATTTATTAATAAAACCACGCAAAAAAATGTCTGAACGGTGAAAGCGCTCGCTGATCAATAAATAAATGCGGAAAACTAAAACAAGATACTTTATGTTAAAATTAATAACTGCTGTTTTTTATCAAGAAATACCGTCATATCCAAAACTATGATAATCGACCTGAGCACAAAGATGTGTTGACATATTATTTTTTTTTATTTAGAAGTGTTATAAAACTAAAAAAAAATGGTTAAAAAACCGAAAGGTTACTTACTTCTGCAGAGGGGAAAAGAGGAGTGCGGAGAGGGTATCTAGCTCTGCGCTCTGGAGAAGTAAGCAACCATGTGTTTTTTTTTTCAAACGTTTCCAAATTAATATATCATTTTGTTCATACCGATCATTGTGGTTTCGGGTGTGACAGGGTTTACCATACAGCTGTATATAGCCAACATGAGTATTACATTAATAAATAAGTATTATAAATGCATTAGACGAATTAATGTCTACCACTGGGAAGTACCATAACGCAGTTTCCCGCGCTCACAGTCGCCATGGCAACCCCCGACAAGATGGCCTCCGCTTGGCGCGCTTTCCCCGCGGCTACGTTCACTGATCGATAGTACAGGGGGATGCGAAACACCCAACAACGCAAACGTCAGTGTTTACCTGTGCACATTATCGTCAACAGAACAAAATACACCAACCGCTAACAATTCCTTTTTTTCAATGAAGTTCTGTGATTTTATTTTTTTGTTTTATTTATTTAACTATCAAACTAAGCCAGTTTTTCTTTTTAATATTTTTATGCATCACATTACCATCACTATGATTTATTAAAATTTGAAATTATCCTACCCGTGGTGTCACAAGTTCTTCCGAATCAACCAGTGCAGAGTTTTGTAATAGGTTTCCGGTTTTCTAGAAGCCAACCCACCGATCAGCAGAACTCAGCGACCAGAGCTTGTGACGTATTTCATAGTAGTTTATTTTTATATAAAACATCTTATTATTTTATAATACTTTATTATTTATCTTGATTTTACATTGATTTTTAAATTGTTTTAAACTTCTACTAAATGTAGTATATAATTTTGAAGTTTAATTTTTGTTTCTAAATCTTGAATAAAAAGTATTTTTTTATAAGTTTTTATTTATTTATTTATTATTATAACTAACGGCCGTCGCCAATTTGTACAAAATTTAAGTTTAATACAACGTTATATAATGTAAAGAAAACATAGTTAATTGTTATGGTTAAACTCAATAAAAGTAATGTATAGTAAAAAAAGGATAAAATATTTATAGTAAAACAGTAAAGTATAGAAGAAAAGTAGTAAATAAGAGATACATTTTAGGTTTGTAAATCTTACATAAGCACACATTATCAGGCACACAAATTCAGCAAAAATAAAAATAAATAGACTTTTATATGAGTATATTATACAAACAGACTGAATCTCTGGTTATTCGGTTATTGTTGCAAAGTCAGTAGAACCCACTTCATATGTACAATCAAATGAGCGTGAACTTTTCTAGGTAGCGAGTATAAAACAGTGCTTGATAATTTTCTTGCTTAAAATATTTCCTTGATTTTATTACCTATTTTAATTGATTCTAAAACTCTGAATTCGGGCAAAGAAATTTCAGGTTTCTGGGCCCCAAAAACATTGCAAAACCATGACCCGGATTCAATTTAATATTTTTTTTTAAAAATGGTTATTGGGTTTAGGTCGAGAAAAATTGGAAAATTTATTTAAGATAAATTCTTAAATAATAAATAGTATAAATTAATACTGTATAACTGTATAGTAAATTAACCAGCAGGTAGTAATGTTATTAATAAATGTTATCAAATATTTGTAAATAACCACTTACCGACTTTCCTATGTCTACCGGTTTCGAAACATACCCGTCTCTTCGTCAGGACGCCAATTAAACCAATCATAGTTGTTGACCAAGAGACGGGTACGTCTCGAAACCGGTAGACATAGAAAAGTCAAATACAAATATTTAATAACATTTATTCAAATGTTTGACCACAAACTTAATGCTTAAAATATTAATAATAGTAATGTTAATGTTTATTTTTGCATAAAAATGTCTGCCTTAAAACAAATTGTACCTAGTTAGGCAGACTAGACATGTTCCAGAGAAATCTATTATCTAAATGTGTATGTAGTAGATAAAGTTTTTGTTATTTTTGTTAATAAACTATGAATATTATTATTATTTTTAAATTGTTATAAAGTTCTTTTGAGCTTGTTATATAATTTTTAGGTTTAATTTTTGTTTCTAAATAATGGGTAAAAAGTATTGCATGCATTTTTAAACCAAATATGTTTTTATTTTAATTTTTGTAAAAGGCATTTTTGCCGTACCTAGGTATATGTTAATAAAATAAAATAAATAATAATAAAACATAAAAATCATACGTTTTCGAGAAACTTTGCCTTACAATTAAATGCTCTAATTTTTACCGGGTGTATTTTTTTTTATATATCCAATGCTAAGTGAAATTGGAAGTCAAAACTATTTTGTTATATGCAGTAAAAAATATAGTATTTGACTCGAAAATGCATTAAAAAAAAATATTTTTTCCAAAAATAAAAATTCATTACGTATTTTTTTTTCTTTTTTTGGTTTGCAAGAAGTACTGTACAGCGCAGCGTCCTTAAGGTTATGTCCCCAAATACATATTGTGCATAATACATAATAATAATTAGTATAACATACATTTTGTTCATTCTGTACTTCCTTCCTGTGTAAGGGTCGTCTGAAAAATAGTTTCTTTAGGCCCATAGGGCTGCTAGTAGCAACTAGAAAAAACTCACAAACTTAACAATTTTAACCCTCCTTAAAAAGAGACAGACACAGGAGATACGCTGGCGTATACTCTGCTCATACAAAATATAATAATAAAGGACTTTTTACAAGTGTGATCATACTTAAATACATACATATGTCAAGCCATTACATTGACAAAAAAGTGTTCTGAATTCTTACTTATGTAAACGCAGGTAAAATT
Source organism: Micrasema longulum (assembly GCF_059751315.1). Lineage (NCBI taxonomy): Eukaryota > Metazoa > Arthropoda > Insecta > Trichoptera > Brachycentridae > Micrasema > Micrasema longulum. The sequence goes on from NW_028277636.1 coordinate 510,246, forward strand.
TTAAACGACATTTTGAGCGCCTCCAAATCTTTATAAACATAAAATGAGTTTTTAACCTCATTAGGATTTTAGCTAGATAGACAAATATTTTAACAAAGACAAATGAAAATTGTTTGTGGAAGTTCATTGTAATTTATTATATAAGGGGAATTTAATTGTAACTGGTTGGATATTTGATAATTTAAAATAGCAAAAGTCAGTAGTTTTTTTTTATTCTGTTATTTGGCCTCGTGGTGTAGTGGTTAGCGCGTTTGCCTACCATGCACGAGGTCCCAGATTCGATTCCCGACATGGTTAACGTGAAATAATTATTTTAAAAGGTGTTTTTACACTAGAATATTTCATGATCCCTGGGCTGGTACCTGAGGTGTAAGACTGATCATTTTTACCCTCATATAAGAAAAATTATCAATATACGCTACAATTGGTGTACCAATGCAGTGCCATATGCACCATTAAGTGCGGAAAGAGAATGATGATGATCATGAAACTAAATATTTTTTTTAATTTTTTTATGTATCGTATTATCAACGCTAAGATTTTTTTAAGTTTTGTTTTTCTGAAATTACTCCGCGTGTGACGTCTCAAATTATTTTCCGCTTTTTCTCGGTCGGTTCTACCGATTGATCCGTTGACGGTAAGTAAACTGAAAATTTTCCACAACTCTCTTATCATTGGTGGATTCATATGAACTAGTGACGTCGTTCAAAGTAGTTCGTTTTTATTTTAATATTTTTTTCATATATTTTCAAAAAACTTTTCCGTATGATTGAATTCCCTTATTTTTACCGCGCGCAAGAAATCATTAAAATTTTAATTCTGTAAAATCCTGCCGGTAAAACAACTTTGTGGCTACAAATTGATTGTAGATCACTTTGTTGATCCGGAATATAAAAAAAGAGTTATCCACACTCACAACACTAGATTAAAAACTGAGGGCTACCTGGTCGTTCCTAGAATTACAAGTTACTTCAGAGAACGAACATTAAATTGCGTTATTCCAAGGTTGTTCAATGATCTCACACAAACCATCATTAACATGAAAGATCTTCAAATGAAAAAAAAAAACTGAAGAAATAATAATAATAATGTTTGGATAATTTATATAGCGCCATTTTTGTGAAAATCACCTCAAGGTAGAAATGTCTTCTAAAAACTTTATAGTTCCTGTTAATAAATAAATTTGTATAATATAAATTTAAAAATGTAAAATAAACCTTTCATAAAAAAATGTGTCTCACCGAAAAGTCTTTAAACTTAGTGGGGAACAAATTGTAATATGTATTTTAAAATATCAACGCTGTTTTGCAGCACTGAAATTATTTCTTGTATCTAATTTTCCGTAGGGCTGAAGTTCCTCATTTGACCAACTTTAAGTTGTAACCACGTCATCGGAATTCATGCAATAGTAATAATAAAAATACGTATATACTTTTAATCCATTTTTATTGACGATTTTTACAAGTGAACGGGTTTTATTGTGACCAACGTCGTTAGAGTGGAAGAAACTTATTTAAATAAAATAATATGCAGCTCTACTGAAAAATTTCAGTATAAAAACTCAATTGTAAAAATATAAATAAAATAAAAAAAACGAAAAACTATTTTTTTTTTATTGAATTAAACGGCACTGAGTGCCTTTTACATATTAGTTACAAATACAATTAAATATACATGTAAGCATAAGTAATACAGAGCATTTAAAACAATATTATTAATTTAGAAAGTCTAAAAAATATAAACTATATAAAAGAATAAAATATTGCCAGTTATAGAATTATGGAAAAAAAAAGATAATTTGGTATTAGAAATACTTTGAACCAGTTAAAAAAAAACTAAGAAGACAATTTTGAATAACATTAAAAAAATATAAAAATATGTATTATTATTGAAAACTAATATTTAGGTAAATAGTATATGTTTATGTATAAAAATATATAATGATGTAAAAAAAAAATGATAGATTGCGGATTGGAGATTCTTACTGGATGTCGAAAATAAAATACGAAAATAAATAATAATTTTAAAAAATGTATATACAGATGGCAATCATGACGTTTCGCATTATAAATAAATTGTCTATGTTTTATGAATGTATATATGTGTATGTGCATGTGTGTATGTACGTGATTGTGTATGTACATGTTTATATATGTGTGTATATATAAATATATGTGCACGTATGTGTATACAGGTAAGTTAATATTTTATTAGTATGTGCTCTCTATTAATTTGTTAACTATTATCATATATAAGAATGTAATTGCCTAGCTTGGAACGGGGTATGTACCGTTGTAAGCTAGGCAAAGTGAATGTAAAATTGTATTTTTGATAAAAGATGTAAACAAATAAATAAATAAATATACGAGTACCTTTAAAAAAGAAAATATAAAAAAATAGGTCACTAGAAAAACACGACATGTTTGGCATTGATAGTTGTGACGTCAAGATTCGTGACGATGTTCTAAAAAAACTTGAATGGTTCGGAACAAAGTTGAATATGAACATGAATCGTTACGTATTAGGGGCGTGGCCAATGCAATGAACGTTTTTGCGGAAATTCAAAATTACACAGTTAAAAATATTTTTTATGCATCTAATAAGTAACATTTTTTTTATTCAACTGAACAGTATTTCATAGAACCTTAATACTTTAAAAAAAAGTTATATTTTCCAAGAAAAATATTTTTTACATATAAATTAATTCAAGAAAACAAACGAAAAAAGAAAAAAAAACACACAAATAAAGAACAAATTTTTAACAATAGTAACAAATAGTTACCTAGAACTATTACCAATAAAATAAAAAAGAAGAGCCGTTCTATATGTACTAAATTTCATGTGAAATGAGTCACCAATGTCCTGGTACTTATTGCCTAGAGAGTGAAGTCTATTGATGACTGCATTTTTACCATATGATGTCGAAGTATTGTTGCCACAGTATTGGTAGGTTTGCCGAGTTGTCATTTTTGGTACATTAAAACTAATTAGTGATAAAAGTGCAGGGGTGTCAAACATAGAATGGATTATTTTATATAAATTTAATAAATCAGTTATAACTCTCCTATCACTTAGTCTTAATAATTTCAAAATAAACAGTAACAAATTATAATTTAAAAATTCAATACCAACACCTAATTTAAAATGTATATATTTTTTAATTTAAAATTTATATATTTATATTTTATTATACTACTTCAAGAAAAAGCCAAACTGTCAATAAATTCTGTGTAATTATTATCATTAGAATGCATTTGACTGGTAGGACACTGGAAAATCCCGTCATCTACCTTTGTGCATTTAATATCGAATTTATAACAAACTTTTCAATGTAAATTATATAATTGTTTGTGTTGTAAAGGATGTAAGAGTATCTCGCTACCATCTGAGGCCCTGTTATAGGTCCTGTCGGATATACAGATCTGGTGGCTTCCAAAAATAATTAAGGCCAGGAACAAATAAACATGAATCGTCTCGTATTAGGGGCGCATTTTTGCGGGAATTCAAAATTACAACTATAAAAATATCTTTTATGCTACTGATAATTAGCAAAAAAAATAATTTACTGAACAGTATTTCATAGACTTTTATTATTTTTAAAAAAACATGATATTTCCCTATTGTTAACAAGTTTTCTGACTACTTGCTTCCCAGGTCAATCAGCCATTTGCCAATTTTATTTTGAAAACATTATCTACTTTCGTTTTTCCAGATGCAAGGCACTAAGTTATACCGCTTCGGTCCCGTAAAGCTAGGGTTTCCTAGGACAGCGGTGCCCGTATTTTAACGGCCGTAGTGAACGGTGACGCAGTGGACAGCCATCGTAAAGGTGATTAGAGAGTGGTTTCCTAGGAAAACGGTGTTAAATGGTGTTGATAACACCGTTTTCCTAGAAAACCACTCTCTAATCACCTTTACGATGGCTGTCCACTGCGTCACCGTTCACTACGGCCGTTAAAATACGGGCACCGCTGTCCTAGGAAACCCTAGCTTTAAAATAAAAGATCTTTGAAACACCGCTACACATGTCCACATATATTATCCACATGTTAACGACTCTTTAATCATAAGATGGTGGGTAATTCTAAGTGCCCGAGTTTTCTAATTAATAACTCTTATGTGGCGTTAAAATACAGAGTGCTTGTCAATGCCTTTCATATCCCATTCTCTTAAATGTTTGCTATCTCAGCTGCAAACAAAATTTATTAGTTTCCTCTAATTTCTATATCAAAACATGGTAATATTTTATCAAAATATCGGTCCTTTTGGCGATCGTAAATTCATGTAAGAATTTTCTTATTTTCAACCATGTTTACGTTATTTATGCCCCCATAAATCGCAAGAATATCTTCAGCCTCGCAAATGGCAATACACGCATAGACATTTGAATTTCGTAAACACATCAACGATGTCAGAATCAACTGCCTATGATACTAAATTTTTTTTATTAAAAAAACAATATTTATCAATAACAATAACAAAAGGCTATCCTCATCGGTACATACCGAGACGGTGTACTTAACTTCTGTACTATCTCTATCTACCTCGGTATATCTACTGACTTGACATCTCTGACGTCATATAATTGAATCGAACCAATAAGTGACTCCAAAAATTTACTCCGCGTTAGCGCGTTCCTTACTTACTTGAAATTTTAAAAATTTCTCATTCATATTTAAAATGAGCTTCTGTAATGAAAATTGGCCATTTCAAAGCAATTCTAAACTCAAATAAACCCAATTATAGCAAAAAATGCTCACTTGAACCTGATTTCCATATGACTTTTGACAATTACCAAGACGGTATGCTTAAATTTCATCTGAATTTTTCAATCGTGGAATTACAAAGCCGGCTCTTTGACATCTCGATACTTCGTACACTTTTTTTTCGCCTAGATGCTCTTATATATTAATGGGGCAGAATCTATCCACATAATCAGTGCATCTAATCCTTCGTTTTCAAAACTGACAGTTACGTCAGATTTTCATTCAACTTCAAAATTTACTTATTTCTCTCTATATTATATCTAAAACACGCTTTTAAGAAAAAGTTGGCTACCTCAGAACGATTAAAAAATTAAATAAATTGTAATTAAAGCTTAAACTGCAAAACATTTTCACACTTTTAATGATTAGATACGTGTACCGTGAGGTACTAGACCCATCGGTACAAACCGATATACTTACCTAAAAACTAGAAGGCGGGGGGTCGGTAGTGTAGCCTCGTAATCGCTCGGGAAAATTCGTCTTCAACCATACCGTCACGGTGAAGGTATGATGTCCTTAACTTCCCATCGTAATCGCGGCCCAGGGTCCCGATTACAATCGGAAGTTAACACAGAGTTATCTTCGACTGTCCATAAACAAAGTATGATTGGGGTATTCGAAAAAAATTGAGTTTTGGTCCTCAAAAAACTCGATTCTCACTTTTAAAAGATAATTTTGTGTGTCCTCTTTCTATCAAATTTCTAGGCACTTCTATTCGAGCGTCAAATTCGATTTCAAACCTTGGTGTAATCCTTGAAAGAAATTTGTCTTACACTTCCCATGCTAGGAAAGCCGTGAATTTGGGAAAGACGGCTTTCCACAAAGTTGCACGCTTGGCCAGAGCCAGCTGGAGATTGTCTTTTGAAACTTCAACGGTCTATTATAAATCCATTTTCCTAGGTATCGTATGCTATGCAGCTGGCTGTTGGGCACACCGATGTGAGTTGCAATATTTCAGGCGAATTATTTTAAGCGGACAAAGACAACCTCTTCTGGCTCTTTCTAGAGCATATAGGACATGCTCGACGGATGCACTCCCGGTTCTAACGGGCTTGTTTTCTTTGGATCTAGAGGTTTAGCGACGATCTGCAAATTTCCACCTAAAAAGAAGGCGTTCCTCTGTTATTGGTGGCATCCTTCTACTCTCAACTGAAGGAATGTCTTAATCGAATATTAAAAAAAATGACTTTAAATGCTCTTCTTAATGCTTGACAATCGCGATGGGAATTTTCCCCTTCAGGGAGGGTCACCTTTCTTTTTTTTCCTTTAATCCGTCAGCGCTTAGAATTTTCTTGGGTTATCCTCGATCACTGGACTACGCAGTTTTTATCAGGTCGTGATAAATTTAATAAAAAAATATTTGTTTTGAATATTGTTGACTCCCCTTCGTGCTGCTGCGGATATCCTAAACAATCTTCTGAACACATCATGTGGTCTTGTTCCTTTTCCCTTCTCTATGATTACCGAATGAAGCTTCTCGCTACTATCCGTGGCCTTGTTATAGGTCATGTCAGATATACAGATCAGGTGGCTTCCAAAAATAATTTCAAGGCTTTTAAAAAGTTTTGTAATCATTTCGGCGAATTGATCATGTTCAATCAATTTAATCCCAGTCAGTGAAGAATCCACTTCCCTCTGTTCTCAATCGAATGAAGCACATATTATGTACTTCTGGATTACTTTCTTTCAGTACGAAGATGCTAAGGCTAGCAGATTTCAGAGAGCTCCTTCGGGCAGCTTTTCTCGTTTGACAATGAGCAAATTTTCCGTGTATGTGTGCACCGCCAAGGAGACATATGTCCTCAGATGCAGTGAGCGGTATGTGGTGGGCAAGCTGTGTATAAACAAACTCCGATATTTGTGTATGAAAATGAGTATATTTGCATGAAAATTTGAACCTGATTGAACAAGTTTCAAAAAAAATGTATGCATATTCTGCTTTTCATACAGAAAACTTAATTTTACTTTGTAGATAAAATTCAAGATAAATAATAACTTTCCATTGTAATCGAGGCCCTGGTCTATGTTAACCGCAGGTATATTTGTATAATACCTACACATTATAAAAACAATTACAGTGGCTCGGACCGCTGGAATTTGTCAAGTAATTCCTGCTCACATCATATTATTTATTTTATTGCTTCAATCACCGGTAATAACCCAATAAAAGCTTTCGGCCGTGCCTCAAATTGAGGATATAAAGGAAAATAGCATTCCCATTCCAACATTTGGCGAGATATTAAAAATATTTGCACGTGCGTGGAGCCCCTCGCAAAATAACGGCAAGGGATGTTTTCAAAACGATCGCCATAAACAAAATTCAAATTTCGAGCCGGCTGTCATTTGTTATGGAAGGGAAATGCACAGAATAGCGGGGAACACGCAAACTGACGTAAAGATTAGCTTATATTTTATGCTTCAACTCGACCTAACATTTAAAAATAATATGAGTTTGCTGTTTTTCGATGTAAACTCCTTCACTTTTTATAAATATTTGTAAATGACATTGCAAGATGCATTTATTTTCTAATTAAATAATAATGAGGAATAAAATAAAATAAATAAAACAACTTTGTTTTTAACAACTATTTTGTTTTTTTTTCCACCGACCGGTTTCTTCAAAGCAAACAAGCTTCTTTATCAAGGTTTACGTAACTAATGAATTATTTAATATTTTATGTTATTCATGTTTACTTAATACTACACGTGGAGCTAATTAATCAAGTCTTATTTTCCCTAAAAGGATGGTAATTTGAGATGAATACTTTCGAAACAAGACAGGAAAGGACTAAAAGAAATATTGTTTATATAGTTAATAATTATTTATTTCTTATTATGAATCGCTTTTTTTAATTTCTAAGACTTCCAAGTTGTCTAATTTTAATATTTTATTTTCAACATAAAGTACTTTTGATTCAGAAAAAAACAATTAATAACCAAATAAACAATATTTCTTTTAGTCCACTCCTGTCTAGCTTCGGAAATATTTATATCAAATTACCACCCTTTAAGGAAAAAAAAACTTGATTTATTGGCTCCACGTGTGGTAATTAGTAAACATGAAAAAAAAAATAGGAAAGAATTTATTAGTTACGTAAACCTTGACGAAGAAGCTTGTTTGCTTTGAAACCGGTCGGTGAAAAAAAAATTACTGGTTAAAAACAAAGTTGCTTAATTTATTTTATTATAATAAATAATTACAAAGTTGGTGCTTTAAATATAAAATTTACATGTATAAATATGTTTTAAAAATTTGAAACATTCTTTTATTGTAAATTTACATGTAAAAATATGTTTTAAAAAATTGAAACATTCTTTTATTGTTAATTTACATGTAAAATATGTTTTAAAAAATTTAAACATTATTTTATTGAGTATCAATACATAATATATTGCTGTGGCCCTTATTTTATCAACTACTTGATTATCCCTGTAAAATAAGTGATAGTCTTTTTTAATTAAATCGGCATTAACTTCGTAACACTTCAATATAAATTATTATGAAAATAAAACTTTGTTATCAGTGTTACGCAATTTTATTATTTTACAAGAACTCAACTATAGTTTCGGGAGAGCACTCCTCCCATCGACGGGTGATATAAAACTAATATAACAAACACAGAATATTGTTCACAATGTCATCGAATCTAAACAAAAAATAAACAGATTAATCAGTGAAACTTAGAGCAGGGGGGTTTTTTTCCTTATCTAAGGTGTTGGCATATGAATGGATGGTTATCTTAAGTACAGATATGAAAACATGTACAGAACATTAATTCGAATTTATTTCTTAAAATTTAGCCCATAAGTGGACATTGTGGTCAATATTCTGTGTTTATTATATTCGTTTTATATCACCCGTCGATGGGAGGAGTGCTCTCCCGAAACTATAGTTGTGTTCTTGTAAAAGAATAAAATTGTGTAACACTGATAACAAAGCTTTATTTTCATAATAATTTAAGTGATAGTCAATTAGTCACTCCCTCTCACTTCTGTTCAATGTACTTCATAGTCCTAACGCTCCTATATACCTGTGTGAAAAATTTCAACGCTTATCAGTTCATGGTTTACCTCTTCGTTCTCATTCTCAAGGCACTCTCTTAATACCCATACACAATTCCTCTTTCTTCTCTAACTCATATAGTGTCCATGCGGCTCGACTGTGGAATCATCTCCCATCCACCATCAAAGATGTTACTACATTATCTCTGTTTAAATCACGTCTGAAGAAACATCTCCTTTCTCTTCCTTAGTCTCTCCTCCTTTCCTTTTTCCTCTTTCCTCTTTTTTCCTTTTTCCCATTGAGTAATAGTTTTGATTTAAGGTAATTTATAAACAAATACGTTTATTTCTATTTTTATATATTTTTAACTTTTTAATCTTTTTTTTTCTATTGAATATGTTCTGTAACTTGAATTATAAAAATAAAACTTTTATTTTATTGGTTGGTTGGAAGAAATTGCCATTTGGCAATAAGCCCGCCAATGTACAAATAACATTATGTACAAAAAGTTAAATAAAGAGAAAATTAGTGGACTTGTCTTTTATTTCTATAATAAAATACCTGATTGGTAAAACAACACTTTTAAAAATATTTTTTGCAAGAGCGATGTTTTCCGCTGCTCATTTTTTAAGATATTATAATTCTTTTATTCATAAATGGCCCACATTTTTCAGTGGAATGTCTCGCACTATACAAGGAGAAGAATAATTGAATTTGGGGGATGTTCTTCGCTCTACCCCTTAAGTTAGAGAAAAGGTTTAAGGAAACAGGAAAGAAATATAAGAACGTCTGATAAATTATTCCAGAATATGAAATCCTATCTGACAGATTTATAATACCATCAGTCATTTTTACTCGATTTACAAGGATCACGTCTTTATTTGATTGAATTTTCATTTAATATCCTTTTGCTCTAGTAAACTTTACTTCGAAAATAAATACAAGTGCTTTTAACCATCCCCGGTCTAAGGGAGTATCTAAGGTTCTCCGGGTAAAATACATTTTTCATATCTTTTTCGTCATAATTAATGGACTTCTCATATCGATTTCTGTTGATTTTAATGATACCACTATTTTATATATTTGATTATGTGTGATTCTTAATTTGTATAATTTATAATTTAAAAATTATTTTTGATTGTCTTTTTTGCAGTGTATTCTTTGGAATTTGATTATTTATTACATTTACCTTTTTTTTCTAGATTGTTATTCTATGTCATTATAATTTGATCTAATTAATTTTACTATGTATTTTTATTGTTATTTATTGTGGCTTGACACGGGCATAGCCTAAAAAGCCTTAATAAGTTCATAAATATTTAAACTAGTGTAATTTTGAATGAATAAAAAAATAAATATATAATTTAGTTTACAGCTGTGCTTTTTGCTATTTAGTGGATTTTTCTATTAAATATTTGACGTCGGCGGCTCTTTAGATGTGTCTTGGCTTTCAGTGACATAAACAAGCCTTTGATGTATTTGTTATTGTATCCGCTTCAATCTAAGTAAAACTTTTATCTTACTTAATTGCATTAAGATTCCATAGAGTAGATAACAGAGGGAGATTAATGAATTTCTATTCTGGCCAAAAAACAATAAATTCTCGCGATTCCTTTCTCCCGTTCCACATTCCCACTGCCCACTAGACAGTGTAGTATTCTCCTCGCATCCCCCGCACGACCCCCGAATGAAGATTGATGGGGAATCCAATCACAGAATCCGGGAGTGCCACTGATATTTCTATGATTTGTTCTACAACCCTTATAGTCTTATCCAAGGGGTGCATCGCCAGAAATCGATAACCTTCGTTCACTTGGTTATGAATCGTAAAAGAGCCTTTTATATTATCGAACTCAAACGTTTTGACGGAAACATTTTACTTGATTGTGTTACGGCTTATAATATTTTACAACTGAGAAAAATAACACTTTTTTTAAATAATATACAATACTCAATTTTATTATGGCACAATTATAATTTTTCGTTTTAAATTTAATTCCGTGTTAAGTCGGAATTCTTTTGTACTAAAATAAATACACATACAAATATTATATGTCATTTATTTATTTATAAATACGCCCAACGAGCATTTTGAAGGACATATGTATACATAGGGATGAGGTTCTCAATTTTTTCAAAGTTCGAGATTAGCAAAAATTTACAAATCTGCTTTCCTTCCATACTTTTTACTTTTATTTGCTTTTTATATATATTGATAATTTTAAAGTTTTTCTTATTATGTATTTTTGTATAATTTAATTTAGTACGTACTGTTATTTGGCATATGATTTATTGCTCCTATTCCTTATATTTCTTACTATAATTGAGTGAATTTCTAGAAAACATAACTCAATTATCATTTCAATTATGCTTTTATATATATATATAAATATATATTATTTTTCTGTTGATTTAAATGATACTCTTATTTAGTTTTTTTAATACTACTATATTTTACTATTATTTTGTTGATTTTAATGATACCACTATTTTGTAAATTTGATTATGCGTGATTCTTAATTTGTATAATTTATATTTTAAAAATTATTTCTGATTATCTTTTTTACATTGTATTCTTTGGAATTTAATTATTTATTACATTTACCTTTTTTTTAGATTGTTATTCTATGTCATTTTAATTTGATCTATTTAATTTTACTATGTATTTTTATTGTTATTTATTGTGGATTGATAGGAGCATAGCCTAAAAAACCTTAATAAGTTCATAAATTTTGTAATTTTGAATGAATAAATAAATAAATTCAGAGACAATTATTATGAAGAAAGGTAGAAAGACACAATATATGCTTATTAGACTCGGTGGGAGTGGAAACGGAAGAGAGGTGTTTATAATTGAATTTGATTCAATGATCGTTTGAAAGAAGACAACTTGTTATCGAAGAAATCAAGACTGGTATGTATGTTGGCAGACCTAAGAATTCTGGGCATAGGGGAATGAAAACCATAGTTTGTTTTATGGTTATCGGTATGAAAGAGAAAGTTTTGTCTGAGGTTTCTAGTTGGGATATTTAATTTTATTGAGCTCAGTACTTCAGGCGCATCAAAGAGTGAGTTGGTAGGAAAAGAAGGTTGGATTTATTGGTCATTGGCTGGTTTCAGTGACCACTTTATATGCTGTGTGCCATTCACCATTCTGCCTATCGTTCTGTATTCCTTCAATTCTTTCATCTATTGATATGTATGAAGCTGGAGAGCTGAAACCTTTATTGATGCGAGAGAGATTCATCTGACTGAATTATATCACCCACATACTAGGCAACGCCTGAAAATATTTTTCTCTTGTTAAACTTCTTCTTGAACCAGTTGATTTTATCACAATATTTTGAGTTTGTCCAAGTTTTTGTAGAAAAGGAGTGGATTCAACCTCCTTAAATACGCTTAGACTTCTATATTTTCTTATTAAGCTTTGTTGTAATATATTAATATTATTAACTCCCCGTCGGGGGTTGAATACAGTCCTTATCTACAGAAATTTGGACAAACTTAAAATACTGTAAAATCTCTAAGTTGATTTCTATTTTTTCATAAAGTCACTAACTTGCATAAAATTGTCCATCTTATAATCAAAATTCATTTTCCGTACCTAATAGGTGCATAGGACACTGTATTGGTACGCCAATCGCAGCGTTGGTCATTTTTTGTTACATAAAGGTAAGATGATCAATGAGTATGAAATATTGCAGTGTGAAGACACATTTTAAAATAAATATTTTATGTCAACCATGTCGAGAGTCAAAGCCGAGACCTCTTGCATGGTAGATAAACACACTGACCACTGACCACTGCACCACGAGTCGGACAAAAAAAAATAATCTCTAATTTGAAAGAGGTATATTTTTTAATATTTATAAAATCACTAACCTGCATTCTAGTTTTTAATGTTCATAAAAATTACGGGTTCGATTCCTAGTAAGATTACAAAAATGCTTTTTTTATCAAGCCTGGATGTTCTGTGCTGTAATTCACTACTGTAAACGGGCACCTTGTGGATTATTTTGGACAAAGCGTAATTGTTTTATAATATTTTTTATTATAAGTACCGCAGCTCAACTGGTTTCCTGCCAATGGCGATAATTCAAAAACCAGAAGGTTGATCCTTCGGGAAAAGGGTGTCAACTCTACAAGAATCAATTATTTGTATTTAACGCGTGTAAGTGCACGTGGCGATACTGTGCAAGCAATGTAACCGGTGGTATTTATAGACTTATGGCTGAGGGGGTGCTGCCAAAACCCGCTTGATTTATTCCGCCCCTGTCTCAGGTAACGCGGACGAGATATTATGTTATAATATATCACCTTTGTGGGCTCCGTGAGAGTCACGAGAAGGAAATATTTAATGCAGAATGATTCAAAAAACACGGATTCAAAATAAAGACCTGATTTCAGCATCATTCCTCTCTCCGAACCAAGTGGTGTATAGGACACTGCATTGGTAAACAAAATCCAGTGTATTCCAATTGTCTGTTACATTTGGGTAAGTTTATCAGTGTTACGCTCCATTTGTCAGTCGAGAAACAGTAAAAAATTGCAGTTTTAACAACGCTCAAAATAACTATGTACTGCAGGCAATTGACGTTGGGTCACACCACATAGGCAATTTTAACTCCTTTAAATATTTTGGTACTGAAACGACTAATGATAACAATTATAGTACCGAGATTAGAGCACGGCTATCGGCAGCAAACATATCTTATTATGGCGTGTTGAAACATCTGGGATCCAAATTGTTCACTAGAAAAACTAAGATCATTATTTACAAAACTCTCTTCATACCGGTCATTGTATACGGTGCTGAATGCTAAGTTATGACCAAAAGAGATGAAAATATGGTATTAGCATTTCAAAAAAAAATATTAAGAAAGATATTTGGTGCTGTCAACCAAAACGAAATGTGGAGGAGACGGTTTAATCATGAGTTAGAGGCACTGTATGACGAACTCAGCATTGCACAATTCATCAAAATAAGAATATTACAATGATTGGGTCATGTGCACAGAATGAACAATAACCGTACCCCAAAAAAGATTCTTTATACCTCTCCGAAAGGCAGACGAAGTAGAGGCAGACCAAAATAAAGATGGCTGAATAGTGTGGAAACTGACATTAGTGCGATTGGCCTGACGAACTGGAGAAGAGCCGCAGGGTGCAGGGAGGAATAGAGACAAATTCTAGAGGAGGCCAGGGCCCACAACGGACTGTAGCGCCACTGATGACGATAAAATGAGTCTTTCACCTTCACTCTGTTAGGAATCGAAACCAGGACTTCGAGAATGGTACGCGTACGTGCCAGCCTACGTGTACCATTCTTTTGACGGCTCGGGGTATTTTTATGCGTATTAATATGTCAATGTCTCTGACAAATAATAAAAGCCTATAGTAACTTTATTTGATGTACTTATGTGCTTTGGTAGCGTATTGTTTTTCTCCTGCTTCTTGAGAGCATGTTGTATAGGGTAAATTCTTCCAATATTTCCTATATGTATTTGTGTCTTGTGTCGTTGTTTGATTTGTTTGTATTACTACGTTCTTCTTCCTTTCCGAAACGGGATCTGGAGCATTCGGCCGCGGTCTCAATTTGGAACTAACACTGTATTCCTCCACTGTCATACTGGGAAATTAGAAAAAGGTGATTGTACTGACCATGTGTATTTGATTGATCACAAATTGGCAATACTGTAGTGAGGGGTACAATGAAAGCTTCAAAAGATTCTTGGTTTTGTTATTTCCGCAGTTAGATTGTAAAGAAATATTAAATTTTCGCTTAATTACTGATTAGAAAAATTATAATGAATATGTGAAACTGAAAAAGTCTTTATGAACAGTTTCAGGCAAGGGATGGGTGCTTTCATTATAGTAACTTTGATTCCGCCATCAATCCAAATCACAAAATTCAAGATTCTTCTTTATTGATATAATTTCAAGTTAATCGGAAATATTTTTTCTATCCACTCGTATTTTTTGCTGAAACTTAGGTAAAATTCAGCCGTCACATTAAACAGCGAAATAAATACAAGAAAATGAACGTTCCGAACTTTTTATCCGAAAGTTTAGTCATTATTTTTCTGCAAAGGAGTGTTGGAAATGTTCAGAACCTTGGCAGTTCGATACATTTTAGAAACTTTGTTGTTTATTTAATGTATTTCTGTTCCTACCAATTCTATGATATAACACGATCAGTTGTTAATGAGTTCATCGTAAAATATTCTCATTGGAGTTGGGAATTATAAAATTATAATCAAAAGTCCATCATATTATTACAATCTGCATTTTGATACAAATGTTCTTGTGATTCTCGAGTTGAGACTTGATTAATATACATATGTGACAATAAACTTCTGTAGCTAGTGTTGCGGACTCGCGGATCAGAGGTCCGAGATTCGAATCCTACTCGACCCCAACTTAATTTCCGTTTTCTAAGAATGAGTTATTTGCAACTCGTTGAAAACGGCTTTTTATAATCCTCGTGGACTTCATCATAAGGAAGTCAATTCCACTTGATCGAGGAATATCCATCTCCTCCTCCCAAAAACTCTGCGACTATGATGCGATTATAATTGACGATTCAGTCACGGGTCTTCGGGTAGATAGCCTAAATAGGTAAATTAATATATATTGCGAAAACCCATGTACTGTGTAACACTTTATGCCTTGATGCTCAAAATTCCCTGACTCTGTCAAACCGAGTCATTGAAAGAATCGTGAGTTTTAAATACCTGTGAGTTTGTGTAACGGAAAATGGCAGCTTTCAAAAAGAACTGGGAGTGCAGCTGGGAATAGCAGGTGCCACATTCAACAGTATGAAGACTGTCTGAAGATCGGATATTTACTCAGTGAAAACCAAATGCCGCCTGCATAACACCTATTCTCCTCTATGGATGCGAATCGTGGCACCTCACTAGGCCCCAAATCAACAAAATTCTGAGTTTTGATAAAAGGTGTCTCATAAGAACCTTGGGTGTGCGGTGGTTGGACTTTGTGCAAAATGAAGTAACAAAAGAACGGACGCAGCAAACTCCGGTGACAACTGTCATCAAGCGGAGGCGATACGGTTGGCTTGGCCATGTACTGCGGATGCCTCCTGAGAGCCTTAACCACGCTTGCCTACTTTACAAGGCATCAGGTTTTTGACGTCCTGGACGTCCACTGCTGACGTCACTGTTCATCGGCAGTTCATGTCAGAACTACGAGACGCGAACTGACTTGGGAGGATGCACAGGAGCTATCAGCCAACAGAGATGCCGGGAGGATCTTCGTGGACACCATATTCTCCAACTAGGGAGCGGACATGGAATGATGATGATGATGAAAATGTCTACCAAAATTGAAATATTTAAGTATATTAAAAGAAGGCAAATATTTCTTTGAAAAATATGTATAAAAAAATATCCATTTGGTTTTTAAATTCAAATTTTTTTTTCTGGCTAAGTCAAAATATTTTTATGAATTTTCATATAAACGCTAGTAGTGTCCCTCGAATAAATTACTGACTGTATCTAGGAAGTTCAGAAGGTCCAAGAAATTTTTTTTCTTGTATTTAATCATAATATGTCTATCACTCACTCTAATTTAACACAACAGTTTAAGCACTCGACTCCAGGGAGATGGCTTTGCCTATGTGGGATTTTTTTCTTATTATTTTATTATGTTTTATGTTATGTTTGTATGCTATGTAATGTAAGAAAAAAAACTCCGTAAATTAAAAAAAACATTAAAAAAACACACAAATACGAAAACAATACACCTACGAACTTAGTATCAACGCTTTTATAAAAACAACATCGTTAAGGTGAAAAAATATCCCGCGTTTAGTTCAATTGAAAATGAAAAACGATCTCTAATAAACCCTCTAGACTTTTATCGATTTTCCATTGTGGATTTTCCCTTAATTTTCTTTACCTAGGAAGGAGTTCCCAGGCGATTAATACCCGTAGCATAATTGGCCATCGATCATAATAGAGACGCTTATTACACGGCCTAATTGGATGAGGACCAATTAACTCTCGTGAAAAGGTAATCAAGGAATGGTCGTTTTTATTTTTCCGATTAGCGATTTGGGTTCACATACCAAACATAAAACCACACCCTGCTAGAAAAGCATCACAACTCGAAAATTGTGACTTTTGAGTTAAACACACTTAACTCAAAGAAACTTCATGTATCCAAATTTCGCTCAACGTCGTTCGGCAAAAAGTCTTTGAAAAATATTATCCGTTCCCAATATAATAAACTGTCCGATGAACTAAAAAACGAAAAGTCGAATAATAAATCTCAAAGTGTAGCAATTAAAAAATATTACTTGAATTTTTTTTTATCGTGACAGTTATTAATATAATTTATTTAAATAGTGGGTAATACTGTGTTTTATGTTTCAAATATGTTTTCTTTATTAGATATTGGAAATTGGACTGTATTAAGTTATATTAGTATTATGTATTGTCACAAAAAACGTTTATTTTTATGTACCGTCCCAAATGAGTTTATTCTATAACTCCTGGGAGCATAATATGTTGTTCATTTATTTTAATGTTTCATTAATAATAAAATTTAATTAAATTAAAATGTGTAACTAGACGAATTTCTTATTCTATTTTCAAAAAAATTGACGCTTCTCTACTCGGTCTACTCATGGCTCTACTATGACCGAACTCATTGATGTGACTCTATAGCGCTGTGGCATTTGATTGTGGCTGTGATCGAGAATAGAGTCACAACAGACTTATATTGACTCACAAGCGCGTGTATTTTATCTATCACGTCGCTCAAGAGAAGTGTTACATTTTGAATTGTGATAGTTTTCCCGGATGTTCGGAAGTGAAACTGTTACCGGAGGTAAGTAAAAAAAACCGCTCCGTTAAGCATTATGACTGTTTTCCTTAACTCTTTTATCAAAACTGACATCAGAATCAACTAAAAACTGTCACATTTGAAATATAACCGTTTTTTGTATATCTTTTAATAAGAAGTCTTATCAAAGTTGTAACATTTCGTAATGCGACAGTTTTTTTGCAATATTTTACACTGAAATTAATTTCGGTGGTGTATTTAATACAGTAAATTAATTTGTTAAGATTTTTTTGCTTAAAAATAATTGTAAATGTTAAGCAGTAAATAATTAAATAAATAGTCATTACAAATCAAACAGAAAACATGAAAAATTCATAAAACTACTGTATTGCACTTGTATTGTATTTGTTAAAAAAAACTAAATCAGTAGTTCATAATTTTATTAAATATTTCCCTCTAAAGTTATTGCCTCCGAGAGAGGAAACATTTTTGAGAAGTGAAAGTTAGTTTTACCTCACCTTTTTTCTCAAAACTTACTCTGTTTTAGTTGGAACACTTTTCTAGGCATAATCACAAAAATATGACACTAACATTATTATTTCTTCAAATAATATTTTATTTTCTCTATTTGTAAATAAAAAAAACATTTTTCAAATGAATACAGATATATGGCAGATTATAAAAGGAGTTGAATATATATTTTAAATAAAATTAATTAGTGTATCAACCAGTGGCGGTATTTCCATAGAAGCCCATAAGCCGGGCTTGCCTATTAATTTTATTTCAAAATTACCAAATCTGAACCAAACGCTTAAAAATAATTCATTTCGTTGTTTAAATTTCGCGCCGCATGAGAAATAGAGATCTATTCGACGTTGGTACTGTTCGCATCCCGAGATCCGAACCGCATGAAATCTGTGTGCGCGAACGACAATGTCTTCTTATCTTGCTCACGCACGTGGGCTTCTTATGGGGCTTATTTCACGGTGCAACTCGCACGTGATGCAAACAGTAAACTCAACAAATGTTTGTCTGTATATGTTGAGTTTTATATGGGAATCTGAAGCCAGCTTCTTTAGGCCACTTTAGGGTAAAGTTGGCAGAGAGCGCCTCTCGTATTTCGTATCGAACAAACTTTACGATTGTTTATTATGCCTTTTTTTTACGGAATTTGATAATTTTAAACGGTTTTTTTTATCTTAATTGTATAAAGACCCGTACTGGTTAAAATTTACGATAATTTTCTTAATTTTGTGCAAAAGTCATATATAAAATGAATTCGGAGATGGCCGACGTTTCTTTTTGATTTGCCTATCTACTTTCCTTTTCCTATATCTTATATCAATTATAATTTATATTTATGTATCTATGGGTTCCGATGACTATTATTCAACTCTACGCACGCTATATTATATTGATGTTACTTATTGGTAATGGTTGATATCTGAGGAATTCCTTTTTATAAAATAATATTGTGTTTTCTTTATTTCGTTTATTTAAACGACCTCAGAAAGATTATCCTATGGATATTAAAAAAAATTATTGTTATTCGTCATAATATGCCTTTTGGATGCTTTGTAGACTGTACAACTGTAGTGAAGAAAGCTCACATCATGTTTTCACACAAATTAATTCATCATCATTCCTTTTCCGCACCTAATGGTGCATGGAGTACTGCAATCGCAGTGTATCTTGATCATTTTTGCTACATAAAGGTAAGATGATCAGTCTTACGCTTCAAGTACCAGTCCAGGGACTATGACACATTCTAGTGTAAAAACACTTTTTTAAATAAATATTTCACATCAACCATGTCGGGAATCGAACCCGAGACCTTTTACATGGTAGGTAAATGCGCTGGCCACTATACTATGAGGCTGTCAGAGAATTACACCACATGTGAATTTAAAAAA
The DNA here is from genome assembly GCF_059751315.1 of Micrasema longulum. Lineage (NCBI taxonomy): Eukaryota > Metazoa > Arthropoda > Insecta > Trichoptera > Brachycentridae > Micrasema > Micrasema longulum. The sequence continues at coordinate 529,733 of NW_028277636.1, forward strand.
TATAAATATGGGCTTGCCTTACTCGTAAACCCTAGGCACGCTACTGGTATCAACCAACTCTTAAGTCATATTTATCCAACAATGCGCCTGGGACTACGCAATTTATGTAACACATATATATACGCATTGTCAATACTGAATAGTGAAACATTTTTCAATTTTATATTTGAAACACTAACTTTGTGGTTATTCATTATAATATAATAAATAAAACAACTTTGTTTTCAACCATTAATTTTTTAATTTTAACCAAAAATTTATTTCGATATATACCGTAAACAAACATAATATACAGACCTAATTATTATTAATTCTTTAAATTATATAATTGCCAACAAACATTCCGCATTCCATTCAATAATACATAGGTTAATTAACGTTCCACTTGATGATACTAATTTTTAAAAAAGAACCTTATACAATAAAACAGATTGCTAATAATAATGGATATAATGTGAACTTATTGATAAAATATAAAAGTTTATTTCAACAGAGAGGGAAAACATTTTTGAGAAGGGAATATGGAAGTCTCGGAATTCACAGGGCTTATGACCTGTCATTGGCTGGTTTACACACTGTGTAACATTCACCATTCTGCCCATGTTTGAACATCCACATGAAAATTGGAAAATTGTTTTCAGGCGTTGCTTAGTAGGTGATTTGGTTCAGCCGGATGGATCTCACCCCGTGATAAAGGTTTCAGCTCTTTAACTTCACAAAAGTCAACAGATGGAAGAGTTGAGGAAATGTGGATGTTCAAACACGGGGAGAATGGTGAATTTTACACAGTGTGTAAAGTGGCCATTTAAACCAGCCAATGACAGGTCATAAGCCCTGTAAATGCCTAGACTTCCATCTTCCCTTCTCAAAAATGTTTTCCCTCTCTGTTGAAATAAATTTGAATATAAACAACTCCCTAGGGAGGAAATCCAGCCAGTCTGCAACCATTTGGACATATTCAAGCATTGATAAAATATTAAATCAAAAACAAAAACGCAAACTTATAAATAAATATTTATATTCAACTCCCACAGTAAATAAAGCAAACCCACCTAAATAGTGGAGGCGGATTCTTTTTATAAATATCAATTTTTCAAAACAATGATCGAATTCCTTACCATCTAACATTAAACCTGCTTTCTTCACAACTAATAATATGGGAACATTGTTAAAAAATCACAAAGACAAAGTCCATAAATATAATAAATCTGGGATATACCAATTAAACTGTAATTATTGCGATTCAATCTACATTAGAAAAGCAAAAAGAAACTTTAATTTTATAGTAAAAGAACTTTAAGGTGCCTAAATAATAATATTTTTCTAAATTCGCAAACCATCTGATAGAAAATAATCATAATTTCTATAAAGACACCGGATTAAAAGTTCTTCATGATGAAAATAAAACATTAAAATTAGACAACTTGGAAATGTTAGAAATCAAAAAATCCATTTATAAATGACGTACAACTAATTATACTTACAGAGAAATATTTTTATTGTTAAATACCATAAACAATATTCTAAGTATGTCCAAATTTTTGTAGACAAGGACTGGATTTAACTCCCTGGGGAGCTGTTTATATCAACATATTACAACAGAGATGAAGAACATTCAAGAGAAGGTAATATAGAAGTCTAGGCATCTACAGGGCTTATGACCTGTCAATGGCTGGTTTAAGTGGCCACTTTACACACTGTGTAACATTCACCGTTCTGCCCATATTTGAACATCTATTTTCCTTCAATTCTTTCATCTGTTGATGTTTGTGAGGTTAAAGAGCTGAAACCTTTATTTATGCGGGTGAGATTCATCTAATTGAATTATTTCTAAAATATTATTGATAAATCCACCTGGTCCATGAAGAAGTATAGAAATTGAAAAAATAACATTTTCAGGCGTTGCCTAGTATGTAGGTGAAAATCACTTTGTAAAGCGCCCTTAAGGTATTATATTACGAAAATGGCGCTATATAAGTTATTCATAATAATAATACATTTTATGATAGGTAAATTAAGTGAGGTCAAAAGAACTCAACAAAATATAAACACTCGCGCAGCAATGCAAGTTGGTAGGAAGTTAGGTTAGTTAGTTAGTTAGTTAGTTAGTTAGTTAAAGTTAGTTAGTTAGTTAGTTAAAGTTAGTTAGTTAGTTAGTTAATTAGTTAGTTGGTTGGTTAGTTCCTTTGGTAAAATACAATACAATGTCTTTTTTTCGAATGTTTGAGTTTGCTGTTTACCATATCAATGTGCCATTTATTTATTTTTAAATTATTTTTATGTTTCTGATCCAATACAATATTTGTGGTTATATACTCGTATGTCTGTGTCGACTAATTACAGTCCCAACTCAAAACAGGAATTTTAGTCTCATAGAGTAGAGACTTATGTCTGACATTCAAAATATAATTTAATGGAGCAAACAAAACCAATTGTTCTTCAATGTTTTCAAATAATTTGTAATGGCATACACAAGAGCATCCAAAACAATATACTATCGTTATCTCATGGACGGAGTGAGGCTTGAAAGGGCTTCAACGTCCAGAGATCTCGGGGTGTTGTTTGATGCTCAGTTATCTTTTAATCTTCATATGGTTAATCTATGTAATGACTCCCTTGAAATGCTTGGTTTTGTTCTTAGAAATGCCAAGATCTTTTCTAACACTCAGATTATGAGGACATTGTATAATTCCTTGGTAAGAAGTCGTTTGGAGTTTAGTTCCATTATTTGGTCGCCACATGAGACTCGATACTCTTTGATGGTGGAGAGAGTGCAGAAAAAATTTCTGCGCTATCTGTACCTAAAAGAGTGTGGATATTATCCTTGGCTCTTCCCAACCGACTTTTTACTGGGAATGCTAGGCTATCATTTATTATGGCGGAGGAGGGACGTTCATTTGGGTGTTCACTTTTTCCAGGTGATCGGTGGTCGCATACATAACTCAGAAATTCTGATGGATGTAGGTCTGTTCGTACCTGATAACTATCTTCGACAAAGACAGCATCGATTGTTTTACCTACCGCGATGCAGAACCAACCTGCCAATGGTTATGCCGGTTGGTAGAGCAATCTTGCTACTTAATCGCATCGCCTCGGATGTCGACATATTTCACGACAGTGGGCCTTCGCTTAAGAAAGCACTTTCTTACTTTTAATTTTTCTTTTTACATTTTGTCATATTATTTGAATAAGATAACTATCTACTGTAATTTGTGATCTATTATTGTATTTAGAATGAATTGGGTCTTTTTTCTGTAATGTTTTAAATATCTGAATAAATAAATGAAATAAAATTATGATTATAACGTCTCAAGAAATGTGTAATAAACTACTTATAATTAAATGAAATACGCTCCAAAAATAAAATGATTTAAAAAAATTTCAAAATAAAAATAACTGCACATATACCAGTGGCAAACAGTGACTTTTTTTATAGGTAAGCTTTAATTTTTTTCATAATTTGTACCTGCATGTACATACATACATAAAAGTAATCTCGCAAATAAGTGGAGGCGTATAAAAATATATATATATATAGAGGTACACGGATTATTTTTCTATGGTATTGTGTAAAAACAACCTCATCTCTCTAGTTCCAGTTTCACCTGCTGGCAACAGAAGACGCAATACCTACTTATTTTTAATCAAAATAATTTTAACCAATAACCCAACAAACAAACGACAATTAATAACTTTGCGTAATATGCAGGTATATTCTCCATTATTTTAAGACAGTACATGTATGCAAATTTTTTTTTTTAAAAATATGTTAAAAAATAAGGATAATAAAATAAGTATATTCATAATTCCTTTTTGTTTGGCACTGATTAAAAACACCGTATATTTGTTTGTAATTTACATTTTATACTGCAAATATTTAGGTACTAATATAAAAGAAAGTAAACATTTTATTGTAAGACGTCACTCCCATTATGTACACAAAAAAAAATTCTTTTACGATTTATATTTTTTTTCTGAAAAATTAAAAAAAAACAATAAGATTAGATTTAAATTAATTTATTTATGCCAAAATACATCATTTTAACTTTACATATTACATTACATAACATAACATAACAATAACATTCATTAGAAATATTCGCAATAATATTGCAACAAAAATGTCACGTGACCGTCGTGACCGCCGCGCTGCGCCGCGCCGAGCCGTCAGCTTCGTTTCCTTCAAAACTGAGATTGAATAATGCAAGAAATTGACGACACCGAGCGAGGCGCCACTAGCTAAAACGCGCGGACTAAAAAACTGGCGTCATATGTCAACAGAATACTATGAAACGAAAATGGTCTTTAGGAAATAACGCTCGAAATGCTACTCTCCAAATAGAGAAGCTTGAAATAATATCTGTAATCTGCAAGTGAACTTAGCAAGGAAAATATACGCACTGGGTTTTTGAATGTTAAAATACAGTATACATTTTGTATTGAAAAATAAGCTGCAATAATCGGAACCGGGCAATGCGCTGGGTGCGCATTTAGCAGCTTATATTTATTTTTTGAGGAAGATATAAACAGTGACGTTTATTTATAATAAATAAAGATTATTTTATTTATTCTCCTATAATTAAAACTACTATAAAACATTATTATTGGTAGAGAAATATAATGGTAAGCTGCGAACAATCGATTATATGGACGGTTCGCCCCTGACATATACATAGTGAAGCTAGGGACTTTTTCGAAAAATATATTTAGAGACTAATGAACGTATTATAGTCCTTAAAATGTAGCCTTATTAAAATGACAGCTGCCAAACTAATGTGACTAGTGGTGGAAAAGTCCTGATCACTGACCATGTATTGATCAAATCGATTTTATCTATTTCTTTAATGCAAACATGAAACTCTGTTTCCGAAAATTGATATAAAAACGCAAAAACAAGCCTATTATAGTGTGTTTAAGACAATTATTCACCAAAAATAAGACATTTATACTTTTTTTCAAGAACAACATCAAATGAATTATGTCAATGTCAATGTAAATCGATCAAATGATCGATTTACATTGACTAATTTGTCCCATCTCTAACATTTTTACAAAATGATGTAACCTTGTAAGAACGTCGTTAATAATTAGGTGTATTTTAGTTTTATTTAGTTTTTAAAGCTGATATTATATAATTGTGTTGATTTATATGTCAAGCATTGTATTAAATAAATAAATTAACATGCCAGATACGAATGATTTTTCGTGTATCCTTAGACATTACTACAAAGTTATGTCGTCACTTTTGCTGACAACTGTCATTCTAATCAAGATATATTTAAGGACTATAATTAATACATATAATTGGTACACATATTATTTATACTTTTATGTTTTAGATAACTCTATTTATTTTTTTTACTATATTATTTATGTTTAAGTAACATTACGTATTATTAGCACATATACAGGGTGGTCAAATACTTGACGAAAACAAAAGCTTCCACTTCCACTCCCACAAAATCTACTATATACCATTGAGTCTTTCTACTTTTTTTATAATAATTCTCTATGTATAAATATGTCCTTAAGAATGCCCATATAAATAAATCAATCAAATATAGGGGGAAGAATACCCCAAGGGCTGTGGCAAGTGGCTGGCTACTCTTTTTAGAATTATACGAAACCTAATTTATTCCTTAAGTTTTTGAAATACCATGTGGCTCTTTACACCTAATCTTCAAAAAAATATTAGTGTCGGCGTCTCTGATACACTATTGAGAAATACTATTATTCAATAAAAAGTGACAATTTAATAATATTTCGAATTGAACGACACGTGTTATTATTTTTTTCTTCAATAACATACTTAATATTCAACAAATTAAGGAAAAAAAAGTTCATATTTAACCCAAATTTTTTTTTTCCACAAATCAACAAAAAAAACAATAAAATCATGTATATCACAGAAACGGTGTACAATTAATTTTGCATTTGCCTTTTTTTACAGCCCTTGGGGTGTTCAACCCTCTACATTTCTTTAAGTCAAGTATTTGGTTACCTTGTATACACAATATATTTATATAATAATGCTTATTGAATTCTTATATTGCGTTAAGTTAGCTATGTATTTATAATTAAGTAATTTTAGTTGTTTTTTTGTTGATATTGTTATATTTGTATAGAACTACTCATACTTCAAAACATAAAAATCTCAATTTTAGAACAGGCTGAGGTATGTTAGATGGAGATTATCCTAACCGGATGACGCTTTGTATTAATTTTCTAATTCACTAGTTTAATATAGATTCCCTGGTATTAAATAAGTACCTATACTTATTTATGCAATACATTTATAAAATAAATATAAAAAAATAGATTTTCGAGTCATTGCTCACGACAGGAGAGTTTCTTTTATTAGATTAGACAGCCGTTAGATTCTGTCTGCAAAGTTGCCAAAAAGCTCTCCTTCTGGAGGGATGCCAAAATCTCATTACATCCCCTTCGCAGTACCGACTACAGCCTCGTGTTCCTCAGATTGAGGACTATTGCATTATTATGCAAAACTCGGAATACATTCTGCGCCGCCATGAATGAAGAACACATAAAAAGACGTTCACTGCATACGACATGTTCACAGCATTATACTAAAGAGACAACAGTGGAAAACGTATAAAAGTGTTTTGAAATCTTTCGAAGTTGATTCTTTTGTTCAAGTATGCGCTCGCGAAAGTGAATTCATTTAGGGTCCGCATGTTTTCCGAACGCAAGAATAAATCGTATTTCTCACAGTAAAGCAACAAATAAAATGCAATATTGCGATTTTCATTTATTTTATAACCGAGGGATCAAATTAATTAAACTATTGTTACCCTATTGGGTAGGGTGGTACAAGAGTGCACGATTTTGGGTTTTAGAATTAATGCAAATAAAACTTGACATTTTAGAAAAAGAAAAATAATTTTATTTCAACTCTTCGCTATCTAGCTGTAACAAAAAATGCGAGTAGTCTAACTATTACCTATTACAACACATAGTCAAAAAAGAAAAAAATATATTGCACGCACTCTTGCACATTCTGCAGCCCAAGAGTGCGCAAGAGGGTGTACACCAGTGCGCAAACAGTATATGGTGCGATAATCAAAGAAAAAAATCACAAACATAATCTCCAGATCCCAAATAACCAGTTCATCTATCATGCCACCATTCCTGGCATATTTTGCACTGAATCAATGGTTTTTACATTATTTATTAATGTATTATATATATATTTTTTAATTTATTTTGCAACCGGGGCGTTTCCAGATTTTCTTCTTTGGAGCTTGCTGAGGTTTTTTAATCTTTTGGTTTCGATTCTAAACGTCACGCCTGGCGAAGAACGACTAAATACGCGTTGGGCATGACTGAGCGTTTGGGCATGAGTAATTAAGTGTCATCATTTTTGAGGACCAGGGGGATATCTTTGTGCATTAATATGTCACTATACAAAAAATAAGGTTATTATAAGTTTATATTAGTAGTTCTTAAAATGTTATGAACTTATTTTAAAACGCATTTAAAAAAATGATATTTTCTTTATATATATAACTCCTCTGTACGTGTATTTTATGTTTTGGCATTCAACCATAGACAAGCACCTAGGTACCTACTTAAATTGAATATTTGAAAATTAGTATTTTTTAGTTTTGGAATCAATCATAAATTCACAATTGGAACCAGTAGGTGGAATTTTGAAAAAACTATTGGGGAACTAGGCAGGCAACCCTAGTAATAGTTCTACATTATCTCTAAGGTAAGCAGGCAGGCAAGCCAACGTTCGGGCAGGACAACGTCTGTCGGGTCCGCTAGTTTTTAATATATAAAGCATAAACTTTGAAATTAAATTTATTGCAACAGAGAGGGAAAACGTTTTCGATAAGAGAATATGGAAGTCTACGCATTTACAGGGCTTATGCCTTTCATTGGCTAGTTTGAGTGGCCACTTTACACACTGTTCAGCTCTTTTGCTTCGTAAAAGTCCACAGATGGAAGAGTTGAGAAAATGTAGATATTCAAACATAAGCAGAATAGTAAACTTTAAAGTGTGTAAAGTGGCCGCTTAAACCAGCAGATGACAGGTCATAAGCCCTTTAATTGCCTAGACTGCCATATTACCCTCTCAAAAATGTTTTCCCTCTCTGTTGCAACAAATTTAGATCTGGATAACTCCCTAGGGAGGAAATCCAGCCTGCCTGCAAACATTTGGACATACTCAAAACATTGTTGCATTAACTTTGTGTTCAAACATTTATTCAATATTATTTTATAGCTCATACATTTTAATATACTGTGCACCGAGTAAAATATGTTTTGAATTTCAAAATACGAATATGGAGCGAAAATTGCATTTTGACAGGTCGTATATTCGCCGGATAAGTACCCCGCAGCATTTCCCCACTAGCAACATTGTAACACCTTTCTTCAGCAAGCGCAAATTGACAACATATTTATTATCTCCAGTACCTACCCCACTAGCTACATCCCCTGGGGGAAATGGGGTGAAACACGTCGATGGGATGAATTGTAGTGTAACTTGGCAGAATCGATTGAACACCCGAATATATGTAGCAGCAATAGTGCTACACACATCTCCCTGTTTTGAAAACCTAGTAAAAGCCACCCCATCTATCACTTTCTGATCGCCATATTTGATTTTTTCATCGACTTGAGTGGTTTTTTAATATTTGTAGCACGAATTTCTTACTTATTTTAAAAACCTGTATTTTTTATAAAATATATTATTTATGTTTCCATTTTTTTGTCAGATTTTCACGCCCGTTTAGGTGAACATTAAAAAAAAAAAGAATTTTTATGCCGTGTGCCGTTCACTCTTTTCCGACGTTTTGGATCGCAATAGAGCGTCCGTTAATCTTGACGTTTTTAAAATGAAATCAGAAAATTTATTACGATTTATTTTGAATAAATTAAATAAGAAATGAAGAAAATAAAATTAAAACAAAAAGTAACCAACTTTGGATTTATTTTCTCCATCTTCTAAGTGCTAGTAGCACCACAAAAAATATAGAAAATTAAAAGTAAAAAAATTGGCTATGTTTTCTAACGTTTTTAATACAATACGATTTCTTAATTTTGACGAAAACGCATCAATAATAAATTAAAATAAGAATAATGCTTTCAAACGATCATTACACACAGTAAATATTATATAGTATAACTCATTAAATACTTTTCATTTTTTCATCCCGGGTGTTCATTAAAAAATACACAAATGTTAAGATTTATTTACTCACAATTCACGATATTATGTTTGTAGTCGACGTTAAACAGAAAAGTGGGTTTTAGTTTAATTTCCGGTGCTATTCTGAATCGCTCTTGCGGCCGTAGAAAATACTTTTATCTGGCGTATTTACATACAAAATACGCGGGATAAAAGTATTTTCTACAGCCGCTAGAGCGTTTGGAATATCACCCCTGGCAGCTGTGTTTTGGAGCGAAATCCTGTCATCATTTCAAATAATATTTCAGGAATGTTTGTATTGTATTTTAGTAAAATTAAAATTTATTCAATAAAAATATACTGTAAAATAATACACAACATGTTTCATGAACTTTGTCAATTTATTATAGTTTAAGACCCAGTATTGAAATAACAGTTGAAATATATAATAAAAAACTGAATTCAAAATATTGTTTATAACCACAGGAATGAATTTAGGTCTGAAGGTAAGCACAAATTGTTTTGAGTTTCAGCCAGTCTCACATCTCACCATAGACTTAAAAATAGTCCAGAAACCGCATACGCGCATAAAACAGAAGGCGAATAAACTACTCTTAAAGGAGTAGTTTCACGTTTTGACCCATTAGTTTCTTTGTAGACGTCGCTTAGTACGCAACTCCCGATTTTTATTCAACCATGCCGCGTTGTGTTTTAAAGTGTAGAAATACTTCTGGGACCTTAAAGAAACAGGGTGGGATCACATTTTATGTGTAAGTAGCAAATGCATTACTAAAAAAAATAATTATTTTTCCATCTGTCAGATTGTCAAATAAAACAAAATGGACATTTTGTTAGTGTTGCCAGGGCTGTCAAATTTTTTACGCCACTTTGCTCATCTAATGAAAATTGGACCTCTCTGATTAAACAACGCCGTGGTGGACATTTGACCGACATTATCTTTAAAACATCAAATATTATTTAACATGACATTAAAATATCAGTTTTATGTAAAATAAAATTTGTTTTATTTTAAAATTCAAAGTTTATTAATTGGATTACTCTTATTAAATTACCCTTTACTTATCTACTCTGTTGTGTCAATCAATATTTCCGCGTGTACAATAAAATTTTAGAGAAATTAACTAATTGTTTTTTTTTCGATATAATAATCTTACATTTTTTGTGTTATGATTACCTATATTTTTCGCGATCTAGCAACATTACGCGGTAACTTCACGCATTTGCGTGGTGAAAGTCGGGTGAAATGCAGGGTTTTTTTGACACAGTCCGATGTATTTATTTATGATTCTACGCTCTTTCTGGACTATTTTTAATTCTATGCATTTTTAGATTTTAAATTTATTTATTTATGACAAAATACAAGGTTTATAAACTTTACATATTACATTACATTACATATTTTATTTGTACGAAATATTCTCAATCAGCAAAAGTGCTGGTATGAGAGGATATTATATATATAAATACAATTGTTTAAATAAAAAGTCGATAAAATAACATCACATATCACTCGTCACACGGGCTGTAAGAACTGTTTTAATTATGTGTTTTTTAAGTACGTATGTGTTTTGTATATTTTTAGGTCATTAGAAAGTGAATTGTAAAAATTGATTGCTGTAGGGTAAAAGTGAGATAGTCGCCACACTTTTTGAAAAATTCGATTTTTCGACAAAATTATGAATTAAACTACCTGATACTTTTATGGCGTTTAGTTTACCTATTAGATAATATTGTACATGTGTAAAAAGTAAAGTATTTATTGTATTTTTTTTGTAAGAAATTATTTTCGCAACCCCTATGAATGAGGATAGTTGCCTACTCTATGGGATAGATGCCTCAATGTTATTTTGAATAGTGGGATAGTTGCATTATGAAATCAGTTAAAAAAAAAAATAATAATAATAATTTATTTTGTCACAATTATGTCAATCATGTTTGGCACTTAAAACTAACATGAATATATTTTTATTTTTTCATAAATATCATTTTTATTTTTTCTGTGTAGATTAATTTCTCTAGAGTTAGCATTTTTGTTATTCTATATAAATCTCTGGTTCTAGTATATTTATTAAAATTAAATGTTACTTTAAGTGCTTTATTCATTGCTCTTTGTATTGATTCCTGCATCTGTTTACTATATTGCGACCATATTATTAATCCATATACGAAGTGTGGAAGTATAAAAGCATTGTATATCATTAATTTTGTACTTTTATCAAAGACTTCTATTCTTCACATTATTCCAATAATTGGACTTAGTTTTTTTATTACTGCTTTGATATGTTTTGTCCACGCTAATTTTTCATCCACTTCCAAACCCAAGTACTTTACATTTTCTGTTTGTTTAATTTGCTCATCTTTAATTATTACATTACATTTCACCTTAGGAAGCCTGAAATCTTGACGAAACTTTTTTAAACTTGGCTTTTTAGGTCTCCATTTAATAGTTGTAATACCACTAGTAAATATTATTATAAGAACATTAAAGGACTACCGCATGTGCGCGTGCAATGTGTGCATAGTGTAGGGGCGGCATCCTTCATGCATGATCTGATAGCCTGATATGACAGAATACATATACATATATCTTTAATCTATGGGACACTCTGTAGCGTCCCTCGTCAAATATTGATCATGTTCCCCTAACTCCTAACTAGGTACCTACGTAGTTATACATAAGTGGGGTGTGTATCAGGGGCGAATCGTGTATAGAAGCGATTATGCGCAGCTTACCATTAAATTTGACTATCCATAATTATGTTTTACGGTGACTTTATTGACAGAAAAACAAGCAAATAATTACTATTCCTTATAAATCATTGCCACCATTCGTATGTTTCTCCAAATATTAATAAAGCGCGCCTAAGGAACTAGCCAATTACTCCAGCTTATTTCTTCATACAAATAAGTGTACTATTTTTTTAAAATATTAAGCCCAGTGGTGGGATTTTTCTCCTAGAGTGAACTTGCAGATTACACGAATTCTTTGAAAATTCTCGATTTGGAAAACAGTGTTATAAACATTATTTCTTAGGGACTATTTTTCTTTGAGATTATACTTTTGACATATGACTCGCAACACATGTGGCGCTCGACGCGGCCGTTTTTGGCATTATTCATTTCTAGAACAAATCGGCTTGTTGACATTTCAATCGTAATGAGAATACCCAATACTGACTGAATTCTTTTTTCTTTTTTTTATAAACTTTTATATAAATTATGTGTTAAATTAATAGATAATATAGCTACACAGTATAATATACGAGTATCACGAAATTACGTCGTTTGAGTTGATTTCATAGATGAGAGTTGTTGTATCCCACAGAACCACAGAAAAAAATAGCAATTTATAGTATATACATATAGTATATACATTATATTATGTACATATATCATGTAGGTACAAATAAATATTTTTTTATAGCTTACATGTAAATAAAATCACTCTTCGCCACTGCTACGTAGTTATACATAAGTTAGGTGTGTGTATGATAATAGGAGGTAGGCGTTCTTGAATCATGAGAACTGCATCGTGAGAATGACTGTACAATATTTTTTAACAATATATCAAACAATTATTGATAAATGTTTTAATTGATACACAGCTTCACGTCATTTAAAAATTGACAAAATTAAGTAAAGTGAGATTGTTTGGTCATCTAGAGCGAGTGGGTGACGAAAGAATGCTGAAACAGATGTAGATGGCGAGAATAAACTGTACCGTAAGACGAGGACGACCAAGGAAGACGTGGCATGGTCAGATAAATCAAAATCTTAAGTCTGGTCATGTCAACCGAGGGCCATGCATAACAAGATGCATGAATGCGGAAAAAGCTAGGAGTACATGTCAGGATAGACTGTGTGGCGGTGATGGGGTGATGATAGTAGTTTTCTTTGATTCTTATTTATTGCATTTTTAAATTTCATTTTATTATAGTTTTGCTTTTTATTTATTTTTAATTATTTCTATTAATTTGCGAAAATTGCAAGTTAGCAAAGGATATAACTAAAAACAATAATTATTTTCAATAAAGTGTAATATGTTTTTATAGGTATTGTTGATAAATAAATTAATAATATAAATATAAAGTTTAATTACCGGGTAATATTGATTTTTTTTTTACAAAATACTTTTATTTATAAGCATTTTTTTCTCTTATCAATTCGAAAGTTCAGTGCTATGGGAATGGATATAAAAAATGATTTATTACACGCGGTAAAAATTATAGCATTCAATTGAAAGGATAAGTTTCTCGAAAATACTTTTTTTAATAGAAATACGTTTAATAGAAAAACTGTTTAATTTTGTATTTTTTTTTAATACTTGCGCATTATGCGATGTTCAATTTGGGTACACAAATTGTTAATTTAAGAGCCGAATATGCGTTTTTGTATCAATAAAATGAAATGGAAAAAATATTTAAAGATCCTGTCTCATTATAATATTTATTCTCTCAGCGCAATAACAATTATAATTTTATTGACATTTAACACAATGTTAAATAAAATTATAAATTAAACATCAAGAATACACTTAAACAAACAGCACTGAATGAATCACATTCATTGTTCATAAACCGATTATAATAATATTCCATGGATAAATGCATAGTTAAAAATACATATACAAAAATAAACACGAGTTAGGTATGTAGGTAAATACACGCAAAAAAGCGTTCTCTGGACCCGTGACAGCGTTCAGAATACCACCCCTGGGCGCGTAGGTATTACATGGAAAGTTAACGTTTATATTCAAGTTTATCTACAAAGTAAAATAAAGTTTTCTGTATGAAAAATAGAATATCCTTACATTTTTTTTTCTAAACGTGTTCCATGACAGGTTACCGACGAGAAGATTCTTTAAATTTTCATACAAATATACACATTTTTATACATTAATATCGATTTAACTTTACACCCTTTCGATAAGTATCGATGAAGATAGCGTTTGTAATTGCCCCCCTGGGATGGTATTCTGAATCTTCTCTACCCCCTGGAGAGTGATTAATTTATGGATTTTTATTTTATGCATACGTTTACATTTTGATGATTATAAATCATGCCTCTTAGCATGCTTTCCTATTTCGAGATAACTAGCACTATGCACAATCATTAATACAACCCTCGATTCAATGCACAGTAACATAAAGCCCGCTTTCAATAGACATCCATCGGTACAGTACTCGATCAAAAAATAATATTTAGATTGCATCTGGGAAGTCTACGAAATTTGGTACTAGATTTTTACAATACATAGGTTGCAAGGAATTTAATAAAATGCCACAAAAATTCAAAGTACCAATTTCAAAATACAGAAACTGGACGTGCGAATTGAAGAATTATTTTTTCCAGAAGTACTTCGAATAAATAATGTTTGAAAGTTAATCCGGAGAATGCGCATCTTGAACATATAATTTTTAATATTTTACCGTTTTTGCTTGTATATGTAATTTTTAATACTTTTGAAACGATTTTTATGCTTTTTCATACATTTTTAGTTTGTATTATGTTCATTTATAAACTTTTGATACTTTTTAAACCTATATTGGGACATTGGGTACATTTATTTTGTTAATTTAAAAAACTTTTTCATTACTGTAATTTTTTAACATTTGCACTTTCATATACATACATGTAATTTTTAAACTTTTTAAATTTTTCTTTTTTCTTTTATAGATTGTATTATGTATTTATCATTTTGAATTCATTTCCATACCTTGTATTATGTTTATTTAGTAATTAAATTTGTATCATAAATTTTATTCTGCTTTTGTAAATAATGTTATAGTTTAAAATATAAAAACGTCTGTGAATAAATATTGTTATCTGCATGTCTCTAAATGGGTTTTTTTTACAAAAACTCCTTAAGAATATTTTGTCAAATTATGTATAATATGTTTTAAATTTAAATAATAAAAAAAAGGCAAATAAATATGAAAACGTGAAATCAATCATGATAACTTTCATTAAGAACATTATTGCGACCATAAGCATTACTCAAAACACTTAATTAGGTTGAATTTACCAAACCGCATTAGTTCTTTTTCGTTTTTTAAACAGTTTTATGCATCATTGACGTTTAATCATCAGTGTGGCCATTATATGAAGCAAAGTGTCGTCATAAAATAAAAATCCCCAAATTAACCACTCTCTGGGGGGTAGAGAAAATTCAGAATACCAGCACTGGTATTCTGAACACAAAAGCGCGCGTAGAAAACGCATTTTTAACGCGTATTTACGTACTAAATACACGCTAACAGAGCAATCTCTTTACGCGCAATTCCGATCAGAATACCAGCCCTGGGTTGGTATTCCTCAATAAATAAATAAAATTCTCATTGTCCATTAAAAACAATAAAAATTTATTATAGCGCCAAATCCCACGCAGAGGATTATAAAAATAGCTAAAAAAACTTTCCAAATATTAGATTATTTGGCACCTACCTACCATAGTATTATTTTTTACCTATCATGCAAAAATGATTCAGATGGTTAAACTGTAAATTCTGATATGTTTGTCACTTACTTCAGAATAGACTTGTGTGGGATCAGGGTTTCGTCAAAGTCGGCGCCCACGTAAATCCCTCGGGACTACTACAGAATAGCACAAAACAATGAGGTAATTACACATTTCCATACACTTCTATTCATGACTGTTTTAACATTCAATATCTGCACATTTTCGTTCGTGTACCGATTAAACCAGTGGGCTTGTACATAGCTGTCACTGTCCGTCATGTTAGTACCAACCTAATGAGATAATTGGCAAAAACAATTATATTTTATTATCGTCTAATATCTATTGTGTGCTACGAGTCAACATGGATTTATCTATTTCAGATAATAAATTACCAGTCCATAAATTGGAACAGAACGGCCAGGCGTGATTTCCTGATTTGGCGACTTGAAAAGGCGAGAAAATGACGCGTCCAGGGCCCCCGAATGATAACCTGCCTAAAGTCAAGCTCGTGGTAGTCGGCGATGGAGGCGTCGGCAAAAGTGCGATAACTATTCAGTTTTTCCAAAAACTGTTCGTTACAGACTACGATCCGACAATAGAAGACAGTTACATCCAACATACAGAGGTAGACGGCCAGTGGTGTGTGCTGGATGGTAAGAAATCAAATTGTTTTGCTTTTCCTTGATTCTCTTTCTTCCTTGGTTAAATAAACTTATGCCCAGTACCTCTCTTCCTCAATTTGAGTAGAATTATTACAGACAATTACTTGATAAAATATTATGGACTCTGAACCGCTATATTACTTGTGTCTTGGCCAGCGTTGCCAATGCTAATTTTCCAAATTCCCCACAATTCTAAATCAAATTACCCAAATGGGGAGAAAAAAAAGTTCCGATTCCCCACAAATTACCCACATAACTATCTCAAGAAAGAAAACACAGTTTCGATAAAATATGTACGTAAATAATATGAAATAAAAACTGGCTAGAATCGTGAGTAGCGAGGGTCCACCATCGGTAACTTTCCATTTATGCACATATAATATTACAATATTTTTTAATTCAAACAAAATAGGCTTAAGGTCTAATCATCCTCGATATTTCGAGGGGACGTTTGTGGGCTCTTAAGAAGAATTTCAACAAATTTTGTTAATAACCTACCTTAGGATTATCTTGCGCTTTTTTATCAACAACTTTTAACAACCATTTATAAATTTTTGCACAAAACTGTTATTATTTTGAAAGATAATAAAACAAAACGCAAGCAGTCATTTTTATTAGTACCTAATGTGCTCATTCGACTGTCATTGTTTAAATTTTCCGTTTAAAAGGGGATCCTCGAATTACTATTTGAAGTTGATATTGTGTTGCTATTAAAAGTATCAATTACATTCATAATAATATTAATGTTTTAGTCACTTTCCATTTACCATCAAACTATCGGTGTGTTAGCTAAAGATAAAATAATAAATGGTAAAATGTTAAAATCCCCGCATTTTCCCCACATAATACCAAACCCCTCAAAATCCCCAATCAAGTTGAGATTTCCCGCAGTTTAGGGAATTCCCTACAAATTGGCAACCCTGGTCTTGGCGAATGATGAACTCAGTTCGGAGTGTGAAATAGAACTAGAACTCTGCTGTTCTCTATTTTTATCAATGATATTAAAAAAGTTGTAGTCAATTTGCAAATGACTTGAAGCTATTTTTGAGGGTTAAAACTTTGGATGGTTTTCGTACTCTCCAGGCGGATGTAATAAATGTATCTGAATGAGGAAGACAAAATAAATTATTCAACAATGTTTGAGTATGTCCAAATGCTTGCAGACTGGCTGGATTTCCTCCCTTCAGAGGGGGTTCAGAAGAAATTTCTTCAATTTCTCTGCATGGGGGAGTGCGGATATTGTCCATAGCTTTATCCCACTGAGTTCCTCCTGGGTATGCTTGGTTACAGCAGTTGAAAGACCAGAAGAAATGTGTATTTAACTACGCACTTCTGTCGATTGCTGCGCGGTATTATTGACTACCCTGAAATTATGCGGAGCATTAGCTTTTATGTTCTGGATTAGCTTACTGGATTACCTTAGACAGCCTCAGCATAGACTATTTCACATTACAATATACAGGACCAACCTGCCAATGGTTATGCCTGTTGGAAGAGCTATCTCTATGTTGAACAATATTACTTTGGACATTGACATTTTTCACGTCTCTGGGGGAGTTTTTCGTTACAAGATTCTCTTACTTTTTTAACATATTATTCTCTGGATATTATGTATACTTATGTGTTATTTTTATATATACCTAATTTTACCTTATTATTTCCATATGTATGAATTAAGATATTTCATTTTGTAATGTACATATATATGAAAAAATAAAATTGAAATTGAAAAATTGACTCGATGACTACTCTTAGGTAAAAATCGAGTGGAAATAAGTCTGAATCAGAAATAAGTTCTAGAATCCCCATATTCTAAATTCAAAAAATATTTTCGGAGTTCCCTATATCCGGATACGCCGGATACTACTCTTAAAGTTAAATCCAGGTCTATAGCGAAAATTCAAATTAAGGTTCGTAACATTGTCGTGTTGTTCTACAAGACTCGAACAATTGAGAGCATCCAATTTGTGTAACTCAAAAAAAAACTACTCTAATAATGTATGCAGCTTGCTCACCACATACTGCACACCGCATCTGAGGACGTAAGTCTTCTTGGCGGTGCCCGTATACACGGGAAATTGCTCGTTGCTAAACGAGAAAAGCCTCCCGAAGGAGCTCTCTGTAATCTGGTAGCCTTAGCATCTTTGCGTTGAAAAAGGTAATCCACTTGTACGTAATATGCGCTTCATTGGATTGTGGAAAAGAGAGAAGTGAATTCTTCACCGACTGGGATTAAATCAAATGGACATGATGAATTTGCCGAAATGATTACAAAACTGATAATGTATACCATAAATGTGAAATAGCATATTGAAATTTGGCCAGGCCAAAGCAAAGTTACAATAATATACAAATACATAACTAATTAAATTTATTTAAAATTAAACACCTTGTAATTTTTACTACATACGAGTTTAATATATAATAAAACTGCTAGTTTCAGATATTCTGAATCACCCATCATCAAGTGTAAATATAATGTTTATAATTACTAATTGAAAGTGTAAATTTTATCATTTAAGTATATTTACATGTGTAACATACCTGCACCTACCTAATAAATTAAGAATTTTATTATTTTTTATCAGCATCATTATTAATAACAGTCACCCCGCTCGCCTGATATACAAAAATAAAACTAATTGAATAGGTTATGGAACTGGAAAGATTTTATTTTTATTGTGAATCATGATTGGTTCTAGTGCTGGACACAGCTGGTCAGGAAGAGTTCAGTGCCATGAGAGAGCAGTACATGAGGAAGGGAGATGGCTTCCTTCTCGTTTACTCTGTAACAGACAAGCAGAGCTACGAGAATATTGCTAACTTCCACACTCAGATCCTGAGAGTCAAGGACAGGTATGTCTTTACTATTTTAGGTATAAATAAAAATGCTGAATTTAATTAAATCTACCCAGAAAAACTACATAAACCTTAGAGTAATAACAGCCTTTGGCTAATAGTCGCCCATACGGACAAAACCTATTCTACGATTATTAACCACGAAGTTGAGCTACAGCTTTCAGCAATACAACGGGCCGTAGGACTCGGGTCAAGAATTGCAAGCACAAACCGAAACCGTCCGTTACACGTTTGTTGTTAAACTATAAACCACAACACTTTTGTTTTATGCAAAAAAGCTAAAGGGTATATCTAGAGAGTTATTACTCCGAGACATAAACACACAAATTTTGAGTTATTTCAACATCGATATCGATTGTGTTCAGTACAAAAACTTCAAACCGCATTTGTGTAATAAGCAGTTTTATTATTTTAAACATCTTTTTAACCAATTACGAATACCTTATACATATTCTAACTAAATTATTTTAACCACTAACACCTATTAGCGCAATTATTTTTGCCAGAATGTATATAAGAAAATAATTCAATTGTTGACAGATATCAATATTGATTGATACATCATTAGTCATCAACTCCCTAGATATTAAATCCACGGCTTGTTTAAAAAGATTTTAAGTTAATGAAACAAATTAAAACTCTATAAACAATCTAGCAAACTTTTTATGACTGCCGCAATTCAGTATTCTTTTTCTAGAGAAGTGAACTCATTTATAATCGCATAAAATCCATACTTGGACTTGGTGGACTTCTTACCTAGGGATTATGTAAAATTTTCCATTGTACGAGTTATGTATTAAACCTAACAATCCACTCCGTTGGTTAATTTTTCTTGTCATGTTTTCTTGTTAATTCCGTATACAAGAAATGTTAATCATATCATTGCATTTATAAGCCTCATTTGCATATGTGTACTGTTCAGACTAATACCGGATAATAAATAGTCAATGGAGACAAACATTTACGCTAGTTTTCTCTCCTAGGGATGTGTACCCGATGCTGCTGGTGGCCAATAAGGTAGATCTGGTCCACCTGCGCAAGGTCTCTGAAGAGGCCGGCAGGGAGCTCGCACACAAGCTCGCCATTCCCTACATCGAAACCAGTGCCAAGGATCCTCCTCTCAATGTTGATGCCGCATTCCACGAGGTGAGTCTTCATCGTCCAACTCTCATAATAAGTACAAAATTAATGATATACAATGCTTTTATACTTCCACACTTTGTATATGGATTAATAATATGGTCGCAATGTAGTAAACGAATGCTAGATTCAATACAAAGAGCAATGAATAAAGCACTTATTCATATTATACTAGAACCAGAGATTTATATAGAATAACAAAAATGCTCAATCTAGAGGAATTAATCTACACAGAAAAAATTAAAATGATATTTAAGATGAAAAAGAATAAAATAAAGACAAGAGCATCAAATAATTTAACTTGCGAACAACCTAGGACAAAAAAAAACAGTTTTTGTATATAGCAATAAATTTTTACAATTCACTTTCTAATGACCTAAGAAATATACAAAACATATACGTACTTAAAAAACACCTAAAGAAAACAGTTCTTACAGCCTGTGTGACGAGTGATATGTGATGTTATTTTATCGACTTTTCATTTAAACTATTGTGTTATTATATATAATATCCCCTCATACCAGCACTTTTCCTGATTGGGAACATTTCGTACAAGTAAAAAAATAATAATACATATCGGGCACTGTATTGTTACTTATTAGAGTTTTTTTTACAACTGGTTGAAAATATGCCCAAAAATTTTCATATTTCTGCGCAAACTATGGCTTGCATGCACCAATGTCCCGATTGTGTCTCATTGTAAACTCGAGACATGATCTAGACTTTTTTGGTGCAAGTCTTTATAGATTATAACAATCACTAAGATAGACCAGATCTTGTCTTGAGGTAGTAATTATTATTAAATTTTTTGTTCTAGCTTTAATTTTCTTCAGTTGTATTTTAATTCAATTGTACCTGTGTATATTATAATAAAATGTATTTACCATTGTTAAATGGACAGTAAATAAATCCGTTACCATTGCTCTCCACCAGGGCTGGTATTCTGAACGGAGTTGCGCGTGAGCTCTGTTAGCGTGTATTTAGTACGTAATTACGCATTAAATATGCGTTTCCTACGTGGGCTTTTGCATTCAGAATACATGCTAAATAGCCGAGTTACTCAGTTATTTAGCATGTTAGTGACAAAATTACACCATGAAACGGACTAATATCCAACCAATTTATTTTTTAGAAAATGCTCGTCCAGGGTTCTGGTTTTATTTCACGCGTAGAACTATAACCTTTTTCCCGCCCTGACACCGAAAGGACGTATACGGTTTCCACCATTGATGGAATCTTATTCCTTTTGAGAAACTTGTACTAATATATATTTTTCCTTTAGGTGGTGCGAATCATACGAAACCAGCCTCCGGCCGAACTGGAGAAAAGTCGTCGCAGGCGTCGCTTGTCATCCAAGTGCGTTATATTTTGAAGGAAATCCGCACCGCATTGTTTCTACGCTACCGATATCTACGGAAATCCTGGTCCGCTCTCGTTGTCTATACTCCCCAGCTGTGTAATATTGCATAAAGAATTTATTACTCACTGGAAGAAATGTGTCCAATACTAAATTATAAGTATAAACACATCTCTAATGGTCCAGAAGTCATTCGCGTTCCAACTGTGAACGTCTCGAATATTGCTTTGATTTTCAAAAATAATTTGAAAGCATGCTACGTGTTCGATAGATTCATATATATTGACAAATAATTTTGCTTTAAATTTGTGGCAATTCTTTTATAATTTGATATAAAAAAAATCCAATTAAAAGGTCAAGGGTTTGTTTTTTTTGTTAATTTAAACAAACGATAAAATAAAAAATGAAACCAATATTTTGTATCAAATGCCATATAATAATGAAACATGCTAAACCGATGCTTTATAATAAATGTTTATACTTTAGATCAAAAAATATTATTAGTGTTTATCTAATTTCACAAATAAGAGATTATTAATGCCTAATGAACCTCAAATGTTTTAAGTGATTTTACTTTAGCAAAGCTGCCTAAATTCATTTGATTATTTAAATTACAAATATATTTTTTCAAAGACTGTATATTTATTTACAAACATTAATTGAGTATTTATTGTAGGAAATATTATATTTGACTAGTCATACGAAGGTGTGATCTATGTTTAAGTGTAAAGGAATTGAATTAAAACATTGTACTTAATATAGATTACCTAATTATACTGAGGATATTATCAAATTTATCGCAGAAATCCCAGATGGATAAATAGTACGTATTGAAATCTTTGTACCAAAGTAAAACGAAGCTCGAATAATGGATGTGTTTTTGTTACAAATTTTATTGTAAATCTCCCATTTATAACCAAATAGACAGTCAAATTTATTCTATAACATACATAATTATTATATATAATTGTTTAGTATAGTGTGGAACAGTCTTGTCATGTGAAATTGATTGGAATTATTGATTTATGAATATTATAGTCATATATAGGAGGATACTTAATGTATTATAATCAAAGCTTTAAAATAATTGTTGTGTTTTGTGTAATAAATTAAAAACAATTCATTTGGCGCCTGTTGCATTTGTGAGACAAATTTGATTTGCTAATTTTTATTGAACCTTAAAAAGGCTAATGTTTAATTTTTCCACATTTTATTATATACATTTAAATAAGTTGAAACATTCAGAAAATATTTCTATTTTTATGTCAATTTATACGATTTCATGTGCAAAATATGTAGGATTATTTGTATTGGAAATTATTAAAGCTCAATTTTTATTTCAGTATAAAATATATGTTAACTGGAGACTTCGTAGCTATGTATAAATAAACAATATCTGTTTATAAAAATAAATGTATCTATGTAAGAATACTCATTCATTGTAGAATGTATGTAAAACATGTTTTTTTTACCGTGTACACATTTAACGTCAAAATAGAAAACACAATCATAATTTACGTGAATGCTGATATTAAGAAGATTTACATTTAATTTTGACCATCACTCGCACATTTCGACATTGTCAGCAATCGCACACTTACAACTGACATGAAACGCTTCAAATTATTTGTACATCCAATGAAAAACTTTGTCACTTAAAATTATCTATTAACGGAGAATCTATCAACTTCCAATTATTGGCATGGTCAGCGCAGAAGGAACGCAACCCACACACATGTAGAACTGAAGTAATCGCATTCATATTTTAGCCATGTAGCTGTAGGGTGTTTAAATTAGTAATCGTCTTAAAAGTACAATCTTACAATGAACGGGAAAATGTGGGTTCAACTACATCTAGTTTATCAAATGCATGTTTATGGATCCCTTCCAATGATTAAGTCAATTTTTACCTATTTGTAGGTTACATCACTTCTGCGCTAACAGCCTCAATGAATATAATATGTTTTACATTGACTAAATAATGTTTATGTAATGTCTCTGTAACAAATGAAAACAGAATATTATATCGTGGGGGTAACTTCAGAATCAGCATTTTAGATCAGCAAGTTGTGCATTTAAATGCATCACAACTTGTCTATTTGTAGCATTCATGGAGAAAGACACGAAGATGTGTTTTAGCAGTTAACTTAAAAATCTTAATTTTGAAGTTACCAGTTGTAGTCATTACCCTGCAATTAAATTTAAATCATTTTAACTTTATGGTCAAACATTTCAACTAATGTTTTAAAATATTAGTACAAAACTACTTACCGTAAGTGGTTATATACTAATAGTAATTACAAACAATAATTATAGTAAATATATATTGGTTTCGTGCCATTAAATGTCTTCTTTTTTTTACATAACGCGACCTCTCTAAAGGAATGTTCTACAATTAATTTTAATTGCAAATCATAAACTACATAGCCTCATTATTTCTCAAAATGATATAACTCAAGTAACTTACAAAGGCACTATTAATTATCTGATTTCAAATACCTACATATTTAAATAATCAAATCGATAAAAATCATAATTGCTGCTCGATTATATTTACGTAAAATTACTCTCCGCAAACAATTCACTCGTCTCTGCTCTGTTTAACAAAATATTGAAAATGAACATATTAATTTTTGGATAAGGCTTCAAGGAATATATTATAATAATGTTATGTATATATGTAATACTAGACTAAGGAGAAATATAAAAACGATTAGTAATTGCATTCATTAAATGCTGGACTGTTCAACTTTTCAAAATTATTCAATTCATTTATTTGTAATTTTATGTATTTTAAGGATCATTATTACCTCATATTTTTAACATTATGTACAAAGGACGCACAAATACAAACAGAACTTCCATTTGTAAAACTATTGATCTCTATAAATCATATATTGCATATTTGTATCTATTTTTCCTGACAAATAGAAATATGCTTGTATAATGAAAATATTTACTGGATGTATCACAGACTGTAACATGTATTGACTGTATATTTATAAAATAAATATTCAATGCGCACTTGCTTTTTATTTTTTACCTCCTCATTTTTTATTCATACAAATACATACAAATTACCAAAAAATATAATAATAACGTATCCCAAACTCTATGAGGCCAAGGGCCCTGTGTTGAGTTGGGATACAACATAATGAAAAGTGGAAGGACGTACATAATTAAATAATGGTAAAAATAAACATTATTACATAAACATACATATATTTCAAAGGGCCTCTGGGCAACGCGCTTGATAGTATATAAAGCTATGCAATATCTCGCAGTAGTCTCCTGCAATGGTCTCTTCTCTTAAACAAAATCCAGACTTGTACACTCTTTCTGAAAATGGCTTTCGTTTTAGAGAACTTAATATGTTCATCCAGGACATTGAATACTCTTGGGGCCACAAAAGAGAAATTCCTCTGAGAAAACGTATGTGTTTTTGGAATTAAATCATTCAAATTACAGGAAAACCTCGCACGAGCATTCTGCTGGGATCTACTCTTGTAGCCGCATGACCAGAAATGTGTCAATGACTCTTTTAAAAAAAATTGTTTAATGTCCAGTACCTTCATGAATTGGAACAATGCCTCAGGTGGAAAAGTGAGGGGACATAGCAGCATCACTGAATGGAATTTGGAAAAGTACCTAGATACTACCAATGATGTTTGATTAAATAGACACGTTACAAGTGTGTTATGGTGGAATCGCAGTTTGTGAGCAATCCCTTCATTCTCTAAAGGACTATTGTCGTGACCAGACGTGAAGAATAATGCCACCACGTGTGATGAGAAAATGCTTTAATTACATTGTACTGTGAAAAATAGCACAGCTAAGTCATTTCATTCACAAATCTAATCTAATTTATTGAATATGTAGATAATTAGTTATATTTATTATAAATAAAATACAGAAATAAGATATGTAATCTTTTTTTCAAATTTTTGGGGGCGGTGCAATATTTGCCATATCTAAATGTTACTAGTATAGGAATAACGTGTCTTTATATGTCAGTGCATACTACATATTTATTTAAAAATAAATAAATAATCTTTAGATCTCAGTTTAGTACCTGCATCGATGCAATGATCAATGTTACATTGCTTCAACCCTGCATCTACCAAAATTGTTTTTTTTACAAGGCCAAAAAAAAATACTGTATAATATTATGTTGTGTGATTTTATAATCATTGGATTCGAATTCCCAAAATTATGCGCATGAAAAGAATGCATAGAATTTCATACTCAAATAAAAATCGTAGGATTTGCAGATACAGACTTGATCTCATTTAAAGTTTTTTTTACAAATCTAAACAGAGACCCTTAGAATTAAGAATTCTTAATTATATGGCTGAGACCTTATTCACAGGCATGCACAGGTAGAAAAATATGTATTTATCTATCCAATTCCTTGAAAAGGTAATAAAAAACTACTAAAAAATTATTTAAGGGACCGATTTTGGTGCAGTTTTTTCATAAATGCAAAAATATAACTAAATGTTATTTAACATATTACAACAGAGATGAAGAACATTTTAAAGAAGGTAATATAGAAGTCAAGGCATCTACAGGGCTTATGACCTGTCATTGGCTGGTTTAAGTGGCCACTTTACACACTGTGTAACATTCACCATTCTGCCCATATTTGAACATCTACATTACTTCAATTCTTTCATATGTTGATGTTTGTGAAGTTAAAGTGCTAAAACCTTTATTTATGCGGGTGAGATTCATCTAATTGAATTATTTCACCTACATACTAGGCAACGCCTGAAATTTTTATTTTTTCAATTTCTATACTTCTTTATGGACCAGGTGGATTTATCAACAATATTTTGAGTTTGTCCAAATTCTTGTAGACAAGGACTGGATTCAACTCCCTGGGGAGCTGCTAACATTAATATATTACAACAGATGGGAGTTGAATCCAGTCCTTGTCTACAAGAATTTGGACAAACTCAAAATATTGTTGATAAATGTTATTTGTCACAAAAAACACCAGATTCGGCCATATTTATTTTGATCAACAGAATTTCTGAACAATTCTTAAATCTATGCTGAAAAGATTTGTTTTTCAGGAAACAACTGCAACCAATTTATCCATCATTACCCACAAAATTCCAAACCTCAAAATAAAATGCCAACGTAACAATAATAAAAAATCTCACGGTTTGATCTAACTTCACATCTGTTATCATTTTGACAGATTGAGCATTGAGGTTATTTTTTATTTAGACTAAATTTTACAAACTATTATTTAGTTAATTTATTGACATCGTCTTAGTTAACATAATGGATTAGGTTTTCGTATTCAAATATGTATAAAACGTTATGAATCTGGTAAATTTTCAAGTAATCGAGTGTTCTATTCATTTGGCTTGATTGTGTTATGAAAAGTTTTAGTGATGTCTTCTAGTACAATATTTGTGTCTCAGGAAGGTCCTGCAAATGCTTTAGCACTAAATAAAGACTGCACGCAAGTTGTTATAGCGGGAAGAAACGGTAAGTTGTGTAAACGTTAACTTCACCACCTTAAAAGTAATTATATCAATAGTTTTTAGTAAAAGTCTTCATTTGGCCAGATATCATGTATGTTTGTGCAATTCAACACGTTTTTCAATAAAACCATCAGTTCTAATTTCATCCTACTATGAAAAAAATACATGTGAAAAATTTGTCCTTAAGTTATATGTATATTTCTACATTTACTGACAGTATTATTCATTTAAAATTCTTTATTTTCTTACATCGTATTCTTGAAAAATTAACTATACAACGCTCTACTAAATAGCTAGCTACATGTTGAAGACTACTTGTATATTATTTAAGTTTCAATATTATTTTGTTCCTACGTATTTAATTTTTTCATGTTATTTATTTTATTTTTAGTTTTCAAAGTTTTCTCTATTGAAAGTGATGAATTCAACGAAGTCTGCAATCTCCGAGTGAAAAAGAACTTAAATGTAAACTTTTCATCGATAGATGTTGCTTGGAGTAGTATCGAAGGTAAACACTTTAAATATATTATATGTAATATTGTTCTCTCTGCCTAATCCATATTCATGAAAAATGAATCCATAACTTGCATGTAAATTAATTCTTCAAGGTTTCACCTAATAATGAAGTTTATTTCATATTAGCTATTGAAGAATATCTCGAATGAAGTCTGAATTCCTACTGTGCCCAAAAATAAATATTTATTTAGTGTGATTTCAATAACAACAACAAACCATCACGCCGTTTCCCTGTAAGGGTAGGCAGAGAGGATAGCATGCCTGGTAGGCAGATCTCGCTTCCTCTACATTCATACATCTTCTTATGCACGCGCGCCGATTATTCGGACTTTTGACATGTCCATCTTCAAGTATTTGTTGGATTTAGTCATGCCATGTCTTTCTCGGTCTTCCTCTATTTTTGCATCCGTCAACATTCACATTGTAAATATTCTTAGCCGTTCTTTTGCTGTCCATTCGCTCTACATGTCCAAACCAGGGCAGAGCTCCTTTCTTGATTTTGTCGATAATGCTTGTCTCAGTCTTACATAATGTATGGATCTCAACATTTGTGCATCTATCGTACATAGTTTTACCACACATTCGCCTGAGAGATCGCATTTCGACAGCATTCAGCCTACTTTCATCCCTGTTTTTCCCAGTCCATACTTCACTCCCATACATCAGGGTCGAAACCAGGACTCCGTTGTTAACTGCTAATTTTGTCTCTCGCAACAAACATTTATTTGCCAAAGTTGATTTAAGTGCACCGTTCACTCTGTTCCCGGCACTCACCCTCCTTTCAATATCTTTCTCAGTCATTCCACCTCTAGTAAACATACTTCCCAGGTACACAAATTCCTCTACTTATTTTAGTATAACTCCATTCACAGTGATTTCACGTTTAGTCACACATGTTACTCTAAAGGTATCTGAAGCGCTAGATTGATCACCTCGCCTTCAAGTCGTGATTAAAATATTCTGCATGAGGAAGTTCAGTGCTATGGAATATTGGATGTAAAAAATGTTTTCTTGCCCGCGGTATAAATTAGAGCATTAATTGTACGGCAAAGTTTCTCAAAAATGAAGTATGAAAAAATGTATAAAAATATAATAAAATTCAGTTACTTTAAAATTTCACAAATTCTAGCTTAGAATAGCCAGTCAAGATGTGTTTTTATATATTTCGCAAAGCCGGGAAGCCCCCCCTTATTTTCAATATATTAAAAATGTTATTCCACTAAGTAAATGCTGAAAAAATAAATAGGACATTTTAACAGTCCAAATACTTGTTTTTTATATGAAATAACTCATCATCAGTGGCCCCATAGCCCATTGTGGGCCCTGACCTCCTCCAGAATCTGTCTCCATTCCTCCCTGTACCCTGGGGCACTTCTCCAGTTCTTCGGGCCAATTGATCTAATGTAATTTTCCACATTATCCATCCAGCCATCTTAATTTTGGTCTGAGACTACGTTTGATGTTTTAATTTTTTCTTAACATAAATGAAAAGGAAATATTTTATTTAAATTATTTACTTACAATTCTTGATAGAATTTCACTTATTTATAAAAGGAAATAAGTTATGTCAACTGACAGCTCATACAAATTCGACAGTTATGTTTCTCTGGCATAATTTTTTTGTGAGACTTTGATTTAGCCATACAGAATTTTTTTGCTTATTTAGTTTCTTTCCAGCTTTAATATTGGCGCTTGAGTTAGTGTGGCTTAAAACTTAGGATTCTTTTTCTTCTATCTAGATACTCGGATTAAATTATAAGTATAAATTGATGTGGAATGTTGCTTAAGCTCCTAAAGCTCTCAGCACCTCAAATATCCGAATGTGTCCACTTTATGTTGCATGTTTTTTTTATTATTCACAACTCGTAATTCAATTTAAATGTAATCAACTCTAGCAAGAAGCAGTAAATACTATCAGCAGAAACATTTATGATGTATTTTGTTATGTTTTATAAGATCAAATAAATATATTAGATATGATATCATCATTGAACTAATGCTTATCTGTCTTAGATTCAGTACATAAAATTTGCTATTTGGGTCATACTCCAAATTCATTGAAACATCATCATCTAATTTGAACTAATTACCCTTTCTGACATCATTATTTGATTAATTCAATAATCTATATAATTTATATGAGGTGATCCAATTACTAGTGACCGACCGAAGTTTTGTTTTCGGTTTTTGCCAGTTTCGGCCAATAAAATGAGTTATTTGAACGATAAACTTTGGTTAAGCTGAAACCTGCAAACGGGATGTGTCGATTACATGCGGATTACATTTGGATGTATTCAGGGGTACTTAACTGGTTAAAAAGGTGTTTTTACATAACAATATTTCATAGTCTCTGGATTGGTACCAGTGCCTCGATTATTAACGCTATCTTCATATGTACATATCGAGACGGTATGCTTAACTTCCGTACTATCTGTATCTACCATTGGTATGTTCTACCTACTTGTCATATCGCCATCATATGATCGAAACAAACCAATGATTGTCCGCAAAAAAATATTCCGCGTTCCTTACGTCATTAACATTTCAAACAGTTCTCATTTATATTTTAAATAGACTTCTGTGATAAAAACTGCCCACTTCAAAGTGATTATAAATTCCAATAAATCCCAATTCAAGCAAAAAATGCTCGCTTGAACATGAGTTTTATATGACTTTTGGAAATTACCTAGATGGTACGCTTAACGATTGTCTGTATTTATCTACTGATTGACTACAAATCCGGCTCCTTTAACGTCTCGACATCTACACTCAGAAAGATAGTAAAGCAGATGGAAAAAATATAATAACTAAATAATTTTTTTACAGTGGCAACTTTCTAACGCCTAAATATTCTTATATGTCAATAGGGCAGAACCTAGCGACATTATTTTTTGCATCTAGGCGTTCGTTTTACCACACTGACAGTTATGTCGTAATGTAATTCGACTTCAAATTTACTTATTTATATCTCAGACTTTTAAGAAAAAAAGCGCCAACCTCAAAACTTTTAAAAATTTAAATAAATCATAATTAAAAGAAAAAATTGCTTGGTGGAACAAAAATTTTGTCACTTTTAATGCGTAGATAAACGTTTCGAGGGCTTCTAGACCCTTCGGTACAAACCGATGAACTTACATCAAAACTTGATGATGGGAGGATCGGTAGTGTATCTTTGTAATCGGTCGGGAGAATTTTTCTGTGACGTCATACTGAAACTTTGTCATTTTAGTGCATGGATATGTGTACTGTGACGTACGCTTCCCCCTGTTTCATATCAATGTACTTATCCAAAACTTGAAGGTCGGGGGTCGGTAGCGTATCTTCGTAATCGCTAGAGAGAATTTATCTTCAACTATACCATCAAGGTGAAGGTATGACGTCCTTTTCTTTCCATCATAATCGAGGCCCCGATGCTTAAGACTGATCATCTTACCTTCATGTAATTAGACACTGGCATTGATACCTATACCAATGCAGTGCCCTATGCACCATTATATGTGGTAGGGGGAATGGTGATTGTCATAACATGTATAAATACAAAATATTTGTGTTATTTTAACTTTGATATACCTAGGATTAAAGAGATGTTTTGAGTCACTCGATGTGCTTCAGTCTGTGTTTACAAGTTATAAATATAGTTTATTGCGAGTGTAAGTTGAATGTATTAACCCACTTTCATTATTTACAGAAAACACATTAGCAACAGCTGCTACTAACGGAGCTGTGGTGGTTTGGAATCTCGAAATATCGGGAAGATCGAAACAGGAACATGTATTTTTTGACCACAAGAGAACAGTCAACAAGGTTTGCTATTTAATTATTTTATTAATTGAACGTAGTTATGCAGAAAGCAGCCAGTCCACAACAAAAAAAAATAGAAATAACGGTGTCATCAGGTGCAGTAAGGTCAATTCTATGTTCTGTTAAAAACATCCAGGCCACTTTCGTACAAAAAAACTGTACTAATCACCTTCTAGAAATAGTGTCGATTTCAAAAATTGTATTTCTCAAATTTTCCCAAAACACTCACGGCTCTAGAAAAATCTTATGGTACTTTAAAACTGCTACTAAAACTGGTCAAATACGTAATTTGATACTTGTTTGAAATATAAAAAAACTAATGTATGAATTTTTTATCATTTGTCAAAGTCAAAAACATCTAACTGTTGTGTAGATTTAATTACTCATTTTTTTCACAAATGGGCTATTATCTCAGTTTCATTTTTCTATTGCTGGCTGCTTTCTGGATAACTACGTTCAATTATAAAAAATGTTTTTGACTGGGGTGCGTATAAAAGTAGTCACGCTTATCAAAGCCCTTCAGTGTTCGCAATGTTTGAAGTCACCACTGGAGTTTGCCATGGCTGCGTCCTTGCACCGTTTCTTTTTATAATCCTTACGGATTCTATCCTTCTCTTCTTCTCGTTGTGCCCTATCAGGTGTCCCCTAATATTGACAATCTCTTCTAAACAGGCTCTCTGTCTTGCGCTGCCCGGAACAACTCCTCCACACACCTCATTCCGGTCCAGTCTTACGTTGCGCAGCCAAGACGTTTGCCTTCTGCCAGGTCCACGTTGTCCCTCAATCTTGCCCCTTAGTATGAGTTGGATGATTTTACAACTATCTCCACGCAGGATGTGACCCAGATAGGAAATTTCACATTAATAATTCTCTGTTGCAATTAGCTCTCCTCGGGACCTATACATCACTGACCAAATCTGTCCACAGTATACGAAGCATTCTTCTATGAAGCCACATCTCGAATGCCTCCAACCGATTTATAGTGTGTGCTTTCAAAGTTAATTTTATCCTAAGGAAGTAATTCGACAAGATCGAGGAATATCCATCAAAAACTACTGCAACCTAGAGTATGCCGATGATGCAGATATAATTGATGATTCAGTCAGGGGTCTTTAAGTCACTGTTGATAGGCTCCGCATGCATGGGTTTAAAATAAAATTTAACCTAAAACATATATTTCAAAAAATCTTATTAGTATTTTATTTATTTATTTATTTTATTTATTTATTAAAAGAAAACAACAGCCATTACAACAAAAAACATTTTCTATACAAAGAAGAAAAAATGTTACATTGAAATAGCCACTTCGCATCATTCCACATGTAAAAAATAAATAAAATTATTACAGTAATAATGATATTAAAAAAAAAAAAAAATTGAAAAAGTTTTTTGTTTACTTGGACTTAAAAATCCTTTCGCCGGCGGATCCATACGGAGTAATATGGAGCTATATGATATTATGTATAATATATTAATATATATATTATGTCATAATTTGGCTCAAATTTGTTACAACATTACATAAACAATCCGGCAATGATCTTCAAATGATTATGTTTACCATTACTTAAAATATGTTTCCTGTTGATCAGAAAAAGTTATTTTCACTGAATAAATACGAAATATTTCTCATCCTCGTAAATTTGATTTGATATCTATGTTGACTTGTTAATGCTTTTAGGAAGGTCGAATTTTCGTGAAAATTGTACAAGTTTGAGTAATTGATACCAGAAATAAATGCTGTTAATAAAGAATATAATATTATTTTTGGTGTGACAATGATTATTAAAAAAAAAAACTGGTAATGAGAAACTTCACCCCTATGGGAAATCGGATACAAAAAATGTTTTATTACGTGTGGTAAAAATCAAAGAATTAAATTAAACTGCAAAGTTTCTTAAAAATGTATGAATAAAATATTTGAAAATATTTCAATAAAAACAGACTACTTTGAACGACGTCACTAGTTCATTTGAATCAACCAATGATAAGAGAGTTGTGGAAGATTTCTGGTTTACTTATCGTCAACGGACCAACCGGCTGAACTAACTGAGAAGAAGGGGAAGAGAACTTGAGACGTCACACGTGATTTAATTTCAGAAATACAAAACATACAAATTAAAAAAAATAAATTGGCTTAGTTTATTAGTCTATTGACATTTAAAAAATGTATAAAAACCACTAAACTCCCTCGTTGTGATTATTGAAAACTATTTTTACAAAATTTTATATCATTTTGCTAAAAAGGAATTGTTTTGTAGTTTATAAATAATTAGTGTTTTGTAAACTTAAACTATCATTTTACTACGATGGTGAATATGTATTTTTTAAGAAAGCTATCATTACTTTGGAAGATTAATTCAATTTGAAAAATTGAACTGAAAAATCTAAAAGGAATATTTAACTGTTTTATTTATTTATTTATTTATATACGGCATTTCTGCCATTTACATATATGTGGTATAAAGAGTGCTTAGAAATAAAAATATTTTTAAAAAAAAAATCGAGTGTTAAATATTTATATACTCGTACTGTACACATTATTAATTACTTGAAATACGTACATATTTTAAAGAAATTATACAATAACAAAATACATTAATCAATCAAATTATAACTATTCCAACTCAATCTTCTGAAGATGATTTGCTCTTTTTGATAAAAATATGTTGGTCACTTTATTTTTTAAGTTAGGCAGAGATAAACTAAATATATCAAAATGTGATGCATATTCATTCCCGGTATTCTGTAATCTAACAATAGGTGAGTTATATTGAGCTACCGTTCGAGAATTTTGACAATAAAATATTGTAGATGTTCTGCTTAATCTAGGTGGTACATAGAATGAAATCAATTTCAGTAGATCAGGGGTATCAAACATTGGTTTTATTATTTTATATAAAGTCATAAGATCGGTAAAAAAAATTAAAAAAAAAAAAAATTAAAATTGCCCTTTATAATTTCTGATGTCACAGTTTTTTTAAATGATTTTTTCTTCCACCACAACGAGCCAGGAGGCTCAATTACAGTGGTGAATTGCAGCATAGAATACGCAGGCTTGAAAAAATGACATTTAATTTATTTTTTCTCACGGAAATCGAATTCAGAAAATTCCGTGCGTGAGAAGTATCTTAGCCATTAGACCATGAAGGCCGCCATTTCTTTTATCTGCAATAATTTGTTCGTTTAAATAAGTTGATTGTAGGCCTAGTGGTCAACGCGTTTGCCCGCCATGCAAGAGGTCTCGGGTTTGATTCCCGACATGGTTGATGTGAAATATTTATTTATAACCGTGTTTTAACCCTAGAATATTTCATAGTCCCTGGACTGGAACCTGAAGTGTAAGACTGATCACCTTACCTTCATGTAACAAAAATGATCAAGATACGCTGCGATGGGTGTGCCAATGCAGTGCCCTTGCACCATTAGGTCGGAAAGAGAATAAAGAAGAAATAAGTTCATATTAATATTTTCCTTTCTTTTTTACACCACAATTTAGTAAATCAAATCATTTAAAAATAATTGTCTAGTTAACCCAGTGGTCGACAAACTCATTAGTCAAAAGAGCCAAAGATCAGCGTCACGACGATTAAGATTTGTTTTGAGGGCCTAATTTATTTTCGTTTTAAATTGTTTCCCCTTCAAAGCCAACGAATCTTACAATGCAGTGAAAATCCCTCTATTTACTCTGTTATTGAGTAGACATTTTTTTAATTAGAGATGTAAAGGAGATTTAACAACAAATGTGTTGATAATATTGATCACCAAATCCATAACATTTGAAAATTTTCGCCTCTTGATAAATGATACAATGTTAAACAAAGTATCTTATGATAATTTTTTTCTTAGAAAATAGAAAAAAAACCTTTCTCTCTTCCGGCATACTTTTAGCTCCATATTATGTTGAAATCGAAATAATTTCATCAAGCTTAATATTATGCTTCTCCATGCATTCCTTTACAGTATTTACAATATCCTCAATAATTCAAAAGGCAGTAGTCCTAGAAGTTCTTCCATAGAACCCGTAGACCAAATAAATTTAACAAAATGTGTAACTTGCGCTGTGTGAGCCGCACTCGAGTGGCCAAAGAGCTGCGCTGTTTCGTTTGCTGACCACTGAGTTAACCAATACTAATAATTAGCAGCGCACTAATTATTAATCCAGGCCATTTTAAAAAAGAGGTAAATATTCATCCGTCTATTGAGGACAGTTAATTGCCTAGCAGTCCTCAATGTATTTGGCATCCGACAGAAGCCCGCAGCCTATTTTTGGGCACCATACGCTCCAACTTCAACAAATTTTTATGAAATCTATGTGGAAAGTTGAAAAGTTTGTATAATTTTATATTACAGGTTAGTTTCCACCTGACAGAGCCAGCTCTCCTGATCTCTGGATCACAAGATGGGATGATGAAATGCTTTGACCTTCGCATGAAAGAAGTGGCCAGAACATTCTTTAGGTACGTTATTTCAACTCAATGACAGCAATATATTACCTTTGTGATTTTTCATGGATAAAGTGCATTAGATTTCATATATGCATTATATATAATGGGGAACTTGAGCTCTACGGGAAATCGAATAGAATAATTGTGTTCTTGCGCGCGGTAAAAATTGGAGCATTCAATTTTGCAGCAAAGTTTCCTGAAAATGTACGAAAAAAAATATTTTAGTAAAAACGATCTTCTTTGAACGACGTCACTGGTTCATATGAATCAATTAATGGTAAGAGAGTTATGGACGATCTCCAGTTTGCTTGCTGTCAATGGACCAATGGCAGAACTCATCCAGAATAAGCTGAAGAGAACCTCTGATGTTATACGTGGAGTTATTTCAGAAACGCAAAACTTTTAAAAATCATTGTCCTGATAATACGATATATAAAAATTGTAAAAAAATTTTTTTGGCTTAGTTTAATAGTATTTTAACAAATATTTTTTTTAAAACCGCTGAACTTCCTCATTATAACAAAAAATCTTTTAAATGTTTTTAGTAGTGAGAGAAATGCCTTTACTATAATTTCACATGAAAAATCGCTACAAACACAAGCAATGCCCTTTCCTGAACAATGAACTTTTTTGACATAGGCACTTCTAGCATTTACCCCCAGAAATAAACACCACCTTGTGGCATTAGACTGAGCTGATATAATTGTAAATTAATTAATTTCAGAGAAAACTGTTTTGTTAAAAATTAAAGAAATCGATTTTTTTAAAAATCATTCATAGAAGGCGTTGCCTCAACAGAAGAAAAGTGTTGACAAGCGATGCCGTACAATGCATGTCCATTCTCCTTATTTAGAAATTATTTGAGACGTACACGATACACTCATACTCGCTTAGAGGTTAATAGCAAAGGCAAACATTCAAAAAGCAAGTTGTGTTATCACTTCTGGCTTAAACATAGGCAGACATGGCAAGTATGTCATCATGCTATTACCATAGCAACTGTAATTTTTAATTATTTCTGAGATTGTTTAGGTTAATTTAGTCGCTGTAATATAAATCTTTAATACCAATCCATTGGAGCTTTTGTAACACTTTCGATTGGCTTAAAAAAAGGAGTTTTAGGAACTGGGTCACACCAACGAGCATTCGAGCTAGAAAATTTCCTGTTACAATGCTTTTTGCCAGGTTCTCTGGCAAAATGACCAACTAAACTGAAAGCCAGTTTATTACACATGCTAACGAAAATATAATTGGAATTACAATTTTTCTTTAACATTGTCATTACGGAGAGAATTGTCGCTTTAGTAAAATCATTTTTATTTGCTGTAGCAACACAGAGTCGGTTCGCGACGTCCAGTTCAGCCCACACGTACCGCATACGTTTGCTGCCGTGTCCGAGAATGGGAATGTGCAGCTGTGGGACATGCGGCGAGCAGAGAAGTGCTTTCACCAGTTCACCGCACACTCGGGGCCGGTGTTTGCGTGCGACTGGCATCCTGAGTGCCATTGGCTCGCCACTGCCTCCAGAGATAAAACCATTAAGGTAAACTACATTTTATTAAGTATTACCCGCCGGTTTCGAAGCTACATGAGCCTCCTTATTGAAGTATAATTGATTAATGAATTTTAATTAATGTTAGTAAATATTAATAACCATTAACCAACTGATTATTTTTATTTTTATTTTTATTTTTATTTATTGGGGATATCAACAGTAATTATGTCAACTAGTTTCGACATGTACCCGTCTAAATAGGTGCGAAGGTTTTCATGATCACCGTCATAAATATGTTTCTTTTTTGGGTGATACCATGTGGAAGCTGTTTATAAACTAAGTTGCCAAGGATGTGATAAGGTGTACATAGGACAAACAGGGCGCACGGCAAAGAAAACGATTGACGAAAACAAAAGAGCATGTAAACTTGGGCACCCTGACAAATCTGCAATAGCGGAACACTTTATAGACACCGGGCATTTTTTCGCCTTCGAACCGAAAATTTTACATAAACCCAGTAATTACAGTGCACGAATAATAAAAGAGGCAATTGAAATACACAGACACCCAAATAATATAAACAAAGACGAAAGGCTTAAATTAAACTCAACATAGTTCACACTCAGTTTACCCTGAAGATGGCTCCTGCAATGGTAGTCGAAACATCGGAACAAATCCAACACACAGGGTATCACCCAAAAAAAAACATATTTATATACCCGTCTCTTTGTCGGGTACTCGATTCAAGAATTGTAGCCTAGCGACGAACCGTCCGTTACGCGTTTGTTGTTAAACCAAGAACCAAACCAAAAATTTACAACATTTTGTTCTATGCAATAGAATTATTACTTGAGGCTATAATGGTGATGACAGTGTTAATATTTACCTCATCATCTGAACAAATTAATCTAAGTAGACTGGGTTAGTCTTTTAAAAAGATAACACAATTGGGGCAAAAAGTTTAGAACAAATGAGTTAAATATGTGACTTTTTGAAGACCTTTGACATGCACACCTAAAATTAGATAAAATAATTCAGTGTATGCCAAGTAATTATGATTACAACAGAAAAAAAATGTGTAATTCAAAATTTACTTAAATCATATTAGTTAACCCATTTGGTGCCGAAATTCCTATTTAGGACACTTCACTGTTAATCTAATCTATCTCTGATTTTCTACAATATCGGCATTCTGTTTGTTATCCTTGTTTTGCGACAGTTCTAGTTATTTTTTATCTATTTAT
The DNA here is from genome assembly GCF_059751315.1 of Micrasema longulum. Lineage (NCBI taxonomy): Eukaryota > Metazoa > Arthropoda > Insecta > Trichoptera > Brachycentridae > Micrasema > Micrasema longulum. The sequence continues at coordinate 568,391 of NW_028277636.1, forward strand.
TTTATGAACCTTCCCAAATGAGGTTTTTTAACTTATGGATGTAAATTATGTTTTATTATTGACGAGCTGAACCCGGCAATGCTTTGCTATTGCTAGATTTGAATTCATACTCGTATATAGATTAAATGAACAAAATCGAATGCTGTCGAAATACAATCTCTCATGTGAATGTGTCGTAAAAATATATACGATATATGCGTAAATGTTGAGATCCGTACATTAAGGCTGAGATAAGCATTAACAACAAAATCAAGGAAGGAGCTCTGCATTGGTTTGGAGATGTAGATCGAATGGACAGCGAAAGAACGGCTAAAACTATTTACAATGCTAATATTGATGGATGCAGAAATAGAAGAAGACCGAGAAAGACATGGCATGACCATATCCAACAAATACTTGAAGATGGATATGGCAAAAGTCGGATTAATCGGCGCGCGTGCATGAGAAGATCTATGAAGAGGAAGCGAGATCCGAATGCAAAGATAGAGTGATGTGGCGTTCTATCCTCTCTCCCTACCTTTACTGGGAAACGGCGTGATAGTTTGTTGTTGTTGTTATTGGGAAAAAAAACATTTCTCTAATGCCATAATTCAGAGAGTGACGTTACGTGAATACGTTTGTATGAAGAAAAGTCGGACCGCATTTCCTCTTAAGGTTAAACATAATTGAGTATACTTAGAAAACTTTACTAAAAAATCTTTAGTAAAAACCGTTCGGATAAATGTAAAAAAGATGTTGTAACTTTTCATTGGTAAGTAGGTACTTGTTTATGATTGAATTCCAAATCTAAAAATAATAGATATTCAAATATTTAATTTATGTAGGTACCTAAGTACTTGTTTATGTTTGAATTCCAAAACATAAAATAATCAATTATTTTCAAAGAACGAATTCTTTTAGCAAATGTCAAACTCTGCTCAGGGATGCACTCTAGTCAGGAATGCGATTTTCAAAAATGTATAGAATATTAGCTGATATTATTTTAGTATAACCAAAAATCCAGTAAAAAGAAATAAATTAGTAAAATTTATAAGGAATTCAATGAAATAATCTGACTGGGATCCATAAAAAACTAATGTTGTTTGTAAACATTCAAATACAAACTTTTTTATACACGTATACGCATTCTCGGCGAATGCAACCCTGGTGATGGATAAAAAAACATTTACGCTCCTAATTTTTTTTGTACTTAATAAATTTAAGATTTTATGAGCTATAAACCTTCTCGCGGCAAAGATGTATATTTATCTGAAAAGCGCACGTAAATCAGTCCGGTAGTTATCCAATCCATGGAGGACAACCATTCGAACATTGCCTTTTATATACAGGATGTTCATTAAACCCTGTCACATCCGAAACCACGATGATCAGTATGGGCAAGAAGACAAATTTAAAAAAAATAAAATTGTTGTGTACTTCTGCAGGGGAGAAGCGAGGGGGGCGCCGCCGCGCGGTTGACGGTATATCAGACTCCCCCCTCTTTGTTTCTCCCCTACAGAAGTAAGCAACCATTTGTTTTTTTGAATATTTTATTTTTGTAAGTTTTATTCGTTCTAAAAATTTATTTTAATGTGCCAATATGTCTTCTTGCTCATACTGATCATCGTGGTTTCGGATGTGACAGGGTTTAAAGAACACCTGTATATAGATTAAATAAAATAAAAATATCTATTTAACTAGATCTCTGACACGCACACACATGTTCTTTCTATCCTTTTATCATGTTCAAATATTTATGAAGTTGTGTTGCATTTCCGCTTTCCCTTGTTATTTCATTAGTGATAAAACATATTATTTATTTGAAAAACTGTAAAAATTAATCTCTCCGGTTTACGCAATTCGTAATATTGATGATAACGAAAACCCGTGTTAAGTAATCTGTCCTTGTGCATTATTATTTGCGCAATCATCACCAAAATATGATATCACGCAAGGCCAATACATCTGACATAACATTTGCATTTTGGCAAACAGGGTTTTCTCTTTACAAGGTTTGAACAAATATCGGATTATTAAATTATGTATTTTTAAGTAAACGGCTCATTGCGTAAGCTCTTTAATATTATATCAAATAATAAATAAATACAAATTAACCATTATTACATCAAATAAATTAAATTTTTTATCGCAGGAGGCTAAACTAGCAGTTCACAATGGAGTTCTAGTGCCAACTCTAATGTATGGGAGCGAAGTGTGGAATAGGAAAAATGATGATGAAAGTAGGTTGAATGCTGTCGAAATGCGATCCCTCAGGCGAATGTGTGGTAAAACGATGTATGATAGATGCACAAATGTCGAGATCCGTGAAGTGTGTAAGGCTGAGACATGCATTATCGACAGAATCAAGAAAGGGGTTCTGCGTTGGCTTGGACATGCAGAAGCTCTGGTTGAGGGCCAAAGGTAGTATAGAATATTTTTTCAAATATTTTTTGCATTCCAAATAATCCAGAAGACAACTTTTTAGACCCCTTTCATTTCAAAATTCGCCCAAAAAATTATCAGCCCACCCTAGTGTATATGGATATCTTAATGAAATGGAAAAGCATTGAAAGGGCTTATAACCTATTATCGGCTAGTTCAAATTATTATTTTACGAAGGCATGCATCCAAATACTTAATTATTATTCTTTTAGGAAGAAAACCGTGTAATAATACTTAATTATTACACGGTTTTCTTCCTAAAAGATCTATTAATTCTAACCTTCTGGAATATTGTGACTATATTTGTTCATCATTTAATAAAAAATGTCAGGTTGATGCTGTGTATACAGATTTCCAGAAGGCCTTTGATAAAGTTAACCACCATATATTGATACAAAAGTTGGAAGCAATCGGTATACATGGCGATCTTCTAAATTGGATGATATCTTATTTGAAAAACAGAACCCAAATTGTATGCATAAATAAATTTGAATCATCACCTTTAACTGTAACATCTGGTGTGCCGCAAGGCTCTAATCTTGGACCATTATTATTTTTAATTTTTATAAACGATCTTGGCTCCCTCTTAGAGTGTAATTATCTTTTCTATGCTGATGACTTGAAAATATTTCGTAAAATTGAATCAACAGATGATCACGCAATGCTTCAAAAAGATCTTGATTCCTTAAGTGAATGGTGTAAACTGAATGATATGCACCTTAATGTTAAAAAATGCTATCAAATAACGTTTACAAGAAAAAGAACTCAAAACTGTTTTACTTATAGCATTAATAATATTGACCTCAACTCAGTAAGCACAATCCGAGATCTTGGAATCACATTTGACTCACGTTTAACTTTTTCCAATCATTTCAATATTGTTAAAGAGAAATCTTTACAAATGCTGGGCTTCATACACAGAATATCCAAGCCATTTAGAAATGCAGCATCAATAATTTGTTTGTATAATTCTCTTGTACGTAGTAAGTTGGAATTTGGAAGTATTGTTTGGTCACCTCATTATGTGATTTATAAAAATATAATTGAAACTGTACAGAAAAAATTTCTTCGTTCTTTGTCGTTTAAGTGTAACATGGGCAGAATACTTCAATGTTATGAAGAGCGCTTGGAGTATTTTAAAATTGAAAAGTTAGAAACTAGGAGACAAATTATAGATATGATGTACTTGTATAATATAATTCACAATAATGTTGATTCAGTGTTTTGTGTTCAAAGTGTGTCATTGTACGTTCCCCGTAGGCGCCTTAGATCACCTAATACATTTTACCTTCCAATTTTTACAAACAATATGGCACATTTTAACCCTCTTGCAAGTATGTTAAGACTCTATAACAAAATGGAAAAAAAAGTTAACATTGACATTTATCATGATAGAGCAAATAGTTATAAAAAAAACATTACTATGTATCTTAGATCAAATGCCTAATCCTTAGTTTTGTGTATGTAAATTAATTTTAGTCTTTTTTATTATATCTTATATGTTTTTAATTTCTCTTTTCTTTTCTTTAAAAAAAAAATAAATCTTTCTTTATTTTTACATTTCACTAAACTTAATCTTTACCATTACTTAAATTGAATTTACACTCTTATTTTATATAATTTATGAAAGATGTTGAAGTTCTGTAATTGAGAATATATGTAAAGAACGTTAGTTATGCTCACTTAAAAAATGTATGTATTGTATGTATTCTTTTTGAACTTCCAAATAAATAAAAAAAAAAAAAATAAAAATAAAAAAAAATTATTTGATTATACGTAGTACTAGTACATAATATTTTTTTACTTAGTTCACAGACTATGAAATTAATTTAAAAAAACAGAAATATTCACATCGAGCATTACATATTTTTCATTTGCAAGCCATCCCTGTTGTTATTTGACCATATGTTTTTTTAAAACATTATTTTATTTAATTCCTTTAAAAATGCATCTTGTGTGCATTTCTCAAACCTAAACAATCTGCCGTCAAAAATCTCCATACTTTCAATACTATTATATTATAATTTGCGTATTCCTGATATTGGGTTTAAAAATGATACATTATAATTTAACAAATCTGTGTTAAATGCTTTTAGTTTCTTAAAGTTATGGGCACTAGGAACGCGTATTTTTATATTATTCAAACCTTGACTCAACTGTCATAACTAATATATTTTTTATTTGTAAAAAAAACATTAAATTTGGAGAAATAAAACTTGTACTTTGTTTTTTGATACACTCACTTTGTTTTTACCAACTAGTTTCGGTAACCAACTGTTACCTTCTTCAGGGTATTTTTATAACTATAAGTTATAATAAGTTTATTTCTCCAAATTTAATTTAAAATGATACACAAAGTTATTGCAGAAAATATTAAAAATATTAAAAAAACATGTTTAGACTACCATTTACGCAAATCACTTTACACGGTGTTTGACATTCGCCATTCTCATTGTAATTTTTTTTTAATTTAGTTTTGATTGACAATGTTTATCCCAATATCTTACCGATTATTAGTCACACTAAAAAGAAAAATCGTTGTGTTTATACAATATCACTATTTTTTTATGTGACAATTTTAGTCTGCATTACTTTACGGGCTGTTTAACCCATCACGTAATGCAAACTGTTAATATAAGTTAGAAGTTAATGAATAGAAAGCGGATTCCTGCTAAACTGCCAAATGTACAGAAAAATAGATCCTTATAATCCGCAGAAACTGTATTCAGCAAGTGAATTGCCCTATTAATGGATGAATTCCGACTTGAATTTGTAGGGCTTCTGCATGCATAAAACAGTACATGAGATCTCGCTCTATTATAATCATTGGAAACATTCAAACTGATCTCTTTTAGCATATTTGGATTATATATACTTCTAGAAATCAGCTTATAGAAATGTTTTCGAAGAAAAAAATTGGACAAGATTTGAGGGATGTTTTATATATATATATATATACAATATTATATCTCTACTCTCTTATTTTAATTTACACGAATGTCTAAACACCCGATGACAAACTATTATTTGATAGTTAATCAGGGACAAAATATTTTGTTTAAAATTTTATGGGTTATAATGTAAAATGATATTGTAATAAGATGTGTATTTTCTGAATAAAGGGTTTCTCTAAAAAAAAATCCACTTCCATTGTCTGTGGTTCCAGACTAAAATGGACCATTAAATATCATTGTCATTAAGTATTGTTTAAGGAATAACCCTTTTAGGTTATAATAACCAGAATAACTGTTTTAGAGACCTGTCAGCGCAAGTGAGAGTGAGGATAAGGGAATAAGTTGTAAAAAATACACAGCACCCAGGCCAATAGCGAAACAATCTTTCTTCAATTTTTTTTTTCTTGGCAGGAATCAAACCCGCGACGCTAGTTTCACAGTTGGCCATCTAACCAACTGCGTCATCGGTCTATAATCGATGTAAAAATCAAATGAATGAGAGATATGAAATGAGTACAAAAACATAGACAAGAATTAGTACATACATAATTATTGTTGAATCAGAAAAGTCAACAATAATTACATATGTACTATTATTTAGTTCTGTTATCTTTTGTCTATGAGCGTTATTATCTTTAGTCTAGAAGTTAGAAGCGTTGCGTTGCTATGTTTATTCAAAATTACATTCAATAGAATTACAGCCCTGCACTAACTCATCCAGTCTTGCGTATCAATTGATTAACATAAAAATAATTGCATATCTTTTCACAATATGAAATCGATGCTAGTATATATTATCTTCGCAAAAAAATATATCTGACGTCAATCTCTGTTAGCATATTGTTTGGCCAATCTACTAATTTAGAGCACCTTGAATAGAAAACATCAAACATATAGTTATGTGTGGCTAGTCCACATTGCATCTAATAACTTTAATATCTGTAAATATATTAAAGACTTATTTATTTATGCTTTTACAATTTTGTATTATTTTTTTATATAGAATAATGTCCCGTGCCGAGGAAAACATGTTACAATAAGTTTAATGAAAAATGCCTTAAATTAGTTATTTAACATAATAAACTTAATTAATCTAATTAACCTAATTATCATCGTAAACATAATAAGCAAAATAAACTAAAACAATCATTAAAAACATAATAAATTCATATAGACTTGTAGACAAAATTTCATAATCAGGAAATAAATTTTTACCTATTTGGCTTGATCCACTCATCGATCCGTGCGCAACCCACCTCCTCTATCCATTTCTTAATAGCAATTTTATATTGTGAGTACTTATTAATTGTCCTTATGGATAATGAAAGTAGATTGTACACTTTAACCGAGTAGTAGGCCAATCCTCTTTGGCCGAAAGTTGTATTAATTTTGGGTTGTTTTTGCAACATCAGGGTGGAGTATCTAGTAACTCCATTAAAAAGAGAAAAAGCATTTGTCACAAATTAGAGATAAATTACCGTAAAAATCGCTGTAAAAGCAAACACAACATCTTGTAGAGCTGAAAATTTTCTTTCAAATGACTTATACCTTTACCATATTTTTTTTCTTTTGATCCTCATTTTTAAAATAAAAAATAAAAAAACACAACTTATATTATCACCCAATAGTTTCACCATTTGTTATATAGGCAATTTATGTTGTTCATGTAAAAATAAAATAATTAAACATTTAATTAAAATGTGTAATTTAAATGTAACTTACAAATACTTCAACAATATTTTGAGTTTGTCCAAATTTTTGTAGACAAGGACTGGATTCAACTCCCTGGGAAGCTGTTAATATTAACATATTACAACAGAGATGAAGAAATCAATCAATCATAGAAAATTTGGACAAACTCAAAATATTGCTGATAAATCCACCTGGTCCATGAAGAAGTATAGAAATTGAAAAAATAAATGTAGGCGTTGCCTAGTATGTAGGTGAAATAATTCAATTACATGAATCTCACCCGCATAAATAAAGATTTCAGCTCTTTAACTTCTCAAACATCAACAGATGAAAGAATTGAAGGAATATAGATGTTCAAATATGGGCAGAACGGTGAATGTTACACAGTGTGTGACAGGACATAAGCCCTGTAGATGGCTAGACTTCTATATTACCTTCTCTAAAATGTTCTTCATCTCTGTTCTAATATGTTACAAATACTTTTTTACAATATTTGTGTTTGTCCAAATGTTCGTTGACAAAAGACTGGATTTCACCCCCTCGGGAGTCATTAAGATTAACAAATTACAACAGGGATGGAGAATACCATAAATAAGGGAATATGGAAGTCTAGGCATTTACAGGGCTTATGACCTGTCATTGGCTGGTTTAAGTGGCCACTTTACACACTGTGTAACATTCACCATTTTGCCTATGTTTGAACATTCATATTTCTCCAATTCTTCCATTTGTTGATTTTAGTTAAGTTAAAGAGCTGAAACCTTTATTGTTGTGAAGAGATCCATCTGACTGAATTATTTCACATACTAGGCAACGCCTGAAAACAATTTTCAATTTTTAAACTTCTTCTTGGACCAGTTGGTTTCATTACAATATTTGAGTTTGTCCAAATGTTCTTAGACAAAAGACTGGATTTCACCCCCTCGGGAGTCATTCAGGCGTTGCCTAGTATGTGAAATAATTCAGTCAGATGAATCTCTTCACAACAATAAAGGTTTCAGCTCTTTAACTTCACCAAAATCAACAAATGGCAGAATTGAAGAAATACGGATGTTCAAACATAGGCAAAATGGTGAATGTTACACAGTGTGTAAAGTGGCCACTTAAACCAGCCAATGACAGGTCATAAGCCCTGTACATGCCTAGACTTCCATATTCCCTTATTTAAGGTATTCTACATCCCTGTTGTAATTTGTCAAATACTTTATTGATTTGTTCGTCGTCTGTGAACTCGATTACACTTTGATCCCTTCCCAATAATCGAATCATCGGTTTTAGAGTACAAAGGATGCAAATATTTACCGCTGTGCACGAGCTGTAATCTTACATTCAGTATTTGTATTATTTCATTGTGTACCCTAATAAATATGCTGATAGAAAAGTGTTTACCTAGATTGGAGACCTTTTACCAGATTGAGCTCGTCACTCTTCCCGCCTGCCGTTGGAAAATTCCACTTCTAACCGGTTATCATATCGCTCCACTGGCCTTCCACTGGGTTAATGGCCTGCCTCGAAACAAAAATATCTCACACTCTCCGCGTCGATTTGCAGGAAGAGAGATTTCACAAATCTCACTTTTATTACGGCCGTATCACATGACCTTCCTGGTTTATTGGCGCAACTAAATATGTCCTCCCGTGCCGTTTAATAAATACTCTTTGCACTCGTGAAACAGATTCAGTTGTTATTTTTATTCGAATTCGCCACTTTTTATTTGGCTGATAAATTAAGGTAGGTGTTTGCATTTTTCCAACCCACGACTACGATCCATTGAAAATTATTTAATCAAACAAAATCAATTTACTGTACTATCTCAAACAAATACACACCTACACCACTTTCAATCAAAGTGACTGAGTATTATGCAATTATAAATCTAAAACCTACTTCCACTCTCCATTAACCTAGCCGGACCGAAGGGGGGGATTCGAATCCCCCATAGACCGATTTTAATTCGATTACTTTTATTTTGTAATCATGAAATTAATAGAAAAAAGCATTTACCTGTTTTTGTTTTTAAATTTTGAAATAGTTGTTTTTTTTTTTTTTAATATAAAACAAAAAAAGATGTAAATAATACAAGGGTCAATTTCCCTTTATGTACATAAGCATTCGGCAAACTAACAAAAATGAATAAAATACACGAATGACTAAAATATTAATAAATTATTGAACGGTCATAAACACTTCCAACGTTTTATTCTCCTGACTCCATATACAAGTAGGCGCTGGGGTCGTTTGGTCCCCCCGTTCGGATCATGTGTAATTTTTAGATGCTTAGTAAGGGAAAGGTTAAGCAATAAGTAGGTAGAAAAAAACTTTAATAACCTTCCAAACAAACCATCACGTCGTTTCACTGTAGGGGCAGGCAGAGAGGATAGAATGCCGTATCACTCTGTCTTTGCATACAGACCACGCTTCCTCCACAGGCATACATCTTCTCAGGCACGCACGCTGATTATTCCTACTCTTGACATGTCCATCTTCAAGTATTTGATGGACTCGATTGTGCCATGTCTTTCTCGGTCATCCTCGTTTTCTGCATCCATCAACATTCGCATTGTAAATATTCTTAGCTGTTCTTTCGCTGTCCATTCGCTCTTCATGTCCAAACCAACGCAGCACCCCTTTCTTGATTCTGTCTATAATGCCAGAATGCCGATAATCTTCCAGAAATCTTAAAACATTAAAAAATACCAAATATTAAAACATTAAAATCTTAATTTAAAAAACACACGAGACACCCTACCCTATCTAGCCTTTATCCGTTCCTACAATTCATTGATTTCGGGGATTGTCTTTTTTGAGGGCCATTTTCAAAGTCTGATCACTTTATTCATTTATTTACGGACGTATGAAGTCCATTTAACAATTGCAAATACATTTCTTTACAATATATACAGGTATAATTGAAATAAAACACAACTAAAGAACATTGAAGCTAGGACAAAAATGTAATAATAATTACTACCTCAAGACAAGATCTGTTCTATCATGATTGTTTAAATCTAGAAAGACTTACAACAAAAAAGTCCATATCTTGTCTTGAGTTAACAATACGACAAAGACTGGTCATTAGAGAATTAAGGCCATAGTTTGTTCTATGCTGATCGATGAACAGTACTTTATTGTTTCTCAACCTACGAGTCGGAATATGGAATTTTACTTGTCCCGGTAATAATGGAACATCGATTATACCATTTAGTATGCCGAACATATATATGGAATCAATATTAGTTCTACGTTTTTGTAGACTAGAAATATTTAACATTGACTACATCAGCATAAGAATAATTACCTCTCTCTAGTCCAAGCATCCACGCTACTTTTCGAAGCGAGCGATGTTGGACTGATTCAATGTGATTTATGCGATTCACATAGAATGGAGACCAGACCACGGAGGCATATTCTAGAAGAGGGCGAACAGAACGAACTGAAATTCTGTTAATGAAGCCAACATTGACTCTACATTTATGTTTAATTTACTAAATGGCTTCACTGATGTACCATCGTTACTGGAACAAGTGGCATTCAATGTTCCGTTCCGGCAGTTGCGAAATAATAATGTGCTGTTCCTTGATCAGCACAGCACAAACTATGGCTTGCATGCACCAATGTCCCGATTTGTCGCATCGTAAACTCAAGACAAAATCTTGACTTTTTTGGTGCAAGTCTTTCTAGATTTTAACAATCACCAAGATAGACCAGATCTTGTCTTGAGGTAGTAATTATCATTGAATTTTTTTGTCTTAGCTTTAATTTTCTTTATTTGTATTTTATTTCAATTGTGCCTGTATGTATTATAAAGATTTGTGTTTGCCATTTTTTTAATGGACTAAGTCCGTTATTAAATAAATAAATTAACAATTGCAAGCAAAGGGTAAGAGTATCCTTAGTAAATTGAAATTTTCCTACGCAATTCTCTGTGAGAACTTTGTTCACTGAGTCACATTACTTGATAGATTTAATTTATCTGTTTTTTGTGTGTTTTCCGTTTAGCTCTAAAACTGTCATCATTATCTGTGACCCACATTTTTTTATCACCGGCATTTCTATTCTTTCCCCGAGCGAAATTTATCTGCCAGACTTTTATCTTGCGCTATTTTTAATATTAAAATGTCTACACACGCAGACATACCCGTACACGCTCATCAGTATACAAGTTTGTACTAGTTTGCGTGCGTGTAATTATTACCTTATCTTTTATATTATGTATGTAAACATAATAGTCTATCAGCAGACTATGGCAAAACCAGTTTATGAATATTATTGCATCGATTGTTTTGTTCTGACGATTAGTTTACACACACATATATACGTGTAAATATTTATCGTCGATGAAAACTCGAAATGCTGTAAAGGAACAAAGTTCAAATCATGTCATTAAAATTTAAACAAAAACACTCCGTTTTTAACCACTTATTTTTTACTTAATTACTGACTGGTTTCGGAGCTACATATGCTCCTTTATTGAGGTATAATTGAGAACTAAATATCTAAAACAGTGTTTGAGTATGTCCAAATGCTTGCAGACCCACTGGATTTCCTCCCTAGAGAGTTATTCATATTTAAATTAATTTCAACAGAGAGGGATAACATTTTTGAGAAGGTAAATGCCTAAACGTCCATTTTTTTATTTTTTTTATTTTTGCACCACAACAGGCCAGGAGGCCCAATTACAGTGGTGATAAACACCACTGAACACCCAGGCTTGAGAAAAATCACATTTGAATTTTTGTGTTCTCACCGGGAATCACACCCGGAACCTTCCGTGCGTGAGTCAAGCGTCTTGACCACTACACCACGGAGGCCGCCATTCCCATATTCCGCATATTCCCTTCTCAAAAATGTTTTCCCTCTCTGTTGAAATAAATTTTAATCTAAAACAGTGTCTTAAGTATAATACACATAGAGGCAATAAATCAAGTCTTTATGTCAAGTAGTATTTTGCCCTAATACATCACGATTCATGTAAATTTTGAGCTTTGTTAGTGATTGTTCAAATTCAAACAGAACATCGTCACGAATCTTGACGTCTCAAAAGGAAAATATCACTTTTTTTACATTTTTAATGTAATAAAAGTCTTTAAAATACAGTCAAGTAAAAAAAAAATTGTCACTTATTAGTAGCATTAAAAATATTTTCAAATTTGTAATTTTGAATTCCCGGAAAAACGGTCATTCCATTGGCCACGCCCCTAATAGGTCACGATTCATGTTTATTTGTTCCTGACCATTCAAATTTGTTTAGAACATTGTCACGAATCTTGACCTCACAACTATCAAGGCCAAACATGTCGTGTTTTTTTAGTGGCGTAAAAAAAAACTAATTAAAATATGAAAACATTTTTCCACAATATCAATATTGATTTTGAAAATACAATTAATTATTCTAAATCCATTTAATATATTTTTATCGGTATTCGTAGTATGTGATATTTCCCTATTAAAATGTTTCTTTTTCACTAAAAAAATAAAACAATATTAATTAGTAAATGCCTAGATATCCAGATTCCTTTTTAAAAAATGTTCTCCATCCCACAAAATACATATGATTAATGGTTATACCTCAAAAGAGTTGACTCAAAAGGTTTTTTCTAATCAATGTGAACATGTTTATAAAACAAGAAATAAACATGAAGTAAGACTACCATTTTGTTTTATAGAAGTTTTCTTTTTAAGTGTACGTATATTGTTTAGAAATGTTAATAATTAGTATATGTTTTAATAATAATTAGATATAAGTTAATATTAGGACATTCACTTATTATGTTTGTACTATTTTAAGACAAAAATAAAAAAAAATATTCTTTAAACACGCGTTACATATGCAAATCTTACAGCCAAATTTTCCAACAGCACTGCTGGTTTTATTCTATCAAATTCACAATGAATGAATAATCCGTTCCCCATAAACAATGACAATGTTTGTTTACAGAAACAATGCCAAATGTTCTTATCCTAAATACTTGTTTTCGCTGAATCTGGAACGCAGAAAAACAAACAATACCGTGCAGTTTTATTTTTCAATTAATGTCAACAGCACCATTACAATAATAATAATCTGTTTCTTGTTTTCACATTTGCCAATACCGTTTTGAGTTAGTGTGTTTATTTTTGCAAACGCTCGCCGCCTGTTGTATCGGGGCTTCGAACCAGAACGACTTATCAATGTTTTTTTATTTAGAGATTTGTTTTCCCTGAAACATGAATAAGCTTAACACTTTTGAATACAGAATAGAATAGAACAGAATTTGAATATATAAATAGATACCTTTCATAAAATTTATATTTGAAGCAATAACTTTATGGTTATTCATTATAATAAAATAAACTTTGTTTTTTAACCACTTATTTATTATTTTTTCTACCTACCAGTTTCAAAACGACACAAGCTTCTTTATCGACGTTTAACTAATGAATTATATTTTATTTTATTTTATCAATGTTCACTAAATATTACATATGGAGCTAATAAACTTATTTATTTATTTTTATTTCACGTTTTACATTACACTTTTGTTTGGGCTCACTGGGCACAACCCTTGTCGAGAAATTCATTTACTTGATCTAATAAATACTTTTGGTGTCTGAAAAATATACATAAAATAATACATATTCATACTTAAATCCACACAGTAAAAATAATAGCAAAAAAAAGAAGAAAAAAAACAAAATAATATTATTAGTACAGCTCACACATTTAACTACTGCGCAGACATTAAGTCAAGTAACATTAATCAAGTCTTTTGGTCTTGTAAGGATAGGAAGCGTAATGTACGATCTTTAAAACTAGACAGGAGTGGAAGTATTGCTTATTTGGTTATTTATCAATTTTTTAATTTCTAAGATTTTCAAGTTGTCTTTATTGAAATTATGATTGATTATTTTAGATGATTTTGTCGGCCTCGTGGTGTAATGGTCAGCGCGTTTGTCTACTATGCAAGAGGTCTCGGGTTCGATTCCCGACATGGTTGATATGAAATATTTATTTAAAAGGGTGTTTTCACACTAGAATATTTCATAGTCGCTGGACTGGTACCTGAAGCGTACTGATCACCTTACCTTCATGTAACAAAATTGATCGAGATATGCTGCGATTGGTGTCGATCCAGTGCCCTGTGCTCCATTAGGTGAGAAAGGGAATAATGATGATGATTTCAGATGATTATTTAGGAACCTTAAGTTGTTCTTTTACTCTAATATTAAAGTTTCTTTTAGTTTTTCCAATGTCGATTGAATTGCAAATCATTACAAGACAAAAAGATTTGATTTATTAGCTTCATATGTAATATTGAGTACACATTGAAAAAAAAAAAGATAGAATTCATTAGTTAATTATCCCTTGATAAATAACCTTGTTAAGCTTTAAAACCAGTCGGTAGAGGCAATTTAAATTTTACAAATTTATTTTATTATAATAAATAACCACCAAGTTAGTGCTTCAAATATACATTTTATGAAATGTACCTCTTCACATATTTCATCTGTATTAATTTTAAAGATGCTGACAATGTTTTTACTGAATATATAATATCTTGTAATTGTAATTCAGATCTGGAAGATCATATTTTAAAAGAGATAATTAGGAGTGTATGCACACCTCAAAATTATTTTTAATTTATAATAAATTATCGTTTTAACAGCGTGATGGACTCGCAATGGGTTCTCCAATATCACCTATCTTAACCAATGTATTTTTAAACAATCTTGTCAGAATTACTAAACTCTAATTATCCTCTTGTAAAATCTTGCATATTTAAATGGTTTGGGTATGTGGATGACGTGTTTTGTATCTTTGTAGGTGCTGACAGATAATTAGATTCCTTCCATACCCATATTAACTCATTCACTGCGGTGTTCACAGATGTCTGTGAGCTCCTATGACAGCACTACTACGCAATGCTCACAGCATATGTGAGTAATTTATTAAAAAGGCTCGAAGCTTAAGTATTCATCAAGTATACATTCTATATATTCATGGTCAATAACAAAATAAGTGTATAAACTAATAAATAAAATGTGTAAAATAAGTATTTAATCTAATAAATAAAATATGTTAATTTTGAACGAGGGGAAAAGGTTAATATGTTTTATAAAAAAATGCTCAATTTACTTTGGAAAAAAAATCATATTTGTATATCGTACGCCCGAAGACGGCAGATAAAACTAAGCGCTTTTATGGATTTTTTTTATGATTCCCAGAAGAAAAATTTTAACAAAATAGCTCAACAATAGAGACACGCTAATGGTCAAACCATTATATACTATGAAATAATTGCATGGGGTGGAGCCAGCAAAAGTGCTATGCGTACCTTAGAAATAGCACAAAAGTATGTACTCAAGGCTCTGCTCGGGGTTCCTATCAGAACACCCACAACGGAGGTGTTTGAACGAGTAGGTGTTCTGGACGTCAGGCAACTGTACGCTAGGGCACTTCTCGTTCACACACATAAAAATGGTGGGAGTAAATATAATACAATCTATGAAACAAGATTAAAAAAGAGACAACTATTCGTGCCACCTAAAATAACAGCATCGTTTGGTCAGAGGAGTCACATGTACCTTGGTCCCAAAATTTACAACAATCTAGCTCTTGATTTAAAATTTAATACAAATAAACAGAAATCCAATTTATTTTTCAAAAACTGGCTTCTGGATTTGGGTCCCGAGAACTGCCTCGAGATGGTCACCCCACCAAAACAGTAGTCTATTTGAACTCGGAATTATTGTTGCATGTCTGCTATTTATATTTTATGTTTACATCTGTGTTATTTATTGTATTATATTTATTTATTTTTTATATACTAGAAAATAATATAAAAATAATGTAAATGAATGCCTCGACACGGGTTATGCCCAGTGAGGTGTTCATATAGAAAAGAAAAAAAAAGTTTTGTGTGAAATATATAAATATAAAAAACATCCTTTAGCCTATAGTGTATAAAATAATGCCATAATCCAGGAAGAAAATACGGGAATATGTTGTATAAAGAAAAGTCAGACCCCGTTTCCTCTTAATCTCTTAGTACTATATACTATAAACATACATTAGATAAAATAAAACGAACTGCTAAAAATAATGGGTTTAAAGGCGAACTAATAGAAAAAATGTTTAAAAAAGGAAATTATAATGTTAAATAAATACTTTGGTACTGAGCACATAATAATAGTGTTGATAAAAAATCTTGGCACTGCCCTAGTAATTAAAAAATCACTAAACTAATAGCGTCACATATTCAACCCCTTTATTATACAAATAATCATAATTTAGGAAAAATAAATAAGGATAATTAAAAATCTAAAATAGACATTTTAATTAAAAGTGGCATAGTTATACCATGTGGAGGTTGTAGCCATAAGTACATTGGCCAAACTGCGAAAAATTTGAACAAATGAACACCGTCAAACGTTTACATCAAATCCTTTATTAGAATTTGTCAATCACGTAATGGAATCCAACCATTCCTTTAGTTTATATGAAACCAAACTTCTTCATTCTATAACAATTAAAGGCCAAATAAAGAAAAGCTTAAAAAATCTAGAAATATTAAAAAAAACAGTGTGGAGAAAACATTAATTTATAATATTATATTTATTTATAATGGAAATCATACAATCTTTTCAACAAACTTCTGAATCATAACCGTGAATGTGTTAACTACATTTTCAACTTTCCATGTGTTAATTTTGGTTTTTAAAAATGTTAATATTGTTATTTCTCCTTAGTGCTGATGCATATATATCCTAATTAATCTTCTGAACGCATCCTGCAGTCTTGTCCCTTTCCCCCTCTCTACGATTACCGAATGGAGCTTCTCGCTACTATCCGTGGCCCTGTTATAGGTCCGGTCGGATATACGGATCTGGTGACTTCCAAAAATAATTTCAACGCTTTAAAAAGTTTTGTAATCATTTCGGCGAATTGATCATGTCCGGTCAATTCCCAGTCTGTAAAAAATTCACTTCCCTCTTTTCTCAATCCAATGAAGTGCATATCGTGTGCCTCTGGATTACCTTCTTTCACCACGAACGAGCTCCTTCAGGCAGTTTCAATTTTTCTTATGTATGTGGGCACCGCCGAGGAGACTTATGTCCTCAGGTGCGGTGTGCGCCATGTGGTGGGCAAGCTTTTTATGTGTTAAAATATATATTTTGTTTCTTTAATGAAGGAAAAATGGGAATGGAATTGAGGTAGAGCGGGGTTCGAACCTCTGACCTCTGATCTGTCAGTCCGCGACACGAGTCACAGGACCACAACTCAATTCATTCATATGAATAAAACTGTAATCATTTGGCACAGTAACAGGAAACATGGAAAAAACGTCATTACTATACAGATTAATTTTATCACCCAACGATTATTAATCTATTAAAAATTTGGATGTAAAGATTTTCATATCAGGTGATCTCAATGCATATGCAATAGCAATGATAATTATTAATATGTTTAATTGTGTTATTTCATTAGCATGTGAAATGCCATCACTATGCTAAATTGCTAATTTCACAGAGCTGATGTCTTTCCATTCTGCAGTATTTCTATTTTATAAACAAAACAAAAAACCGACCATCATGTCAAATGGATAGTGGTTTTTGCGAGGGATTCAATATTATGACGAGAAGTAATTTGGCCTGAGTTTGATAGGGATCATGTTAGGATCTGTGTTAGAATTTTGCCAGTAGTGTCTTCATAATTTGATGTTCCTCTGTGATTTGGTATAGATACGTATTGTTTTTCTTCTGTTGCTTGAGAGCATGTTGTATAGGGCCAATTATTCTAATGTTTCCTATATGCATTTGGGTTTTGTGTCGTTGTTTGATTTGTTTGTATTCCTACATTCTTCTTCCTTTCCGAGGCGGTCTCAATTCAAAACTAACCCTGTATTCCTTCTCTGTCATATTGGGAAATTATAAAAAGGTGATTGTGCTGACCACGTGTATTTGATTGATCACAAATCGACAATACTGATGTGAGGGGTACAATGAAAGCTTTTAAAGTTTCTTTGTTTTGTTATTTTCGCGTTTTGATTGGAAAGAAATATTAAATTTTCGCTTAATTAGTTTTTAAAAAATTGATCGTGATATGCGAAAGTGAAGCAAGACACAAGTCTTTATGAACAGTTTCGGGAAAGGGGTGGATGCTTTCTTCCTTTGCTCGCTCCCTCTACATTTGTACATCGTCTCATGGACGCCCTATGATTATTCGGACTTTTGACACTTCCATCTTCTTCCATTTTCTACATCTACGTTGGGCTTATCCAGAGACCAATATACGTATAATGAGTTAGAAACTAGCTTAAATATTTTTTTATTTTTTTTAAACGCCTTGTAGGCTTTTACATGTTTTACATATATTTATATATAAAGAACAGACATATATTTTACACAAAAGTAGCAAAAAATTGAAATGAAGGAATAAGAAAATATAAATATACACAAAAACTAATCTTACATATAGTACATACATACATATATTCCAGTAGAGAGAACAGAAGTACATTTTTTCCCATCGGTTATATTAAAAGAATCTTAAAATTAGAAGAATGTAGAAAGATAATAATTAAGAATACAGATATAAATTAGTAAAAAGTATACAATATAAAACAACATAGTATTATTTAAGTATTTAAATTTGGAGATAATAAATTGATACACTGCCTTTTAAAATTCAAAAGTGTTGTATTAAATATATCCATATCATTTGCGTATTCGTTTGCAAACACATGAATTCTCTTTATAGGCAAGTGTGTACTATAGTGTACATTTATATAGAAGAGTTTATTAAATCGAGTAATCCGGCCGGGCACTCGCAAGTTAATTAGTTTTAACAGTTCGGAACAGTTAAATATTGAATTTAATATTTTAAATAAAAATAACAAATCATTTAATTTTCTTCTAGTTTCTAATGTGTGTAAATTCAAATATTTATATAAGTATGTATAATTAATGTGTTCAACTGGAATACCTAATTTAAGATTAACGAAACATAAAAATTTATAAACAAATTACAACAGGAATGGAGAATACCTTAAATAAGGGAATATGGAAGTCAAGGCATTTACAGGGCTTATGACCTGTCATTGGCTGGTTTAAGTGGCCACTTTACACATTTTTTTTTTTATTTTTTTATTTTCTTTTATTCAGGAAACATACAGTACAGTTACAAAGTTTAATATTTTACACAATTGGACTTAATTCTAATGGACCAGTGAAGTTTCCATATTAAAAAGCAATTAAATCTAATGTTAATTATGAAAGTATAAAAAAGAGAAGGAAAAAGAAAACATAAATGAAAGTTGTTTAAAAATTTAAATTTAAGTGAAAAAAAAATATATTTTAAGGTTTGTAGTTTGTAGTGAGTATTTACAAATGGAAATAATATTAAAAATGAAGAAAACTTGTAAGAGTAATTAAGAATTAAGAATGGAAATAAAGAATGAAAAACATACTCAGATGTAAAAATAAAATAAAATAGTAATAACATTTTTTTTTAAAAAAGGAAAAACATAAACACATATTTATTTTAAGGGATTCAAAGAAACGATGAGAAGAATCTTTAAGTGAAATATAAGTGAAATATAAGTGTAATATAAGTGCAATGTGTAACATTCACCATTTGGCCTGAACATCCATATTTCTTCAATTCTACCATTTGTTGATTTTAGTGAAGCTAATTTTTCAAAACAATTTAAGATTTTCAAACTATCATTAATAGATTTCCGAAACTTCTAGATGTAGGTTCTGCAGTGCAGATGAGGAAACACCTATACACATTCTATGTGAATGTCATGCTTTACATCATAAAAGGACCCTCATCCTCGGGGGACCACTGGTTAAACCTGAGGATGTTAAAGAGCTCGCCCCTTACCTAATAGCCCGATACTTTACGGATCTGGACTTGGAGGAGGAGATTTAGCAAAATGTAAACTCTCGCCTTCCACACAGCAGCCAGGCTCTTTATAGACCTGAGCTTGGAGGCCGAGAACTATTCACGGGGACCCGTCACAATAGATCTTCACAGGTTGCAGTGAAGTCAGCAGCTTGCATGGCACTGACTCCCACCACTAAGAATAAGAATAATAAGAATCATTAATAGATATGTATCTGATAAAAGTCGGCCTCGTGGTGTAATAGTCAGCGCGTTTGCCTACCAAGGAAGAGGTCTCGGGTTCAATTCCCGACACAATTGATATGAAACATTGATTTAAAAGGGTGTTTTCACACCAGAATATTTCATTGCCCTGAACTGGTACATGAAGCGTAAGACTGATCATCTAATCTTCATGAAACAAAAAAAAATTCAAGATACGCTGCGATTGGTGTACGAATGCAGTACGGAAAGGGAATGATGATGATGATAAAAAGAATAGGGTATGTGGAGTCTAGGCATTTACAGGATCAGTCATTGGTTGGTTTATATGGTCACTTTACGCACTACGTAACATTCCCCATTCTGCCCAATTTTGTGACTGCAGAATTTGTGGGAATACAAACACAAGTTTGTATCAAAGAGTATTATTATTGTTTTTTTTTTATTACAAATTATTGCTATTGTGAATGAACTAAAAATTCACAATGCTAATGCTAATTTTCCATCACTAATGTGCAGATACTGCCAAGTTCATTGTGCCCAGTGCAGATGTGTGCGCGTATCACACAAACACACTAGTCATCAATGTGTATATAAATACACATACATACTACCATGGGGAGACTTACTCACACGTGAGATTCGTTTAGTTTGTCTCTGTGCATTGAGAGGATAGGCAACTCTTGGGAACCCACTTGGATTTATTCAGCCGATCACAATATACAGGTTCGTATCTTAACTAAACTGTTGAAATAATAACTCGACCATTATTTTAATCGAAGTGTTTATTTATTTCTTTAATTTCACTAAATCAAAAAATATTAAATTCATGCAACTAAATCTCACTTAGAAAATATAGTCTTAATTTTTTTTTCTTACTTGAGGCTAATTTCAATGTTTAATGTTAAATAATATGTGCATTTTTGTTAAAATTAATAAGATAAAACAACTTATTTTGTCTATTTTGACAAAAACGCAACAGTGACGAAGTTCGGTGGTTTTAATTATTTTATTTATTTGATAATAGACGATCGAACTAAGCCAAATTTTTTTTATCGCAGCGTATCTTGAATTTTTTTGTTTCATAAAGATAAGATGATCAGTCTTACGCTTCAGGTACCAGTTCAGGGACAACGAAATATTCTGGTGTGAAAACACCATTGTAAATCAATGTTTCATATCAACTATTATCAGCGTTGTGATTTTTTTAAGTTTTGTAAATTTGAATTTACTCCACGTGTGATGTCACAAGTTCTCTCTGGTGAGTTCTGCTGATTGGTGAATTGGCTTCCTGTAAATGAGAAATTTATCGCAACATTGATTCACAAGAACTCGTGATGTCATTCAAAGTAGTTTATTCCTATTAAAACCATTTTTGTTAATTTTTTCATACATTTTTGAGAAACTTCACAGTGTAATGAGATAGTTCAGTGGTTTTTTTATTTTTTTTTGTTTGTTAACAGACTATTAAACTAAGGCAAAAATTTTACTTTTATTTTTATATATCGTATGATTTTTTAAAGTTTTGTATTTCAGAAATAACTGTTACTTCAGAGATTCCTTTCCGCTGATTCTCATTCAGTTCTTCCCATTGGTCCAAATAAATAGTTGCGTTCTTATGATTTACCCAAACATTTAATTTTGAAGGCCGTTTTCAACGAGTTGTAAATAACTCACTATTAAAAAATGGTAATCAAGTTAGGGTAGAGTGGGATTCGAACCACGGACCTTTGATCCGTGAGTCCGAGACACTAGCCACAGGACCACAACCCGACTCGTTCGTTTAAAGAAAAGTCAGACCGCATTTTCTCCTGATTATCGATACTTGATTTATTTATTATAAAAATTTTAATTGTTCTCCAAACTGAGAATTGATGAGAAAATTTTTAATGGATAGGTGCGAAGGTTTTCACGGTCACTGTTATCAAAATGTTTCTTTTTTGGGTGATACCGCGCGTGTTGGATTTGTTTCAGTACCGAATGATACTGTGTCACACAGTTTACCCTGAAGATGGCTCCTGCAATGGTAGCCAAAACGTCAGAACAAATCCAACACACAAGGTATCACCCAAAAAAAGAAACATATTAAATATTTAGTGGATTTACCAAGTTTTCAAAAAAAAATTCAATAATTGAATTACGTTTTTTAAAAGCTACCCTTTCCCTTTTTTCTTGTTTTTTTATGTTTTTTGTTTTATTGCTTTTCACTTATCTATAAAATCTGGCAAAGGAAATGTGTTTTTACTCTGCTGAATGGACAGCATTATTGCTTTTCGTATATTTAACAATGCATTTGTTTTGATTTTCTTATCACAATTTGGTGTGAGTAGGTTAATCACATTCGGGAATTCAATATTCTTTATCTTTAGTAAATTTTGCAGTGCAAAAATTCATTATGTTCCGAATATTGTCATGTTCTATTATCTATGAACATAAACGTCTAATGGCATTTATTCAAAAAACAACATTTACATATGTGCATCTCGTGCTTTATTCTGATTAATAATGCAGTTCTACGTGTGAAAAAGAACCAACCCTGGACGGCCGTTTTTACTCCATGGCTACTCTCAGGTAAAAGTTCTGACTAAGGAAATCGAGTGGAGATAAGGCTGTCTTGTTGTGTGGTCGATGCGACATATTGGTTATTATACTTCTATGCAAACAGCACACTAAATTTGGTGAACGTGCATTTGCAGCCCCAGAATGCTCTCCCAGCAGAAGTGCGAAACTGTGAGAGTAAAGTGATGTTTCGAAAAAATCTTAAAACCCACTTGTTCTCTAAATCATTTGAATGAATCCCTAGCGTATGATAACAAAGTAAATTGTTTTATTTAATTTATAAATTCAGCCAATAAAAAAAGTCAGCCCATCTCAAGCGTCTCACCTTGATGGAGTTACATCGGGCGCTCGGTAGATTTAATATAGCTCTCTATTGTAGCGACGACGCCAATGGTTGTTTTCTCTCACAGGGCCATAGACAACTCTGAGAATTTTTCTTTCGTTGGTTCCCTCAATATTCTTTGTCATAACCCAGGTTTCGGCGACAGTGGAAGACCCAGTGGGAGTTTACCTCCAAATGTAAGGGAACTCTCTATAAAGATATCCAAGGAGCATACCAAGCTCTCCTTGGTTCCACACAAAAAAAATGTCTAAGAGGTTAATCTCAAACATTAGTAGACTACGAATCGGCCACTATTGCACTAATAGCCACCTTTTCAAAATGGATATTGTAGGAAGTCCATGGTGTGAATGTGGTTTGGACCATGAGACTCCAGACCATATATTCTTTGGCTGTTCAATAAGGGACAAACATAATATGTACTCCTCCTTAAAAAAATATCCTTACCCTATTAACATAGCATCACTCCTCTCCATCCTTGATCCTGAAATTATCCACCATATAGGAAGCTTCCTCTCAAAAAATATGATTAATTTTTTGTTTTTTTTTTTTAAAATGTTTTTTGATTTTTATTCCTTTAAATAAATTTTACTCTTGGCAGAAATCATCCTTCTTAGGATGGATTGCCTTAATTTAAAAAAAAAAAAAAAAACCCAGGTTTCGGGGGCATGTGTCAGGATTGGTCTATTTTTTCATACTCTTTTGGACCTTAATTGTTTCTGAATTGACATTTGGTTTATAGTGAGTAAATAAATATACTTTTTTCATTTTTAGGTCTGGGACATCCATGGGAAGCCTTCATTAGAATACACCATTCACACGATAGCTTCTGTTGGACACGTCAAGTGGAGACCACAAAGAAAGTTAGTCTATTATTTTCACTATCTCATTTTGTTTTAATTTGTTTATCTTAATCGTGCCATGTTCAAACTAAAAGATGCTTGACTTCGAGGCCACCGTCAGGCTGGAGAAATTAAGATTCAACCTAAACCCACGGAAGAATTTCCTGAGCGATAGGCTTGTTGATGTTTGGAATAAGTTGCCACAATAGCTCGTCTCAGCGTCTCAATAACTTAAAAAGCTAAAATACGCCAACAGCTAACTTTCATTAAAATAGATTCCTCATATCGACTTTAAGCTGCTTCCTTAAGATTAAAATATTGTGATCTTAAATAAGTTCTCTCTGTTTTTTTTGTGAAAATTAACGCTTTATTTAAAAAAAATAGTAAAGAACATGTCATTGAAAACATTGTCCGTCGCTAAAACTACTTTCCCCCATCTTTCTGACAGCATATGAATACCATCTCGAAAGAACTTCTCATCTTTTTTTGGTATTTTAATAAGAATGGAAGTGTTGGCAACCAGGCCATGAGTCATGGATTGGAACAAATGGCAATCGGAAGGACCAATGTCATGAATGGATTTATGAATGTAGAAGCAAGTCTAATTGCAAAGACAGAGTTGTGTGGCTTTCTAAACTTTCTGCCTACCACCACAGGGATCTTGTCTTCTTGATCTACTGTGCAATCGCGATGGGAATCTTTCTCTTCGGGGAGGGTTACCTTTCGTTTTTATCCTTCAATCCGTCGGCGCTTATAATCTTCTCGGGTTATCCCTGATCACTGAACTATGCAGTTTTTATCAGGTCATGGTAAATGCAAGGAATTTTTTTTTTATATTGTTGATTCCCCTTTGTGCTGCTGCAGAAATCCTAATCAATCTTCTGAACACATCCTGTGGTCAGGTCCCTTTCCCCCTCTCTATGGTTACCTAATGGAGATTCTCGCTACTATCCGTGACCCTATTTTAAGTTCTGTCGGGTATACAAAACTGGTGGCTTTAAAAAAAAAATTTAAGGCTTTTAAATAGTTTTGTAGTCATTTCGGCGAATTGATCGTGTCCAATCAATTTGATCCCAGTCAGTGAAGAATTCACTTCTCTCTTTTTCTTGATTCAATGAAGTGCATATTATGTACTTCTGGATTACCTTCTTTCAGCAGATGCTAAGGCTACCAGATTACAGAGAAATTCTTCGGGTAGCTTTTCTTGTTCGGCAATGAGCAATTTTTCTGTGTATGTAGACACCGCCAAAGTGGCTTATGTCCTCAAATGCAGTGTGCGGTATGTGGTAGGCAAGCTTACAAAGAAAACGCCATGAGAGTAGAAAAACTTTACTAAGAACTTAGGCGACCATTCTTAAATAAATCCTGTTGTGATGTTACCATTTGTTTCTTTAGATACCACATAGCTAGCTGTGCTCTAGTGTTGGACTCTAGTATAAACGTTTGGGACATCAGGAGACCGTATATACCATTCGCCACATTCAGCGAACACAAGGATGTCACCACCGCTGTAGCCTGGAAGGGAGATCCTGATATATTCCTCTCCACAAGCCGGGTAACATTTATATCTGTTATTTTATGCACATTATAGATATTTTTTAATTTATATTACCAATTTACATATTCAGGTAAACGTCGTTTTACGCTGGAATTTCGTTCCGAGAGACACCGGCGTAAAAAAAATTGGCATAAAATGAACATCAAAATGAATGGTTCCGTGTCAAAATTCTAAGGACAATCTAACATGTTTTTTTAAATACATATCCTATATATATACTAAATAAATTATAAATGTATTTCATAAATACAGTTTAAATTTGTTAACAAAATAAATAACTACCCCTTTATATAAATAATGAATTTTTATAATAAATACTAACTCACCAGTTCGTCAGTACTAAATTAAATTCTCACACTTTTTTCAAAAAAAACATCCAATTTCATTTGTTTTGATTGTTGCTTCTATCACTACTTCTAAACTACAAATATTTTTATGCTCTTTTAATTTTAATAATAATAAAATAAAAAATATAATTATACCTTTTTATTTTTCTTAAAAACAAAACGAAAACTAACTCGGAAACAATTTCACAGACGCAATAGGCCACTCGGGTACACGGCAATAGAATAAAACAACGTGTAAAAGTGTGTCTGCTATTAGAATCGCGGCGCCTACTGTCGTCTGGTGTCGGCCGAACCGGGGGAATCCACGCCGGCACCAACCGGCGTAATTGTAAAACGGCGTAAATCGAGCCGGCGCATAACGACATTTACGTGTACAGTAAAACTCCAACTATCCAGATTAATGAGTGTCAGATTTTATTGCTTTAGAAATAAAACAGCGCACTGGAATCACATTGAAAACTTACTTAAACATGTCCAGCAATGTGAATTGCGCAATCAAATTTAAATTAAAAATTTCTGATAACGATCTGGATATTTGGCAATCCGGATGTATGGAGTTCTGATAAATGGAGCTCTACTGTATTTATTCAGTCAATTAAAAGTATGGGAACTAGTGAAGCTGTAATATGGTGTCAAAAGATATATGACAGTTGACAGCTAAAATAAAACAGTATTTTATGAAAAAATATATGAATTTCACAGAAAACTCAAAATTAAACACTACCATGACAATGATGATTTAAATAAATATTATTAATAGCATTTTAGCTGAGGTATTCCCGGTACTCCTCTCAGGAACTTATGGATATTTTTCCACTTAGGCTCGAAAAGGTTCAAATTGTGTTACATAAATATAATGCATAATTTAAATTAAAAAATTATTGTAAAATGTCAATTATTAATAAATTCAATAAAAACATTTATTTTTTAAATGTGTTCATACGTAAATACGGGCATCTCTGAAATTAGTGGGTAAATTATTCCATAATTGAGCAGCTACTACTGTGAAAGAGGAGGCAAAAAAATTACAGCGATGAATGGGTATTAAAAGGGTTCTCTCATTACTAGAACGAAGAGATAGCCCATGCCGTGATAGAGGTTGGAAGAGATTCGTTTTCTACTAAAAAATGTATCTGTAAAATAATTATTTACATTTTATTATGGCAGTCAAATTACAGGCAAAAAATATTAATTATTTAGCCCCTTTTTGCTGTAATGTTTTTTTTTGTTGTTGATCAGGATTGCACCTTGTATCGCCACATGTTCAAGGACGCAACACACCCCGCCATGTCGGCAAACCCTCAAGGCATCAGTCTCAGTGTCAAGGGAGATGTGGTATACACGTGTCGTCAGAGCACTCCGTCTTCTCTCGGGGACAAGATTCAGGGCTTGATCAAGTGAGTATCCACCACTATGCCTTTGATTAGTGATGAACTAGTGTGTCAAGAATTGGCACCTGCATCGTTCGTCGTCGTGGACATTATCACGACCTTCATTAAATCACTTATCACATGTTCTCCATGTACATCATAGGTCTGTTATTGAATGTGGACTGCTTTAATGTACTTTGCATTAAGGAAAAGAATTACAGACCTTATCTCACAAGTGGCGGGATTTTTATTTTATTCAGCATTTTAAACAAGCACCACGAAGCGTGCACAACACTCAGCTAAATCATAATGGTGTCAACTCCTTCACAATAGGTCAGGGTAAGTACCACACATGTGCAAAGCTGCGACGACAAGAAATACAAACGGATCTTACTTTCTTGAAATACCTCTTATTATAATATTATTTAACTTAATATCTATACCTCAGAGGCAGACGGATGCAAATCCAAATGTCAAATGTTCAACCAAAGCCTAAAGAACCTACTTTCTCGAAGTGATTTCTAACAATTTATGGCATTCATTTGTATTTTCAGTATCTTAATACATTGGTTCTTTCATTATAAGACTTTCATTTCTTCAAAATGAATGGACATGATCATAAACTAGATACGAAAATCAAAATGTCATTTCATCAAATTCTGGATTTGCATTCGTCTGCCTCTGAGGTACCGATATTTATATGACAAAAGCACTCCCTCCAAATACCCGAAAACCGTTTTAAAGACTGCGTGTCCTATCGGTTTCGCTCATATTAAAAAGAAATGTTTCTTTGTCAATAAACGAGAATTGTTCTTTAAAATTTTCCATTTCATAAGCCGCAATTTTAATTTAATCTAACTACTGCTTTCATTGCGCCTTTCACTTTATTTATTTACATACATAAGTTTATTGTACATTATTTGAGGCATAAGTCCCAACTCCATGGGACTAAAAGTCCGGTGTTGAGATGAGATGAGCTTGGCAAATGGTATAAAAGGCTTATGTTGGGTATTGTCATTCTTCCTTTTAACCATATTGCAAACACGAATGGTAGCAAATTCAAAAGTATTCTTATTGAATAAATTTGATACCGTCTATTTAGATTATTGTCATCATTATCAATACAAGTTGAAATGCACTGCCCGTGATTTTGGTCACGAGCCCCCTGTGTTAACGATCGACTCGCGTTTCAGTCGACGCCAGCCGACCCCGCAGTCCGAAGCGGAGACCTTCCACCTCGCGCGCAGCGTCATGCGGCGCTGGGCCGGGCAGCCGCGGAGGAGCTTCCTGACTTGCGCGCGCCAGTACGCCCTCTCGGGGCGCTGCCTCGCCGCGCTGTGCGACCACAACGCGCAGGTGGCGAGAGACGTGGGCAAAGTGCAGGTAGGGAAGGATTCACATTTCAACATTTTGTTTTATTTATTGAATTAGCATTTACTTTGTGGAATAACATTTCATAACTGAGAGGATGTTTTCGATACGAATTTCGAAAATTTGCGATGTATACGGGGCCGATACTCTTTCTGTTCGTGCTGCACAACAGTAGTTTGAGCGATTTCGTTCTGGCGTAGTGGAGGAGAATAATGCCCCACGCTCTGGCAGGCCTGTCACCGAAAATGTCGATAAAATCATGGAAAATATCGAGATAGACCGTCATGTTAGTGGTCGTAGCAACGCCCAGAAGCTAAATATCGATCATAAAACCATTTTGAACCATTTGCAGAATGCTGGATTTAAAAAAAAGGTGATTTTGACGGCCATTCAACAAGCCAACAAGTGAAATTCAATTTCTGGTCGCATTAAATATTCCCCTTGAATTTCGCAGGTCAGTCTGGTGTGGTGCATAATCAAGACCCTGTACGCGTCGAAGGCCTCGTCCCCCGGGCAGGAGGCGGGGGGCGCGGCCTGGCGCGGGCCCGACGAGGCCGGGGGCTGCGGCCCGGCGGGCGGGCCTGCGGGAGGGGGCGCGGCGGGGGCCGACGCGGGCTCCGAGGGGGCGCCGCCCTCCAGCGACCAGCGCAGCCTGCGCAGCGAGTACATGCTGAACAACAACCCTTACAGGTGACGGTGGTGAAATGCACTCAGTATTATTTTTACGGGAGCTTCAGAGGACTTGCACGTTTGTAAGTTATGATTTCACAAAACTGATTATCTTGATCATAGTAAATGACAAAATCTGACAGAAACAAAGGTGCATCTCTTACTTATCGTAAGATAAGTTTTGAAAGACAGTGCCTCTTTGTAATTAATTGTTTTTTTTCTAGTACTGTGGACGACGACACAGAAGTCGAGGATGGTTCGGAACATCAGTTCAACAATAATGGAGTACTCGGCTTCCCAACACACAATATTCACATACCTAAGGGACCTCCTACGGCTCTAGATGAAAATGGTATTATTATTTTTATTGTTATGGATAACTTAATAGCTCCATTTTCGTAATATAATACCTCAAGGGGGCTTTACATAGTGATTCTATAGATAAATAAATTTAATTGAAACAACAGCCTGGTCCATGAAGTATAGAAGTATAGAAATTGAAAAAATAAGATTTTCAGGCGTTGCCTAGTATGTAGGTGAAATAATTCAATTACACGAATCTCACCCGCATAAATAAAGGTTTCAGCTCTTTAACTTCACAAACATCAACAGATGAAAGAATTGAACGAATATAGATGAAAGAATATGGGCAGAATGGTGAATGTTACACAGTGTATAAAGTGGCCACTTAAACCAGCCATTGACAGGTCATAAGCCCGGTAGATGCCTAGACTTATATATTACCTTCTCTTAAATGTTCTTCATCTCTGTTGTAATAGTTTAATTGAAGCTTTTAAATTTGTAATTTAAATAAAACAATTTATTGAAACAGAAGGAAAACATTATTGAGAAAGGAATATGGAAGTCTAGGCATTTACAGCCCTGGCCTTTTTACACACTGTGTAACATTCATCATTCTGCCCATGTTTAAATATCCACATTTCCTCAACTCTTCCATCTGTTGACTTTTGTGAAGTAAAGAAGCTGAAACCTTTATCATGCGGGTGAGATTTATCCGGCTGAACCAAATCACCTACTAGGCAGCTAGGAGCTGAATAAATTTAGATATGAATAACTCCCTAGGGAGGAAACCAGCCAGTCTGCAAGCATTTCGACATTCTCAAACATTTTTGGATTAACTACCTGGTAAAAGAAGAAGCATAAAAATTGGAAAATGGTTTTCAGACTTTGCCTAGTAGGTTATTTGGTTCAGCCGGATGAATCTCACCCGCACAATAAAGGTTTCAGCTCCTTTGCTTCACAAAAGTCAACAGATGGAAGAGTTGAGGAAATGTAGATGTTTAAACATGGGCTGAATGGTAAATGTTACACAGTGTGTAAAGTGGCCACTTCAACCAGCCAATGACAGGTCATAAGCCCTGTAAATGCCTAGACTTCCATATTACCTTCTCAATAATGAACCCTGGACAGGTGTTTTCGATTGGCCGCTCTCAAGTAGATGTCCTAAATATCGGGTGGAGATAAATCCGCCTCATTTTGTAATGGTTGGTGTGTTCGCCTACCATTCTCGATGTCCTGGGTTCGATTCCCGGCAGATTGGACGTGTAATATCAGTTTTAAAGGTTATTCTTCATTCCAGCATTTTTATGGTATTTTCCAAGTTTATCAAGGAATATAGATAAAACAACACGAAATTGAACAACTGCCTTTCAGGTCGGCGCAAGTGGCTGACCGCGAGCCACGTGCACTACGTCGACACTTCCGCGCAGGACTGGACCCTACAGGGGGAGGCGTTCCCCCTGCGCGCGCCCCCCGCCCCCCTGGAGCCCCCCGGTCTGGAGCCCCACGCGCCCCCCGCGCCGCCCCCCGACTCCTCCTCCTCCTCCTCCCAGGGACTCAGCCACCAGAACAGCAGCAGTTCACTAGCCAGCGCCGGAGTCACGAGCCTGAGCACGCACACGACTACTTCCATGTCCACCCAGCAGCAACCCACTGTGACAACTGTGAGTATCCTTGAGATGATGTAACATAGAATTCATCAGCGCACCTTATTTTATTTTCCATTTATGTATTTAATTGGTTGTCGGCCTCGTGGCGTAATGGTCAGCGCATCTGTCTACCATGCAGAAGGTCTCGGGTTCGATTCCCGACACGGTTGATATGAAATATTTTTTAAAGGGGTGTTTTTAAACTAGAATATTTCATAGTCCTTAGACTGGTACCTGAAGCGTAAGATTGATCACCTTACCTTCATGTAACAAAAATGATCCAGATACCCTGCGATTGGTGTACCAATTCAGTGCCTATGCAGCGCCCTAGGTGCGGAAAGAAAGTGATGACGATGATGATTGTTAAATAGGTTTATGTACATTATAAAAAATATATTTATAGCTTAAGCCGCCTATCTAAGGTAGTCATTACGAACATTAATAAAAACAATCTCCGTTACACCTAAGTTGATCGATAGAAGAAAAATTTAAAAAATTAAACTTATTCAAAATTGTAAATTCAATATGGGATTACCCAAAACTGTTATCTCTCATCAACTTCGGGGTGCCTAGAAGAATTACTAGACAGGTACCACCGTTTCGTAGCAACAATTCACGGACAGTGTATACTTGAAATGCCGTATTAAATAGACTCCAGGAACTCGGGAATAGTTATTCCCACGTATCGGATATATTTAGTGTAGGATATTGTTCTTATAGATCAAACCAATTGAACGTTTTCAAAGATGGTGAATGGTAATTAATTACCATTGCCTTTAGCATAATTGTTATATGAAACAGTACTTTATGATTTTCTTGTTATATTTATCGTTTAAAATATTTTATTATTTAATTTGATTTTTACATTTATTTTTTATTGGTTTTGAACTTCTACTGAATGTGTTATATAAATTTTAGATTTAATTTTCGTTTCTAAATCCTGAGTATAAAGTAATGTATGTTTTTCTTTTTTTTTAATAATTAAATCAAATATATCATAAGTTTTATAAAAGGCAATTTTGTCGGATATGTTAATAAAATATAATAAAATACCACGGATCAATCGGAAAAAATACATAATCAAATAAATATAAATAGGTGGAAGACCAACCATCGTCAGTACTGACGGTGACATCCCTCCCCGTCCTGCCGACCTGGGACCCGACGCACATCGTAGTAGAAGCATTAAAGATGCACGCAGAGTTAGGAGATGTACAAACTTCTGCCAGTGTCCTGTTAGCACTGGGAGATTTAAGGTTGGTTCTTGTTTTTCTTCTAATGTAAATGTAAATAATCGCATGTATTTGTGGGGTTCATAGTCCATAATCAATGACACGCACATGCTAAAACATTTCACCTGAAATAGTGTGATGACCGAAGAAAGCAATGTCATCATTTTCTATAGAATCCAATACAGCATATAATGCAACTCTAACAGTATTGCACATAAAATCGGGTGCATCGCTCTGCAGTACATTAACATCGTCCCTACCATGAAGAAATGAACTACAAAGGAACATGGCCTATGAAGAGACCACAGGGTGTGGTGAAACGTCGATTTTACTTAGGTATAATTAGTCCGATGCACAGTTTTCTTTTTCACACAATATTGGGGTAGCATTTGCGAGAAAGTTATCGAAAAGTAATGTACAAATGCCTTTTCATCCCCTATCCTCTTGAGGAGGAAAAAGGAGACGTTTTTTTATGCAATGAGGAAGTTCGGTGGTTTCTTTTATATTTTTTAATAGACTATTAAACTAAGCCAATAAACTATTTTTTCAATTTTTATATATCGTATAATCAGCACTATGATTTTTTTAAGTTTTGTATTTCTGAAATAACTCCGCGTTTGACGTCAGAGATTTTCTTCCGCTTATTCCCCATTAGTTCTGCTCATTAGTCGTCTTGACGGTCTTCCATAACTCTCTTATCATCAGTTGATTCATATGAACTAGTGACATTGTTCAAAGTATACTTTTTATAATTTTTTCCTGCATTTCCAAGAAACTTTGCCGTACAATTTAATGGTCCAATTTTTACCGCGCGCAAGAAAACTTTTATTGTATCCTCATTATTGCATCTTATATCAAAAAATAATATTTTGGTTTTCCATCATTTCTTTTTTACATTCCAGAAATAGTCTTAATGGTTATTTGGATGAAGTAACGCAAGAACAGTGGCTGATTGGGTACTTGGAACTCCTCGCCAGACACAAACTGTGGGATATATGCACACAGGTATACATCATATTATGCTATCTGTTTACATGTACATATTTCTACAACTGTGCGAGCTTCATTTATTTATTTAATAAACGCCCAGAGGGCTCTTACAATGTACAATTAAAAGTACATAAAATATTACAGAAAATAACAAAAATGAAATCATAACTATTACACTTAACTTGTAATTCATTCTAAAAAAAAGTAAAAGGAAATAAATTTAAGATGAATGGAGAAACACATTAAATAGGAAAGAATTGAGGGGATGGCCATTCGATAAATAGGATAGCTAATTTGATAGCAGCAGGAGTAGTGTGGAGCAAGTCCAACAGCTCAGCATAATTATTAGCTGTTCTGTGGATGCTCACTAGGGGAGGGAGAATGGTGGGCGAAGTTTGTCCTATCGTACTCACACTAGAACATGTGTCGGAGTCCGGTGGTCCTTGTGGGTACACGAAAGTTTATCAGGGACAGTAATTTTGGGCAATCTATTATGGTGCATTAGAGTGAGGTCAGCAATTGTCCTTCTGGTGGAGAAAATGGTAACCTCAACTCGGACATCAAAGTTTGGTAGAAAATTTCATTTATAGGTTTACCCTTTTTGAACTGTACGTAGCGTAAAAACTTCCGCTGAACTCTTTGCAAATTAAAAGAGTTGCAGTTCATAAACAGTTTGTCATCGCAAAATTATGCGCCAAAGAAGAAATTTTGATCAATTTTAATATTAAATGTGATGTAAAATAAATATCATTAAGGATATTATAATCTACTCTCTTCTTGCAAATGCAGGCAGTACAATAAGGTTTACTTCTCTGGATGGCAGGCTGGTGGCATGATCAGATAAACCAAAATCTTAAGTCTGGTCATGTCAAAAGCAGGCAGAACCGAAGGGCATGTATGAATGTGGAAGAAGCTAGAAATGAATGCCAGGATAGACGTGTATGGAGGTCCATTCTCTCTGCCTACCCCTGTGGAGAAATGGCGTGATGGTAGTAGTAGTATTAACACATTGCATGCTGTGAACAATTATAAAAAGTGAGGAATCTAGCACCATTATACATAATATATCTTATATGTGATCTATGTATGTATTTCCAGCCGTCTATCATTGTTGCATTATAAAATAAATAAATAATTCACTAGCCTTCGATGTTTAATAAGTTTTTATATTGATTTTTTTTCATTTGAGCATTTTAAGGTGATCAGTCATATTGTGTTAACTTGCTCATCCGGTTTTTTATTTTAAATTTGCTTAGGATTTTCAGCACATTGGCTAAATGGGTAATATAACATCTGTCTCATCGTAACCAGTACCAGATTGAGAGTTTTTATTTAGCCATGCATCGATTGTTCCTCAGGTTATCCAAGGTGCGTGGATTAGCAGCATCGCGCAACTAAACCAGCAGTCTACGGTGGTCCACACCAGCTGCGGGAAGTGCGGGAAGCAGCTGGCCAGGGCCGGCTGGCTGTGTGACAAATGCAACTCCGCTCTGCCCGCTCAGTGCTCCATCTGTCATCAGGTACACGACGATACATACCATGTGATCAAAATATTTATAGGCTACATATTTTCTAATATATTTTAATAAAATCACTTTGTTTTTATGTACCACTTACATTTTTATAATTTGACAACCAACTAGATCGATCAGGCATTTACAAGTTGATGTGCCATGACTGCAAGTAATTTTAAATAGGAAAAACATCACGTACTTTTAAAACTAGAGTTAAAGAACATATGAGATGTCTTAAAAAAAAAAATTCAGAGTTTGCTGATCATATCCTAACAAATAGTCACTCATTCAACTTTGAAGGTGGCATCGAAATTTTACATACAAACAAAAAAGGATATGCACTTGATTATTTTGAAATATTGAAGATTAGACAGGCTGTGAATAAAAATTTAAATATTATTAATAATCAAATAAATCTTAGTAATAATCCTATTTTAAATATGTTCCCTCTCCCTAAATACACACACAAACCCCCTCTCCTCTCTACTCCCATAGCCACGCCCACTCTACTCTCACTGTGAAAATTTTATATATGTTATGTCAGTTTGTAATTAACCCTGAAGAAGGCAGTGTTGCCGAAACTAGTTAGTTGTCAAATTATAAAAATATAAGTGGTATATAAAAATAAAGTGATTTTATTTTAATATATTAAATAATAATGTTCCACAAAGTAAGTGCTTCAAACACCAAAAATACATATTTTCTATCTGCTGCTCTATAGAACTAACTTCAATATTTTGTACAAATTCAGCTTTTCAATAAACTACTTCTACTATAAGTAACTTGTATTGATAACATCCTCACATTTTAAATGTATGTTGTGAAAATTTATCGATCAATATATACACAATATAAGCTATGAAATATACACTCATATCATAACTTTACTTTTTTTTTTTTAATTTTCACTTCTGATTGGACCGTAGTTGGTGGTTTGAAGTAAACCTTATGGACCAACATACTGGGACTCTTTTGTTGCAAACTGTTTTTTAAAGAGTCCTGACATTGCCTCCTACCACATACATAAATACTTTAGTTTGAAGCGGCTATAAGCCGTCTTTTCGCTACCAATGTCTTTTGGACTGATGGCTATAGCCGTCATTTCCTAAATGAGGAACACGGTTTTGATGGCTAAGCCGGTATAACCTCGAATACGTCAATGGTGTTTTTAAAATGTTGATTTATTTATGGGTGATTTTAACGAGATTCCAAAATGAGACAATTTACATATATCGTGGGCATACAAGAGAAATTGACCAAGTGACAAAATCAATAATGTTCAGGGGAGCCATTATAGTGTTTTTCTAGAGTTCAATTGCTTCTCGAGGATCAGATTTTTCAAGTAGGTGGTTGGTAATTTTACATTATATCTACGGTACATTCAACTTTAATGTAAAGTTAAACATATTTTAAAAACATTATCACAATTATATAAAAAAATAAATTGAAAAAATAAGTCAATTTTACCTGTAAAATTTGTCATGAAATTTGGCAGATAATAATTTTTGTATGTTTTTGGGATTTTTTATTTCAATAATCCATTTTTTAATATTTATTAAGGTTAAATAAACACAGAAATACAAATTAAATTAAAAAGAACAAATAATTATGAAGTGTTACGTAATTATCTAAAATAATAAATTTTATTAATGAACTTTTTATAAAAAAAACCGTATCTGTCAAATATAAAACATATACTAACTTACTAACTACAAACTCTAACTAACTCTTTACTGGTGATATCACCTACACGTAAAATTGACTAACTGTTACTTAGTCAATTCTTTGGATCTTAAATTTACTAATTAAAGTGACTATGTGTGTTGGTCAGTTTTACTTGTCAAAAATCTGTGAGCTTCTATCAAATGGTCACATATTTTACAAATTAAATTCTTTTTAGAGTGTCAGATCGACTTGGCATTTTTACCAGTCGAGCATTATGCTTATTCGATGTCAAAAAGTAAATAATCTCAATTGCGTCATTTTTGCAAATGGTCACTTTTACTTGTATAACCACGATATATTGGTCTATCAAACTAATAAGACTGAACTATAAACTTCTCGTTTGTTAAAAATATTATTTTTTTAAATACAGTGAACGTCTACCGAGAAATATAAATTTGATCTAATTTGAATGTCATAACTGTTGAATCTTCCAGGTTGTAAAGGGGCTATATGCCTGGTGTCAGGGCTGCTCCCACGGGGGGCATCTCCTCCACATGCAGAACTGGATGGCCAAACACAAGCACTGCCCCACGGGCTGCGGCCACTTTTGCCAGTTCAGCTGATCCCCTCCCGGGAATGGAGGGGGGAAGTCTGTACCCGGCCAAACACCCGTCGGAATGACAATATCACCAGATACCGCAACTGTGGTGATTTGTTAGGAAAGTTTCGGGCATTCATCGAATGATTTGTGCACTTATTGACCTAATTAAATTTATAAATAATATTATCGATATGGAACGAAAAAGCAACCGCCCTCTCCGGGAATTTAACCCGGATATTCCTGAGTTAATTAGTGAAAACTTATTTTCACTTGGCTAAACTTAATTCTTGTTTTGGCCAATGATTCCGGTAATATAATGCGTTCACAATATTTCGAGTACATCCAATTCATTGTAGACAGATCCTGGATTTTCTCCTTCGTCGACGTCGACTACCTATAGGCAGAATGATGAATATTATACAGGTGTAAACGATTCTTCCTTATTCTCATCAGCTTCATCTCTGTTGAAAATATCTAAATATAGATTAGAGGATAGTTGAATGTAGTTATGCAGAAAGCAGCCAGCCATAGAAAACTGAAACTGAGATAATAGCACTTTTATAAAATGAGTGAATAATCAAACTTACACAACAGTTGGAATGTTTTTGACTTTGACAAATGATAAACAATGAAAACATTAGTTTTTTTTTATATTACAAACAAGAATCCAATTATGTATTTGACCAGTATTAATGATTTTTGAAGTACCGTATGATTTTTCTAGTGCTGTGGGTGTTTTCTGCAAATTTAGAAATGCCATTTTTGTGATCGACCTATTTTCAGAAGGCGATTATTACATTTTTTGTATGAAAGCGGTCTGGCTGTTTTTAGCAGAACATAAAATCGACCTTACTGGCTGCTTTCTGCGTAACTGTATTGTAAAATACTACAAAAACAATAAAACCAATAATTAATCAAGTATAAAAAACTACTACATTCATTACATTTACAAAACTCCTCACAAAGTATATTTATAATCATATATATGTGTATAAACTGGCATATAAATCATATTTTATGCTGCTGTTTATTTTAAGAGTTGTTTTGTCTTGTAAGGGCAGTTACGAATAAGTTGATATGTAACTATGCTAGTTACCAACAAAATAGTAAATAATTGTAATACGTGTTAAGGTGGGCTGAAAATAAGTGCAGATTAAAATAAAATAAAGAAATGGATAAATATGTCACTTATTTTAAGGTCGCACTGCCTAGTCTTATCTCTCGATGTGTTCAGCTAGATCTTCCGACAAAATATTTATTCAAAATTATATTTTACATTTATATTTTTAATTACAATTAATATTTTAGCCTCTTTTTTATCATGTGCAATAATTGTGTTGATAACCTGTCTTATAATAAAATAAGCCTGTCTTATAATAAAGCCCTGGCTTTATAATAAAATAAGAAAAAAATAAGTAATAATAATAAGCATAATTTTATTTTTGCAAACTTATTAAACATCAAGTAGAAATAAAACTGATTTTATTCCGATATTTTTTATATTAATTAAATGTTTTTTAAATCTGAATAGATTCTGGACAAAATATTTTTTGTTAGAATATTAATGTTTCGAAACTAAATACATATTCACTGCATAGACAAGTGCCGAGTGTGAGTTTATACTGTTATAAAGACATTGTCGGGATCGTAGAACAATGAGAGCGGTTTAATTTTTTTTTATGTCTCAACTTGATAAGTACAAAAGTATACTATTTTTTGCACATCCGTCGTTGTTCTACTATCCCGACGATGTGTATTTTGTATTTGTATAAAGAGAGAAAAATCTAATTGTTTGGCTAAAACTTTATTATATTTTATGTTCATATAATTTCCTATGGGGGGAATTAAACATGGAATAATGAAGTCTTTTTTTACATAAAATGTTTATTTATGACTATTTGTAAATATCCATATTTTATCCTTATAAATGTAACAAAATAATATACAAAAATTCAAACCTTAAATTATGAATGCGTGCTTTTTGGTGAATGTAGTCTGACAATTATTGTACATAATTATTGCCAAATGTATACAATTTTTTTTATTACAATTGCAACTTAATATTTACGCTCAATAAATATTGTGATATTTAAGTAAAAAATAAGACAGTGCCATTTTAATTTGTAAGTATTTAAAAATATTAATTTATCGTTACCATGTTTTGCAGCTCAAAAATGCTACAGCTAAATGATTTAAAATAGAAAATTGACTTGTGCTTTGTAAAAATATTTTTAAATGCTTCGCTGCTTGCACAGAATAAATATTAAAATAACAGCTTTATTTCATTTACAATATTGTATTTGTTTAAAATAAATACCACTTTGCTGTATCTTATTTTATTTCCTATTTTATAATCAGTGCAGTGTGAAAATTAAACTTTTATAAATCATTCAAATTTCTTAATTCCAACACATTTTGTATAAATCTGTTCACCAAATAAAGAAACATTCCAAAAAAATTATAGTCTTTACTTTGAACAATTTACTATCTTTGATCAAATAATTTCTTAATGAGGTGTCCGTTATACTACTTGGGCTATTTATAAACTAATTTCTAAAAATAATGGTCATTCAAAAACTAGCTCATATAAAAATGGAAAACAATCCCTTTGTTAAAAAAAATATTTTTAATATATCTGAAATGATCACTTTATTTATTTTCAACAATAAAAATTAAATATTTATCTTTTTCACAATAGTATTTATGTATATAGTTACATCTGAAGTATGCAGCCTCCGTGGTGTATTGGTTAAGACATTTGACTCACACCCGGAAGGTTCCGGGGTTCAATTCCCGGTGAGAAAAAATAAATCAATGTGACTTATCAAACCTGGGTGTTCTGTGCTGTAATTGGGCCTCATGGCCTGTTGTGGTGCAAAATAATAATAATTAGTACAAGTTTATCACCAGAACAGTTTTTCTTAAACCCCAATGCACATCTTGCTCTCTGCAAGAACGTATTATCTTGAAAAATTCAATTTTACAGGAAGCTACTTTTTAACATTAAAAAATATATAAAATCATTCATTTAGATTTATGCTATTTTTTTCATGTTTAAAAGTTGCTACCTAAAAAAATGTATTTTTCAAGATAA
Source organism: Micrasema longulum (assembly GCF_059751315.1). Taxonomy (NCBI): domain Eukaryota; kingdom Metazoa; phylum Arthropoda; class Insecta; order Trichoptera; family Brachycentridae; genus Micrasema; species Micrasema longulum. The sequence goes on from NW_028277636.1 coordinate 608,652, forward strand.
TACGCTGTTCTTGCAAAGAAGTGATTTGTGTATTTAGCTTTTATAATAAGTGATCAAAACAGACATTAAATAAAATTCTTCATTGAAACCGAAACATTTATTATGAACAGTTCTATTAGTCTTTTACTTATTTGGACATGTTAGTTCTGTAATTTGAACAGTTTACTTCAATCGGATGCGAATAAAAAAGTAGTATTTATATTTAGAAATAAGATTAAAGTGGTAATAAAAGGGAGTTAAATTCAAACAAAACATCAGGGATTGTAAACACTTTCCCCATACATAACATGTAGGTTCGTGCATAGCATTTTATCACACTCCGTGTCGGCGCAATGAAAAATGGTGTGTATTATATAATAATGAACGGAAAGATGTATTATAAATTCAGTCACATTACATATAGCTTTCAGTACAAACAAATTTAGTGAAAATTTTATAAAATGCAATATATTGAAGCACGTAGAGAGAAATTACAGATACAAAATATAGCTTATGTGTATTTATATTATTTGGTAAATTTTTATTGCATTTGTATAATGTAGTTTCCCATTTCAAGCAGCCGTATTACTATACAATAATTCGAAGAATGTGATAAAACTCATTTTGAAAATACACTTCATGCGGCCGCTGACAACAGCAAAACAACGCACTATGAGAGGTCACAAACAAAATTATGTAACTTAATTACAAAATGGGAATTTCGAATACATTTATATAAATCAACAAACGTTGTATTGGTACTATCCAAGAATAAGGCAAGCTGAACAAATCATCGTATTAGCACATAAAAACATTAAGTTTCATTCCACGATTGACACTTTGAGAGATTTCATTGGCCAACTGTTAATATCGTACTACATAGTGTGCGGTCCCGATAATTGACGGTTAATAATTTCGCACTTAAAGTAACAAGGAGATACCAGTTTGTCGTCAGACTGCCGAGTGAAGACACAACAAAGGCAAGAACATTGGAATAACTGAACAAAGTGTCAACGTTGAGTAGGAACTGGTTTGAGAGGAAAGAAGCGTTGCTGCCGACGGGCGGTGATTTGGAAGCTCCCATCCCGATGCAAAAGACAAAGAGCCGCACACCTTCCCGTCGACGCTCGATGATTCGCACAATCGACAACCTCCAAGGCAATAACTAGCAAAGTTCACTAAGAGTTCACATCAAGGCACAACACTTGGCAATATGTTTCTTTTTCTGCCCCGGAGTGGTCTTCCCATTACTCATGGCCGACTTGCGACTTGACACTTCCTTGATGAGTATGTGAAAGATCTAATTTTGCAAAGAGAAAATAATAAAATATAACAAAAAATATACACACATCAGATTCCCCCAGTTTTGATCGATTCGTTTCATTTTTAAGTATCGAATAAAATTATTTAGGTAAATTCACTAAAGCCGAGTAATGGATAAAACAAAGGTCCACAGTAAAAATGAATTGACTATGTACAGTAAATATGTGTATTAAAACTCGGGGAATCTTTAGAAAATTGCACCAAAAAGTTCTGCCATTGTAGCGATGTAATTTCTACTCGCAAATACATATATTTTTTGCACAACCCAATTATGAGACATCAAAATTTGAATGATAATTAACAATACAATATTTTTAAACTAGAAAATATGAACCTAAATTACAATTTGGGAATTTTACATTATTTTGTGATCATTTTATGTGATATGTTACAAACATAAAATAAAAATGAAATGTATCAGTATATGTATTGTTTCAAAAACCACTTGTCTTATGACTAGCATATAAATGCTGAATAATATTATCCTTTGATCAAACCACATTCTTTATGATTAAGCTGTAACCTTACGGTAATTATATAATATATATACTAAAAACATTACAAATAATTGGTTGATTAAGCATTCCACATTCATAATCAAATTTGTAAAATGCTGATTAAAATAATATCAAATTCAATAATGGTCTTATTTGAATATCAATTTATAAATAAAACTTAATTCGTAAATCGATATCTCTATCGATCTTCATGAGATTCCTGAACTATAATCTAAGAAATAAATACAACTAAAACTAGGTGACATTACCAGACCTTACTATAAATTAATCCAATTTTAATGTGAAGCATTTGGAACGATGCAAATAATGTGCGTGGAACAGAATAGAGGACACTCGACAACACAGATTAATTACATATATAATTTCTCAAAGCATTATGTAAAGTACGTACGACATTCCAAAACATGATGAATTGGAGTTTAGTGGTTTGTTAAATTAATCTATGTATAAATGCGATTAATATGTACTCATGCTTTTCTGTCGTTAAGACGTATAATATATACAGCTTCCTATTAGTGTGTTATTTCTCAACTTTAATGTTAGCTAGTTCAAACTGATGCAACTTATATAGAGTGCCATTTTATTAATGATATCTACCTATTTATATCAAAACCAGTTCTGTTGACATTGCAACGTGCTATTTACATAGCGGGGGATAACGGGATTGGCTGTTTAAGTGGTGTAGAAGTAAGTGGAGTGTTGTGGAGTTGTGATAGTTCCACCGGAAACACCGATAATGGGATGCTTTCAATAAATGCCCACTACATTCAAATCGCACTTCAATAGAAATACAATATAATTTTATTTCATTAGTGTAGTATATTTCATTTCAGACTTGACCACGACAAGGTGTTGATTTTCAATAATCTACTTAATTTTCTTGCATATTTCATTGAAAATGTCAATTTACTTTGAATAATTTTTGCAAATTTGACGAACTTAATAAATAATTTGATTCTCTTAACAATGATAAATTTCAATTAAACACAAATTTGCCACAGCGTCAAATCAGGGGATGCGGTTAAAATAATTCTAAGTGCGACAAAAATAGCGACAAAGCACCACTTGTGAAAATAGCGAGATATACATTCCTGACCGGACATTTACACAGACTGGCGCAATACGAAGGTGCTCCTTAACACATTTAGGGAGAGAATTCCCAACACTCGGCGATATGATTCCGGCCTCGACCTCCGGTGCGGACTATCTCGGAATGTAAACTGGAAGCTCGGAAGCATTCGAGAAGAGGGGAATTCTCTCGCGACACCGAACAAAACAGAAACAAATAAATCATACAAATACGGAGACAACACAGGAGACTGTTCAGAGCGCAGAGTGAAGCGCTTCTCGAGGACAGAGTAAAGGGGACCGGAGTATAGGAGTATACTAGTAATGCGACAGCGCGAGGTGTTTGTTTGTTCGGTAACGTCCGAGGCGCCGCGGGTGAGAAGGTCCGGGGGGGCCCCTAAAGCAGGATGCATTTCATTTTCTTCCTTTTCCCTTTGTCTTTGGCGCGGCCGTTGCTGGTCTTGTTGTCCTCGGACTTGCGCGACCTGATCTCTCGCATCAGGTCAAAGAACACCTGCGGGATGGGACACGACGTTCACGCAATTGTCAGGAATTACACAACACACAACTAAATGTACAGCCGGACGCACATTACGCCTTGCCGCTATCTTGAAACCGACAGCTCCGCAACTCCATCTTCTGTCCTCGGAACTGACACCGACGATCCACTAAACAACTCTATATCGGTTTCAAAACGACGGAAGACTTAATGTGACGAGCCCGTTACGCAAACTCAATCCGCTGCTTTAAAGCAAGAATCAATTCACACTGATTACATGAACAGAGAGAAGGCACACTGACAAACACTTGTCGAAATGTTACTGTAAATTGTATTATTGAAGAGGGCCAATCACCATTCAGATAGTTCCGAAAGCCTTTAAGGAAGAATGCCCTCCGAGCGCTTTCCACAAGTATTGGGTTATTTACTCTGCGAGATGTTAACACTTGCATTATACTATGGAGCGGTTGGAGAAATCTCAGCTCTAGCGTGAAGCTGCACTTTGGAAAGTGCCGACTTTAAATTATCAGTTAAACATATAAAATGGTACTGTATGATAAATTGATTTCTGCTTTGTTATTTGTACACAACTTGACAAGTAATCATTTCATTGAGGACCTACAATGATAATACACATAATATAGCGTAGGAGTCTCACCACAATTACAAAAACATCCTCCGAGCGTAATAATAAAAAGCCAAATAGATATAACAAAAGCCACCGAATGTATAAAGGTAAAAAATAACAAATAACTTGAAATACACATATCCGTCACCAAAGGAAGCATAAAGCAATATATCCCAATGCGTAACATTTTACTTTTAAAAAAACACTACAATAAATGTATTTACTTAAGAATCATGTTGAGAAACAAATAACATTATACCGTAGTTACTTTCACTAAAACAAAACATAAAATTACAAAGATCACTAGTATTTTATATTAATCTAATTGGAACGGCAGAATGAGATAAACAGAAAATTAAAACATATGTTACGTAGCAAGCCTTATTTTAAAGCGGGCAATTTCAACATTTGGTTTTAAATAAATGTTTAATGTAGCAAAAAAGTGTTTTTTTTTTCTTTATTCACTGTTCAAAACATTTACCACATATTCTGTTCCGTTTTAAAAACAAAATTCTAAATATTTATCATTCCAAAAATGCCTGGTGAGGTGAAAGTGATCAATAATTAAATAAACCAAGGAGTTTTAATGATACTACATACAAAATATCAAAATATTTTATTTCATTCGACAGATTGGAGTTTATAACATATTCTTATTATAAAATTTACGATGGCATAGTGTTTAATACGTATGTATGTATTAAATTTACTAGTATAATATTGTTTTCAATTACAGCAATTCATAATGTAGCATAGATAATATTTGAAATTCTATAAAAGAGCTTCCACAAATTGACACTAAAGTAATGGTAATATGTAAGTATTTAAATATCAATGATAAAAAGAGCAACTTTTAAATATTCCATGTATTGGAACTAATTGACTGACTGTTCTCGAATAGACAACTACATTAAGGCTCTTTATTCGCATAAGTCGATATATCAAGCTTGCGATTTTAGAAAATTTATATTTGAAGGTACATACATACATACATACATACAAAAAAGTCGTGGTGACAATGCTATTAAAAATATTTAAGAGTTTGTTTTGTTAAAATTTTTAATTAATCAATATTTACACTACATATGAAATAATAATAGGTATACATAAAAATCATATTGCTAATTTTTACATACAATATTACAATATGGTTAATAATCGCTACATTTCTAAATAACTCGAATCTACTACAAGTGTTTACGTTTTCATGTGTATAAATAAGAACATAGTAAGCGAATGAGGTAATTTGTAGAGATTTAGGGAAAAATTTTATTAGAACGTTTATTACTTTACATAGCTCCGTTTAGTCTGACCTTGTAGAGTTGTTAAAGGAGTATTTTTATTTGATAGTAACGAAAAAGTTAGTAATGGTAAGGTTATGTGGTTAGACATTCAGTGCATCGGAAATATACAGTCGCTGTTGCTACGTACAATCACAATTCTCTGTGCTTCATATAACAAAATATTCTAATTCTTGGCTTAGTATAAACTAGGCTTATAAAGCCTAAACAGACATAAATTTAAAATCATAGAAAAACCTTTTATTTCATTACTTATACCAATACAGTATTTCTCTACCCCTGTAAGTCCACTACTTCGGAAATTACACTGGCTACGTTTTCCACAGAGGGTGGAATACAAACTCTGTTGGCTTATGTATAAATCACTGCACAACTCTGCTCCGGAATATGTAAGGGAACTTTGCATTCCGGATGAACTAGCTGACAGGCGTCTTACGCTTAAATCTGCTACGTCTACGGCGAGAGAAAAGGTTATTATACCTCTACGCAAACAGCGCACTAAATTCCACGAACGCACATTTGCGATCACAGGCCCTACGGCATGAAATGCTCTCGCAGCAGAGGTGCGAAACTGTGAGAGTGAAGTTATGTTTCGGAAAAAACTTAAAATCCACTTGTTCTCTAAATTATTTGAATACGAGTAAATCCGTAGCATGTGATGGCAAAATATAAAAAATAAAAAAAATTACAAATTTAAAATCTTCAATTAAATTTTTTTGTCTGTAGAATCACTTTGTAAAGCGCCCTTGAGGTATTATATTACAAAAATGGCGCTATATAAGTTATCCATAATAACAATAATAAGTCATATTTGAAAATATACTTATTTATTTTATTACATATGTTAAACTAACTAGATATTGGGTAGTAATTATTATGTGTGAAAATAATATTAAAGTCAAATCGGTCGGTATTTTATTTCTAACTTTAAATTTACATAAATGAATATCTAATTGAATTGTGTCTAAGTAGAAGGGCATATATCATACAAACAAAAATAGTTTTATTTTAACGTATGATGGTATATAATAGCAAAGAGGTACCATTGACAATCATTGAGTTTTGTGAAATAAGCATTGTTTTATTTTATTTCATTTAGAATTACTCTAAAAAAAACAACATCATGTACCCTTCTAAGTGGGCATAATATGTATAATATAATATCTTGAATATGTATAAATGTCAAATACGTTGGAAAATTTTAATTTTAGTACTGACAAAAAACTATATGATAAGTAATATCTATTTAAATTGCGAAAAATAAAAAACTATCTTTTATAATACTGAACAACAGCACAACACAATTATTAATTAAGTCGGAGAGGGTAGCGACATCTGCAAGAATAGAGTGATTGTACGTAGCCAACGCGGAACAAACAAAGTCATATACGCCACATTCTCTGTATATAAATTATAATCAGAGTTCCATGTTCAGTCCTTGGTTGGAGTCAATTGAAACATTCAAAATCTTAATAGAGCAATAATTATAATGTACCAAAGCTAATAATAACCGCCATCTCAGAGTTAATTCATTGAAATTAAACACTACCTCCTTCTCATCCCCAGGAAGAACTTCCTGATAAACCGAGTCGCGGAGCAATGGAATAGCCTTCCCGAGAAAGTGATTAGTGAACGCTCAGTTAATGAGTTCAAAAAAGTTCTTCACCCAAAAATATTACGATGTTTCAACAAATTAATCAATATACAGCAAAACTCCTGTTTAACGTTTTTCAAGGGAGCAACAAAAAAAGTGTAAAACTGAGGAAACCTCTAAATGAAAAATGTATGGAAAAAATGAAATTACAGAAAATTATAATTGTTGTACTAGACAATACTGAATATACTGCAGAAAAATTGTAAAAACTGTCATACTTGGGGATTATTCATATTTACCGATGATTTAATCAAAAATATTTTGTATTTTTTCAAGCAATACTACAATGTGTTATTTTTAATTGAATTTTAAAAAAAGATGTTCAAATAATTTTATGCAGGTACTTCAATTTTGAATTAGCATAAAATGCATATAACGATTTTTTTCCTTAAATATTGTGAAATTTTATTTATATGGTATCACTTTTTTTAGTATGACATCACAGAATTTCAACTGTCATTTACATCGCGTCAAAACTGTTTCACACTTTTATGATAACTGTTTAAATATCTTCTTTTCACATTATGTTTATATAATATTTCTATTGCCAAATGTTTAAACTTTCTGCATCGTTATTTATTGATGTAAAGACTTTATTCTTCCTAAACATGCATCAACTGCGTGTCACTATTTAGTAAAATGTCGAAATTAGACACTTAAACAAAATGGTCAATTACACTGCACCTACTTTGAATTTGGTTTGAGACAATAACTATCAATTTTTTTTATTTACCTCGATTTTATTGTCCATTCACGCGGCAGCGAGCGACTCATTGTCTTTTGACATATCGAATGAGTTTGTAAAAATTTTCAACGAAAATCCGGGGTTATGAAAAACGTTATTTAGGGGGAATATTTGAATGAGAATGTATGGAAAAAAATGAGACCTAAATATTTCAGTATAAAAATCAGGAAAACATAAAATTGAGGAACATAAAAACAAGGTTTTACTGTATGATTGAAATGATAACATTTTTTTGTTGTTATTGAGAATTTTTTTTTTAATGTTTTAAAAAAATCAAATCCAACGTATTGTTAATCGGTTGCACGGGCTCTTCACTACACTATTTAAATGGACATAAATTTACATACACCATGTGGCATTTACGACTTTTTTCCTATTGTTATAATCATGGTGACCACAGTGTGTGGAATGAGATCTCACCTTGTCAACGTTGTCCCGCGTCTTGGCGGAAGTTTCCACGTAGGGGACACCCCACTGCTGCGCCCGACCCTGGCACTCGGCGAGGGGTACTTTACGCTTCTCATTCAGGTCTGATTTGTTCCCGACAAGTAAGAAGGGAATGTTCTCGTCATTCTTTACGCGAAGTATTTGCTCCCTGGAATTTCGGAAAGAGTGGAATTTAATTTTTTAATCAAGAAACGTCTCCTATCCTCCTGAATTTATAAAAAAAAAATATTAATAATAAATTGATAAGTCAAATACATTCAAGTCTATGTAAAGATCCATACATTTGAGAATTCTGTAGCTCAATCACAAATAACTATTGACGTGCTTAAAACATGCTAAGCATTTGAGCGATCACAATGAACAATAATGAACATGCTTAAGTTATTAAGTCATAAGTCAACGCGTGTGTAATCTCTAAGTCAACGTTCGCGGTGTTTTCCTTGTAAATAAATACAGTTCATTGGCGAAAAATACAATTTACTATAAAAAATAATACAATATATTGCATTTGCAAAATAGTAAAGAGTATCTAATACAAAAAAGTGAAAATTAAATTACAAACTATTACTATGGCGACTGCTTTCTTGACATTTGGCTTGCCAACCACCGCGCGCCGACTAAATGCAATAAATAGCATGATAAATAATAAATAAATAAATAAAAATAGCAATTTTGGAATATTTTCCATATTTACACCGGTGAAATTCAAATATGTGATTGCGCAGCAGAATTATACGTCGCGAAACGTAAATATTTTGACATTTGATTAGGTGTTCATGGATGTTCCGTTGTGATCGCAAATACGATAAACAACCATGGTTAGAAATTGTTATCACGTCCATAGTTATTTGTGATTGGGCTACTGGTAAATGCAAAACTGATGGCAAAACAGATCAAAATATTCTACTCTCTGAGATCTATCATATGGCTTTCAAGATATTTTTTTTAAAAGCCTTCCAAGGCAATTGGCAATTTGGTGTTACTATAGAAAAGTTCTGATTTAAATACCATAAAAGGCATCGTTTTTCCATAAGACGGGAGTGAGGAGAGCGATGCATTTTTTTTCCAATCCCAACATAATATCAGCGACATAGGATCAAGGAAGAAATGTCACTTAGATTTTAAAATTTTGAGTTAGAGCAGTTTGTCGAATTGAAACACCCCTATGTCACATTGGAAAATACTTAATATGTTGATCGAAATCAGTAGATATGACTTATTATCAAATAACATATGTTTTTTTATACCCAATACCATACAGTTGTCGGCACTTTAGGAGATGATATATTGTTCAGGTAAATACTAAATTAGATACGTTTATATTTGAGTAAAGATTATGTTTTTGTATCATAAACAGTTCAAACAACTTGCATGAATATATGTTTAGTGCTCAGATAACAATTTCTATAGAAAATAATTCATGTCATCCGATGCCATTAACTAGCTGACAGCATTATTTTGTTTACAGATTTTCGGCACCATTATGCTAAAATGCTCAATTGAAACAAAAGTGGTTAAATAATTTAATTTTCTACAGTAGATTTTAAATATTTTTGAAACAAATACTAACAAGATTTTAAATTCTAATTTAGAAGATAGAAAACTTTGCCTCGCTTACGAAAAACACAACCAACACCATCGGATTCTAAATTGTCACTGCAGTAGGCAATAAAACTCTCCATAGTACCATTGTGCTGCACTCTGGCGGTAGATTGCATGCATTTTATTTATCAAAAAAAGTGTATCTATAAGTTAAATAACCCCGCAAAACTATCAGATGCCAATCTTATTTTCTACATTCAAATTAAAGAGTACCGAAAAACTGGGCAGTGCCGGTGAATTGTATACTTTACCCTGTAACTCAAAGTTGACATAGCGATTTAGTGGCTAAGTAATGCAAGACCGGCTGACCTGAACTCCTGCGTCGCTTGGAAGCTGTCATCTTCCGTGATAGAGAATACGCAGAGGAAACCTTCTCCACTGCGAAAGTAGTTATCTCGGATAGCCGCGTAGTCTTCCTGACCTGCTGTGTCCAGAATATCTATCTGAACTTCCTCCCCATCCAAAACAACCTGGTATTTAAAAGAAAAATAGAGTCAAAATTTTGCGATGCGAACTCATTCTTAACAGAATGAAGAAGGTTCTTAACTATTGTAAAAACCAGACATTTTACTATAAAAGAAACTTAGAACATAAAATTGCATATATATTCTGAATACTAAATAGAAAAACTGTTAAAACAGTTGAGTTATGTATACATATTTTGATGAAACAATCATTAATATTTATGATACTCGTAGTTATACAAGCCAAGTAATCAGATGATAATATTGTTGACGGAAAGGCAAAATTTACTAAGCGACATGTAGCCAACTTTAGAGAAGAACCATTTATTATATTTATATTATGGTGTTGGAAAGTTTAAAATGTTTAACAGCATTTAGTGAGATCCCCAATGAGGAGGTTGAGTGTTTTTTTTATTTATTTAAATTTTTAATTGTCTATCAAATAAGCGGAAAAAACATATGTTATAGGTAGGCAGCCTTTGCTGATGTGCCTATATCTCGTGTACTGCTTTTTGTCTGAGTTCTTCTTCCTTAAAAAAAGCATCCAAACGGTTTTTGAACTGGTTGACCGAAATGGAATGGACAACTAGACTTGGTAATTTATTCCAGTCTCAAACTACCCTGCTAGAAAGGAAGTGTTTCTTGGGATTGAGGTGGAATTGGGGAAGATAGAGCTTCCAGTTATGACCCCGTAAATTTGTGTTGGGATTTAATTGATACATCTCATGCAGGGGGCAGTCATAGTAATTATTGAGTATCTTATAAGTTGCAATCAAGTCCCCTCTCTTCCGTCGCTCTTCCAATGATGTAAGTCCTAGGGCTTTTAATCTACCGTGGTAAGGAATCCTTTTGAGTAATTTGGGGATTTTTGTAGCACATCTTTGGACTTTTTCCAATTGCTCGATGTCTTTAGTAAAGTAAGGACTCCATACTTGATATCCATATTCCAATAAAGGTTTTACATAGGTCTTGTATATTTTAAGAAATATTTCTGAAGTAATATTTTGGAATGCATTTTTAATTAAATAAATATGAAACACAGTCATAAGCAAAAATTTACAAATAAAAGTGGAATAAAACTATTCACATACTTTTATTATTATAAATAAAATGCAGTTCCACCAAGAAATGTCAGTAGAAAAACTCAATCTATTAAAATGATTGAGTATTCTAAATATGTGTTCATTTGAACCTGTAACGTTTCAAAGTAGTTCATTTTTATCAATGTTTTCATACATTTTCAAGAAACTTCACCGTACAATTAAATGCTTTAATGTTTACTGTAAGAAAACTCCATTCCCGTCGCACTGAATTACCTCATTAACAATTATTGTACGATAAACAATATAGTTCTCTAACTGTGTAAAGCATACAGTAGAATAATGACAACAATTGACAACAACATTCCATTACTTGATCTATTGACACCAACAACTTCACTGTGTCACTACGCTTACATATTATATCTATATTGTCACTTTCATCTGCGTCATATTAACCATATTAGACCTAAGTTACCATACTAACCCAAATATGACGCGACATATATATTTAAAGCAGGGATGAAAGGAAAAATTCACTAATCTCTAACCTCGAACATAACACTGATGTCTTTTTTAGAAAAACATTTTTAGTAATAAACATTAAGTTTTAAAATTCAGGCTAATACAGTAATTCCCTTATTACAACATAGATGGAGAACATTTTTGAAAAGGAACATGGATATCTAGGCATTTACCTGTACTTATGAACTGTCATTGGCTGGTTTTTATTATTATGGTTAAAAAATGTTCAAAATCTAGATCCCATTTACAACATTTAAGTATTTTATGGTTGATAACATTTACATATTGAAGCAAGATTACTGAGGTCGCAGTGGCGTCAGGAGCTTGAATAGAACTGACCCACACCTCTAAGATTACTAATCGTCTTGCAGCCACAAGGCGCATGGATGAGTGGAATTCTAGTAACTTAAAATTATATCAATAAGCTTACAAAAAATAAACATTGAGCAGAGTAGATAATTTGTCAAGTAAACAATAAATAAAGCGCTGTGTCAATTTGAGTGGCCGATAAATGACACTGAAAATTTTAAAAATATAAAATAGTTCTGATTCTTTTTTTATTTTTGACAGTTCTCAGATATTCCGGAGTAAGTTTGGTTCTACAATTCATCAAGAATTGACTCACATCGCAGCAATGTTTGCAAACTGTTCAAATTTATTTTGAAAAATATGGTTAAATTTGGTAAACTATGTGGCATCGGGCATTATGTGAATTTTATGGTCCTCATAATCGTCCATCAGAGCGATTAAGTCGAGAAGCCCAGGATCGTTTTTGCAATACGTTAACTCTAAATGATAATACGCATCCCGTAAGGAGCCATGTCCATCCACTTTGTAGAAAATTTTGTGTAAAGTTCTTGATATACGTCCTTCAACTTTTACGGAAATTGAAGCCATACGATCATCTTTCGCACCGTACATTTGGTGAATGGGCCGAAGGAAACATTGCTATTGATCCACAATTTGATTTGAAAATTTTGTTCAGTGATGAAGCACACTTTCGGTTAAATAGCTAAGTCAATAAACAGAATTTCCGCATTTGGAGCGATGATAATCCACAAACCATTTTCGAAACAACATTACATCCAAAAAATGTCCTTATTCTTCACCCTTGACAGAGCGGCGGTCAATCAAACTGTTTTTTCAATCAACAACGGATTTCATAGGATAAAAGTTTTACCTTCTTCCTGTAGCTGTCGGCCTTGGTGGGCTCGTAGTCCTCCACGAACTCATCGTACATGAACTGCAGAGTGAGGGCGGACTTGCCCACTCCTCCCGATCCGACCATGATGACCTTGTGCAGCGTCGGCTGCGCGGCGCCCGGCTTCTTCGACATGTTTGGTGCGGGGAACGGCGCACCAGATCCAAACTATGGAACAATTTAAATTACAGGGTTTAAAAGTGACTACAGACAGTACTGATACTCGATATTTGACGATCGTAAATGTCGCAAATTGCTACAAAAAAAGACGATTTTTGACAATCATCAGATGTCAACAGATGTAACCAATTCAAACAAAAATAATGCATTGAAAGCCATAACAGTTTCAGACGATTGAGCTTTGGAGATAAATTTTACTTTTTATTAATATATGTCACAATACTTTTATTTGAAAGGTCTGAGTTTTACACACTAGAGTCAAATTTTACGCAGTAAAATGAAAATGCATGCTTTTAAAAATAACAAAAACAAATCACATCCTGATACAGTATCTGTTTTACAATACAAATCAGCCTAGGGGCACCTAAAGTACATTTTAATTAACCAGCAATAATTGGAGTCGAAAGGTATTTTACAACCATTTAACGAAATTATATTTATTTAGGAAAATTCGAAACGCTAGTAGTGAAACTGTTCACGGTCTAAAGCAGGGGCCGGCAAACTACGGCCCGCGGGCCAAATGCAATTTATAATTTTATTCATAATATTTAAAATATCAAAAAATTCAATTTAAAGTGTATCAAATCACAATACATGCATAATTGATTTATTTTTACATCAACAGCATTGATCCCCTTTTACATCATCATCATCCCCTTTCACACCTAATGGTGCATAGGGCACTGCATTGGTACAACAATCGCAGCGTATCTTAATCATTTTGTTACATGAAGGTGAGATGATCAGACTTACGCTTCAGGTGCCAGTCCAGGGACTATGAAATATTCTAGTTTAAAAATATCTTTTTAAATAAATATTTCATGTCAACCGTGTCGGGAATCGAACCCGAGACCTCTACCATGGTACCAACTTGCTGACCACTACACAACGAGGCCGAATTTTTTTTCATACATTAAAATAAAAGATTCAAGAGCAAACACTTTATAAGTTGTACAAACAAAAAAACATAGAACACCATATCACTCCGTCTTTACTTTTGACATGTCTAACTTCAAGTATTTGTTGGATTTGGTCATGCCACATCTTTCTTGGTCTTCCTCGTTGTCTGCATCGCATTGTAAATCTTTTTAGCCACTCTTTCACTGTCCATTCGCTCTACATGTCAAAACCAACGTAGAATCCTGTCTTGATTTTGTCGACTATGCGTATCGCAGCCTCACGTAATCCACAGATCTCGACCTGAGCCTACTTTCAGCCTTGCTTTTCCAATTCAATACTTCGCTTCAATGTGTATAAACATTACTATCATCTAGGAAACAATGCGAAACCTATCTCTTAAAAATTATCATTTGTAAATGAGGCCCTCGGTATGAAAGATGGCCGAACGATTTGATACATTTTTGAGAAAATTTAGAAAATCTATAATAGCACTTATGAATTTAAATATTTACAAAAAAAATCATTTACTTGATAATATTTGGTACCATTAACACTTTGAACAAGTAACCGAAAGGTTAACATAACAAGAAATGCTATTTTTATTCAGTATTAAATATACAGTTGGCCGCTTTTGATACTATTTTTAGCGTTTGCCATCTTTGATACTGAGGGCCGTAAATATACTTGAGTATATTTACAAATTATCTATTATTATATTTATTTATTCATACAAATACATATATATTACAAAAAAATACAATAATAACGTATTCCAAACTCAATGAGGCTAAGGGCCTTGTGTTGAGTTGGGATCTAATAAAAATGAAATATTATTACATAAACATACATTTATTTCAAAGTGCATCTGGACAATACGCTTAATAGTATATAAATCTATGCAATATCTCGCAGCAGTCTCCTGCAATGGTCTCTAAGTATATTTATGTATGAGTTTACTTTCTTATCCGCCTCGTGGTCTAAACATGAGGTCTCGGGTTCGATTCCCGAGTAATTTAAAAAATGTTTTTAAAATTTCCTTGAGTCATAGAATATTTCATAGTTCCAGAACTAGCTTGCACTGAAGCGTAAAATTGATCACCGTCACGCGACAAAAAAATATTTAGACACGCCTTTTATTTATTGATTAATTTTGAAAACCCATTAGGGTTATACAAGAAATATCAGTATGGTCATTATGTGCTTAACAGGTTGATTTTAAATTTGTCTCCAGCGTCATTTTTCAAGTGGTAAGGTAAAAATCTTTGTAGCGTTTAAATCCATTGTATAGTATTTTTGACTGTCCTACGTTTCGCTGCCCTAGTTCTTGTATGTTCAATATACCATTTTTAGCAAAATTGAGTTATGAATGCCAATATGTTCATTATCTTATTACGTGTCCATGTAGCTAAAGAATTATTATTTTTTCCGTCAGTAAATAGTATTTTCAGCATTTTATGAGTGCTAATCTCCACTTACTGATTTTACTTATTTGACTTCAAAAACAAATAAAATGTCTTTCGTAAAATTTGCAAAATTTCGGTTTGTCTTAAGTTTTTATTGTAGTGGTGTTGTAGTTGTCTGGTATAATATTTGTGGATGTCAGCATATTTGGTTAATGTTATATCATCGCCTTGTATGCTTCCCAGTTTAATTTTGTGTATAATTTTTACGTTATTTATGTCAAACTGGTGGGTTTTTTGTACAGTTCAGTCGTAGGGGTCAGGTAGGGTAAGCTGTACGTTAGTTTAATTATTTTGTTTTTATATTGGTTGGTACACCGATGCACCATTAGGCGCGAATAAGGAAATGATGTCGAAACTATTTCCTTTATCGTTAAGTCTAATTTTTTTACGAAAAAAGTTGGCTCGCCCCTGGTCTTGAGTCTAAATTGGTACTATTCAGAGTTTTCAAGATTCTGTTTTGCGCTTAATGGCTTATGCAAGTCATCTTATCGGAATCGCAATCAAAATGTCATGTAAAAACTATTAAATTCCTCCCATTCAATCAGCGGTAGATATCAGCGTACAGTACCTTAACTGGTGTACTCAAATAAATGTAGATTGAGTAAGATTGTAGTTAATGACACAACAGCTCAACCATTTGTCAATCAACTGTTATCTCGTGACACATTAACAAGTTGCAGATAAGATATAACAACAATTAAAATTAAGAAAAAAATACTTTATTTGACTGCCATTATTCAATAAGATTTAAGTATGATGAATTACATTTTGCGGTGTTATTACCACAACTAGGTAACTTAAAAATCAGCAATTGTGAGTTACCCACTAAACCTATTTTTTATACTTTCCTTTTTAAAAAAAAAATATTTAGGATAATATACAAAGCATCATTTTAGTGAAAATCATTTCAAGGGCGCTGTACAATAAACATCCCAAAAAGCCTTGCAACTACGGAACACATGGGCGGTTGGGATTCTAGTTCCCCATTTCCGATAAGGTTAAATTTTAATAATTATATAGGAGCTAGATTACAACTCGTCTTGCAGATACATAGTGAACGGGCGTTTTCTCCATGGATGCTACAAATTGACAAGTAATGCATTCAAATCATCATAAAATGATTGTAATAAATCATTACATGCCTATTTGTAGCATTCATGGAGGAAGATATAAATATGTGTTTTTAGCGAGTAACGCAAAAACGATATTATTTACACGAGATGTTAAAACAATTTTTATTTAAAATATTAACGTAAGTATGGATATTATTCCAATCAAAAAGAAAATTAAATATGTTAGACAAGATATATTATGGGACAGATTTAGGTGAGTGTGTCTAAATGTTTGTAGAGGGGCTAGATTTCAATCCCTAGGGAGTTATTACGATTGAAATTTACTGCAGGAAACGTGGATAGGCAGAATTGTGAATGTTAGTGTTTAAAGTGGCCACTTAAACCAAAAAATGAGAGGTGACAATCCCTGTAAATGCCTCGACTTCCATAACCCTTTTTCAAAACTGTTATTCCCTATCTTAAAATAAATTTCAGGAATAGTCCGGACAAGAGTCCCATTTTAAACATAATATTATAGTAAAATGTACAATTAATTATTATTTAATTTTTTGTCCTAGATTTTTTTTAAAGGAATAACCCGCTAAGCCTCTATTTTGAGGCTTGTCAGCAGGTGGGATAGAGGGGATATGGAAGGAGGTAATGAAAAATACACCACAACACCCAGACCGCGGGAAGCAAACCCACGACGCCAGTTTCATTGATAGCCGTCTAACCAACTGCGCCACGGCGCCTGTCTGCCTGTTTAATTTTATTTATTTGTATTTTATTTCAATTGTGCCTGTATGTATTATAAAGATTTGTGTTTGCCATTTTTTTAATGGACTTTTGAATCCGTTAATAAATAAATAAATATGAGGGGGTTAAAAGCAAAAATGCCACTGTCCATGATCATTATTTTTGGGTAGAACCAACAAAACCAGTAGCCAAAAGACTGTTTGTTTTAAGTTCAATGGGCACATTGAACGTAAAATGAATAGCCTTTTGGCTACCGGTTAAACCACGCATGAGTTCCACGTTAAACATAAAAGAAATAGTATTAGCGCTACCGGTTTTGTTGGTTTTCCCAAAAACAGCGATCATGGACAGTGGCGTTTTTGCTTTAAACCCCCTCATATATTATTCAGTAACATAAAACTGACCACAAAACTATTTTTAAAAAAGCAAAGACAAAAAGATATAAGACACAGACATGATCTGGTTGATTATTTGTGATTTATTAGTTGCAATAGTAATCGGCATTACTTTACTCGTTAATGACTCCCATTACGTAATAACTGACTGTGAATCTGGAAGAATAACATTTTAAATGCCTATGACAGTTACTAAATATGCAAATATAGGCAATATATCTATGCCCACATTTATCATTTATTTATTTGTTCTTTTGCAATTCATGTATTACTTTTTTACATTAAAGATAATGTTCCCTCACTGGGGTGTCCTGTTCCGAGGGAGATATTTTACATCCTTTTGAAAGATGACTTATTAAACATAATAAAATCATAATTTCGTTTTGTTTGGAGGTTTTTGGCATTAAAACACCACGCTTGCGAGGTGGACACCCAGAATAATAAAGTGGAGACCATGGGCAAATAAAAGAAGTGTTGGAAGGCCACAGAAAAAATGGGTCGACGACATTGCCTCTATTGCCGGTAAAACGTGGATGATGAAAGCGAGTGATAGGAAGGAATGGAGACGTTTGGAAGAGGCCTTTATCCAGCAGTGGAGAGAATAAGGCTGAAGAAGAAATCATAATCTCCAATACATATAAAACATGATAAAAACACATTAAACTCACAAATAAAAGCACTATAAATAAAAATATATTTATACCTATTTAGCCTGCTTAGATACACACATACATAGGTGTAATGGTCAGCGTGTTTGCCTACCATGCAAGAGGTGTCGGGTTCAATTCCCAACATGGTTGATATGAAATATTTATTTGAAAGGGTGTTTTCACACCAGAATATTTCATAGTCCCTGGACTGGTACCTGAAGCGTAAGACTGATCATCTTACCTTCATGTAACAAAAATGATCAAGATACGCTACGATTGGTGTACCAATGCAGTGCCCTATACAACATTAGGTGCGGAAAGGAATGATGATGAGATACACACATTGATAAACATTTTTCTGTGCTAATCTGCACAGAAAAACATATAAATTATTAGAATTGGCAAATACCACAGCCTAATAGATAAGTCAGCTGCCTCACGCACGGATTGTTCCGGGTTTGATTCCCGGCGAGATCACAATAATTGAGTGTGATTTTCCTCAAGCCTGGGTGTTGTGTTCAGTGCTATATTGCAGCATTGTAACTGGGCGTTTTGGCCTGTTGAGGTGCAAAATAATTCAATTCAAGAGACATTTCGCGATATACGTAAATCAATATTTTTTTTAAATATTCTATTCCATCGAATGCAACAATTCCTCATATAAACTAAATACCAAAAATATATAACTTTTGGCATTCAAAAATTTTACTTTTTTTTTACACTGTCCCTAGATCTGACTTTGTTTTCAAACGAAGCTTCAACCCCTTTTTGCTTTTAACCTCATATATTTTTAATTCGACATATGCAATTTGAATAAACAGATTATTTCATGTGTTTTAAGCATGTTAACATAAAAGGGTTCCACCTACATAACACATCATTTCTATAAATAGGCATGGTATCTTACAGTACATCCTCAAAATGTTAGATATAAATAGTTTGTACTTTCAATTATGGACAAGTTTTTTTAAATAATATGTGTTAGAAATAGATACTGAGCAGACATGAATCAGCAAATACAATGTTATCAGTATGAACAATTATTCAAATAATCACATCATCCTCCAAAAACAGCTTTTGCGAAATCTTCAAAGCAGCAAAACTTGTGAACATTATGTTAAAAATCACACTGACTTTTACCAACAAGGCTAAAAAGAGGACTGAAAAATTCATCTTACGAATAAGGCTATCAAAATAGCGTAGGTTTTACATGAAAGTCAGATGACAGGTACAGATAAACTAATTTATAATTATGAGATAAGAGTCCAAATTTTTTTCTTACGGATGACAAAAATAGTCTGGCACGGAAGTTTCGCGGATATCGAACCGATAATTGCACAGAATGTGTGGCGTTAATAAGTGAATCACGACTCGACGATGTACAACAAAACAACCAATACACCACCTGGTGATAGGGTTTAAGGCATTCCACCCACGTCACGAGAGCGTCGTGAGAATTAAAGCCATCTCGTGTGAAAAGCAACGGTATGCGCCAGCTCCATTGTAGCAGAATATTAGTTATTCCTATTATTTTAATGGCAATTTATGTCTGGGGAAAGGCGTTGCCTTTCTAGTAAACAATAATGCTACTGAACCAATCTCGTCCAAAAATACCCCAATATTTATAATACCAACTATAATTAGATCGATATTGTTATTTCAACGAAAAAAAAACACAACGATAATTACCTTCGAACAACACAAAGAACGCAGTTAACGGACACAAGAGTAACTTTCGCCGATTAATAGATAAATAAATTATTACTCAAAGTACCGTCATAAAACCGCTGTCAAAAGCGTACGCCGCACGCCATCTATCGTCATTTATCAATATTTATTACCATAACTAAAAAAAATGTACGCATAAAATGTTATTCTTCGTAGTCGTAGGTAGGTGTTTTGCCTACCTCCACGGAGGTACTATGTTTTACTGACAAATAACCAAATTAGTATTTCAGAAGATTAGTGTAGACCTATTCAATATTCTATCTTTTAAGCTTCTTTACTCATTTGAATTGGCTGATAAAACTACTCCTCTCAATATCATTTGCATCATCACGTCAAAGTTTATATATGGGTTAATTAGTCTATTTTAAAAAATGACTCCTTAATAAAATATCAAATGCTTCTGTTTCTCTAACATTTATTAGGCGTTCAGTTCTGTTTTATTAAATTTTTATTGTAAGGGGCCTTATTTTTTCCAACGTAAAGTTATTTTCCAATTAGAAATGTCTGAAAATCTTTATTTTTCTAATTTTTTTTCTTGTACAAACTGTTTATTGAGCAATTCTTTGTTTGTTTTTTTTTGTATTCTCACAGCTGTTTGTTATTTTATTTTTTTAAGAAAGAGATATGCTTAAGGTCCTATTATTTACTCAAATATTTGAGTTTTAAGACCATTTCCTAAAAGTCGTAAATAACTTGTGTTGGAAAAATATAAATCGAGTTAGGCTGTAGAGGGGTTTGAACAATGAATCTTTGGCCCATGAGTTCATAATTGTTCATACCACAGGACCACAACCCAGCCCCGGTTTTGTTTTATTGAAATAATATGATTAAATTATTCTATTGTTTTACATAATAAGTTTATCCTATATTTTTACTTTTATTTTTTGAGTTTTTTTATAAAATTGACAAAATCGTCAATTTTTATTAGATTTAATAAAATCCATCAGCTTTTTTACACTTGTATTTTTTAACCTATTGGTCGCGACCCCTACTTATTTTTAAACAGTAACCTAAATAACGTAATAATGTTTTTTGTCTCATAATGTTTTATATATTTTTGTATTTTCTAAGGACTTCAAAAAAATAAACGAATTTATCTGTAAAAAGCTTATCTGGATTTTATAAGGTCATAACATGTACTTTTTATTTCCCTAAAACAAAATAAATAAAATTGTTTTTTTCTAACATCGCCAATATTTGCAAGTAGGTACCACAAGAAATTTAACAGTCATTGAAAATTACTCTGAGTTGTCAGCAGCTGTCAGATTTCAAATTAATGATAACACTGCTTTGTGATTTATATAGTTATTAGTTTATTTACAATATCAGACTGGTCTCACAAATTATATATTCTGTGTTGCTACAAATGGAACATCTCGATGGATGATGTGTCAGTCTGAATTTTATTATCAGAATTAGCAGTTAAAGGTTATGACGACCACTGGGATAAAACTGGAGGTGCTCTGGTCGCCAGTGCACCCAGACAAGTTTGTAACGTGGGGTACCGATGTTAGCCTTTACGAGGTGATATCCTCCACAGTGTCTACAGATTCTACCGAAAAACCAGCTTGTAAGTTTACCCATTGACCATTGAAATTAAACACAAGCACAGCCCTCGCAAAACAGTGAGTATTGTGTTAAACAATACAAGACTACAGTAAAACACCAGTTGTCCGGATCAATGAGTGCTAGACGTTATCTGGATATGCAGAA
Source organism: Micrasema longulum (assembly GCF_059751315.1). Taxonomy (NCBI): domain Eukaryota; kingdom Metazoa; phylum Arthropoda; class Insecta; order Trichoptera; family Brachycentridae; genus Micrasema; species Micrasema longulum. The sequence goes on from NW_028277636.1 coordinate 630,483, forward strand.
ATCCGGTTAATTATTTTAACCATTAAATTAAGGCAATGTTTTGAAAAAAATAACTTAAAATTTACTCAAAGATCACTTTTTTATTGCTTTTGAAATAATACAGCAAATTAGAATCACATTAAAAACTTGCTGAAACATGTCCAGCAAAGTTAATTGATTTGACTCAAAAATTCGTTAAGCTTTTATATTTGTAATTAAAACGTCTCCTTTATTTTTTATTTTCTGATAACGATCCGAATACGTATCAAGGATTTTATAATAAAATCCATGAATTTTATCATCATCATACCCCTCCTATCCGCATCGGAAGAACTTGTGATGTAGTTCAAAGTTGTTTATTTTTATTAGTTTTTTGTGCATTTTTGAGAAACTTCGCCAAATGCTTTTATTTTTACTGCGTGTAACAAAATATTTTTTTATCCAATTTTCTATAGTACTGAACTTCCTCATTTTTCCTTTTTCAAGATTTTTATCCAAGAGTAGCCATCGAGTTGAAAATACTCATCGAGGATTCTGGTTCTATTTCACACACAAAATACGTTCAACAGAATAACAATTCACTATATTTATATATTACAACAGAGATGAAAATCATTTTAGAGAAGGGAATATAGAAGTCTAGGCATTTACAGGGCTTATAACCTGTCATTAGTTGGTTTAAGTGATTGTTGCCTTGTGTTTAGGTAAAATAATTCCGCCAGATGAATCTCAACCGCATCAATAAAGGTTTGAGCTCTTTGACTTAACAAAATTCAACAGATTTAAAAATTGAAGGAATATGAATGTTCAAACATACCAAAATGGTGAATTTTACACGGTGTGTAAAGTGGCCACTTAAATCAGCCAATGACAGGTCGTAAGCCCTGTAAATGCCTAGACTTTTAGACATTTACAGGGCTTATGACCTGTCATTGGCTTACCATTATTATATTACCTTCTCTAAAATGTTATCTGTCTCTGTTTTAATATATAAAATTGAATAACTCCCCAGGTCGAATCCAGTTCATGTCTAAAAAAAATTTTGACAAACTCAAAATATTGTTGAATTTATTATGTTATAATGAGAAAGTTCAGTGCTACGGGAAATTGAATAGAAAAAATGTTTTCTTAAGCACTGTAAAAATTAGATCATTAATTGCACAGTGAAGTTTCTCAAAAATGTATGAAAAACTTTACAAAAATGATTTGAATTATTCTTATTTAAATTTATTTCAACAGAGAGGGAAAAAGTTTTCGAGAAGAAATTTAGAAGTCTAGGCATTTACAGGGCTTATGACCTGTCATTGGCTGGTTTAAGTGGCCACTTTACACACTGTGTAACATTCACCATTCTGCCCATGTTTGAACATCCACATTTCCTCAGCTCTTCCATCTGTTGACTTTTGTGAAGTGAAAGAGCTGAAACCTTTATCACGTGGGTGAGATTCATCCGGCTGAACCAAATCACCTACTAGGCAACGCCTGGAAACAATTTTCCAATTTTTATACTTCTTCTTTTACCAGGTAGTAATTCAACAATGTTTGATTATGTCCAAATGCTTACAGACTGGCTGGATTTCCTCCCTAGGGAGTTGTTCATATTTAAATTTATTTCAACAGAGAGGGAAAAAGTTTTCGAGAAGAAATTTAGAAGTCTAGGCATTTACAGGGCTTATGACCTGTCATTGGCTGGTTTAAGTGGCCACTTTACACACTGTGTAACATTCACCATTCTGCCCATGTTTGAACATCCACATTTCCTGTAAATGCCTAGACTTCTAAATTTCTTCTCGAAAACTTTTTCCCTCTCTGTTGAAATAAATTTAAATATGAACAACTCCCTAGGGAGGAAATCCAGCCAGTCTGCAAGCATTTGGACATAATCAAACATTGTTGAATTATTCTTAATTACTTCTCCAGTGCCAACTTGCCAAAAAGAACTAGTAAAATCACGTACGGAGGAATAGAAAAATTACAAACCTCAAACAAATCGTAGCGATGATAATACAATACATAAAAATAAAAAAACCGCTGAACTTCCTTATTTCAGAGTGTCCCCAAAAGAGTACTTGCCAGGTCTACAAAAATAAATAGTCATTAGTTTGTTAAAAATCTACATTGAAAAATTTATAGTTACAAAGTTTTTTCTCTATGGCAACCTTGCCTTTTGTGATTTTTTCCTAAATGCAATTTTGTTTTTAGGTTTGAAACTTTCTGACAACTTGGGAGCGTATTTAGTGGCCAGCAATGGTAACTATCACTATGTGAAATGTGTCGATATTTACCCGCAACCAGATGCTGATCTGCTTCTAGCCTTAGGACAAGCAAATGGAAAAGTAGTGCTCACTACATTTGGACCTACGACTTTTGATACTCTTGGAATAAATGGAAAAGAATTTGGTGAGCAATCTTTATTTTCTGGAAAATTCAACAACCACAGACTCTAAACAAGGACTAATTGCATTGAATTATTTCTCAGTGGTTTAAGGGTCACAATTAGGAGGTGGGGTTTCGAAGACTGAAAAGTAAATGATTGTAATGTAATAATATGGGCTATATTAAAATTTTGTTTGGAATATTATTTTTTATGTCTTGAAACACTGAGGTATAATTAAATAGAGATGATGCTTTATGGAACGATTTAAAAAAAAATATGTTCCGAAAAATGAGCATTGTCACATATAGTTAAAAATTTAGAAAATAAAAACAAATGAATATGAACAATGTGCACAATTCGTGCTTAATCTCTGCTATAGTTCTACATTATCTTTGATCTCCACCCAATACTTAACAAATAAATTTTATTTCACTCAGTTTTTTTTTATTTTTTTTTTTATTATATTGAAAACATATTATACATAATTATATACAATATTCCCAAGGAGTTTTTTTTTAAAAAAACTCATTTAGGGACATACAGATAATAATATTTTAGAGACGTTTTTAAATTTTAAACTATAATATTATTTAACAAAAGCAGAAAAATTAAAATTATGATATACTACAAATTAAAAAGGGTATGAAAAATACTTGAAAATAACAGAATAAACAGAATACTAGGCATGGAAATAAATTCAAAATAATGTTTACATTATGCAATCTGGGAAAGAAAATTGAAAAAGTTTAAAAATTACATGTATGTATATATACATACTGAACTAGTACAAAATAAAATCATTTTTTTTAATTAACAAAATATGCGCACACCCAATACAGGTTAATTTTTTTATCAAAAACGTTGAAAAAATTGAAATTATGTATACAAGCCAAAAAAAGTATATAAAAAGAAAAAAACACAAATAACATTTAAATAGTATTAAAAATTACATATACAAGCAAAAACGGTGAAATATTAAAAGGTATATGTTCAAGATGCGCATTCTCTATAAACTAACATTATTTATTCAAAGTACTTCTGGAAAAAATAATTCTTCAATTCGCACGTCCTGTTTCTATATTTTGAAATAGGTACTTTAAATTTTTGTGGCAATTTATTAAATTCCTTGAAACCTATGTATTGTAAAGATCTAGTACCAAACTTCGTAGACTTCACAGATCCAATATATATATTGTTTTTTGATCGAGTACTGTACCGATGGATGTCTCCAATGAAAGCTGGCTTTATGTTACTGTGCATTGAGTCGAGAGTAGTATTAATGATAGTGTCAGTTATCTCGAAATAGGAAAGCATGCTAAAAGGCATGATTTTTGTTTCAAAATAAATGTCCCTTACATGAGTATCATACGGTAGGTGAAACACATTTCTGATCGCTCTATTCATTAGTTTAACATTATAATGGATGTTTTGTGATATTTTAGTGCCGAGACATGCGAGGCAGTGCAATGCTGTGGCATGGAATGGGTTGGACTCTAATATTTTGGCTGCAGCATTGGACAAATATAGAAATGATCACTGTATACTTTTATGGGATGTGATGAGGTCTCCTTCGGGTGGTGATGGTAAGTTTCTTTATGATAATGACAGTATGCTGCATTAAAGAGCTGAGGTATAATTAAATAGACATGATGCTTTATGAAGAAATTATTGGTTTAAAGAATGTTCAAAATGTTTCAAAAAATTGTTGAACGCCACAGAGAGTAGAGAAGAGGCAACGAGCGTTGTTTCATCATGCCGCATCAATATTTCCATGCAAAACGCGTTGTAGAGTAAAAAGGACTAACTGTCTATGCCGCTTCACAATGCATTCAAAGCTGTATGTCGCGTCCTTTTGCAGCGCTTCACATTTGATTAGCGTATATAAGAAAAAACAATTGCAGATCCAGAATTGCAGACCCAGAATTGTTACTACTTACAAATCACCTTTTAGAAAAGAAATTCATTATTTTTTTATTGGAATTTTTCAGTTTTTTGATATTTTTTTACTATTTATGAAATTCAATTAGGAAATAATTGATTCTGTATAATTAGCTTTTTAAATCTAACTAATAAATTCCAATGCTAGACATTCAGAGATGTAAAAATAATAAATAGGTATTTTTACCTTTTATTTTAGTAAACAATATGTATTGATCAAAAAGAGATCAGGTGTACATAAATTAAATATAAACTTAAATATGTAGGGTTTAAAACTGTCTGAACATTTTGTTAATTATCTCTGTATATTAAGTCTTCATTGTTTATTCTCGCATGTAAACATATTTAAAAAAGTATATTGTTAAGTGTCCTCGGCACGGGTAACCCTAATTGGCACGGGTAATTATTAATCTTTGTTTACAATGGAAAAAAATAAATGAAAATGCGTGCGGTTCATCCTATCAACATTATTGCTTAGTATAAAAAATACAATACAATATTACACATAGGAATAGATACAACTCAAAATATTTAGCAGTTGGCAGATTTAGTTTCTGGCGTTTTGAAATCTGTCTACACCAAAGAAGGTGTGCGGAAATCAGAGTTTGGGAATAAATTAATTTCCGTGGAAACATACCTTTGTATAATGCATGTTTAAAGGGAGTGACAAATAAAATTTTAAGCAATATTATGAATTGAAAATGTATTTTTCATTTCAGTAAAATGAACGGTTTCACCTTCTCTATCTTACATTCATACATCGCATACAAAATCAGGTTTGTTTAGCGGGTATAGATAATTCCGCGAAACAAACCTGATTTTTGTCAATCTTATAAGAGAGACAAAAAATGACAAACACGTATTTGTATTACAATTTTGCCAAATTTATTTATTTCCCATATATTATATTACAACTTACAAAATATGCAGCGCCAAGAACTGTTTGAGGGAATGTAGCAGTAATATTTGCTGTGTATTCCAGGCAACATTTCACCCCGCTTGAGCGGAGGCCTGTTGTCTCCTTACACGTACGGCCTGACACCCGCGGTGGAGGTGGCACGCCCTATAGCGGAAATGGGGCTCTCGGAGCTAGCGCACTCGCTGGCTTGGTTGCAGCGCCAGGCCAGAACACTTGTTGTTGGAATGAACCAAAAACAGATCAAGATCTTCGATCTGCGAGGTAAAAACTGTTTGTATAAAATGTATTATTTTGTTTATTTATAAATAAATAATGTTTTTTTTAAATTTGTCCTAGTAATGAATGAATGGTTTAAATATCACACATCCGATAAAATAGAGTCATAACTCAAAAAAACGGAATTTCCAGGAGAGTTTCAAAACTAAAATAACATGTCTTTTTTATTTTCATCCAGCTTTTTAAAAAAAATAAAATAATTAAACGAAAATTTAGTATAGATAGTGAAGGAATACAGTGTTACTTCCAAATTGATGCAGTCAAACCATCCAGATCCCGCTTTGCAATTATTTTTTATTTAGAGTTGTCTCGAAAATTGTTATTTAATTTTTTCAAGAAAATCTCGATTGTCATAAAGAAAATACTCAAAATATGATACTGTTTTAAAATGTCCACATTAAAATAAATGATACGAAAGTTTGTCATAAAACCATCAAGCGTTAAAAATTGTAAAGCTGGAATTATGTCAGTCTTTTTATCATATGATAGTTTCATATTAGTTTTTCATCTTCATACAAAATAAGCCTATAATATCAGAAATTTATAAATTAACATTAAATAAAAATGTGTTCATCTTTGTGACTTTTGGCAATCTATTAGAACACCTAGCAAGTTGATGTTACAGTAACATATTCATGTCATTTATTTGCATTTAGACTTCTCCAACAAAGCGGTGACTACGACGGCCACCAAGGCCGTATACGGAGTGTGTGTGGACCCCCATAACGACTACCAGCTCGCGAGTCGAGTGGACAACATCATCGCAATATGGGACACCAGGGTGTTCGACAAGCCGGTGCTGACTTTAGCTCAGAATAAAGCCGTCACCAAGATCCTATGGTGTCCCACTAGGTATGTTTAAAAACTTTGATTAGTAAATTTTTGTTGTTGATAAAATGGCCTTTAATTTTGACAAAAAAATACAGATAACCTTCCTGCAACACGATAGATAGGTTCTTATAAAATGCCATGTTATATGAAACTCAGAGCCAGTACAAAAACGGGGTTAGGTTCCAAAAAATTTTAAAGCTCTTTTTTATAAAAAATTATGTATTCATTTTTCATAGAGCAAAAAACAACCTTTTCATAAACAAATAAATAATAATAAACGATACATAATTTAAATCAACACAGTAGTATTTAGGGGTTTAAATTTGAAGGTAGTGAATTAATACACTGCCTTTTAAAATTCAAAAGTGTTATATTAAATATATCTATATCATTTACACTTTCATTTGAAAACACCTGAATTCTCCTTATTGGCAAGTGCTCCCTGTCGTTTATTGTAGGTACATTTAAAGATAAGAGTTTATTAAATGGGGTAACCCTGTCAGGCACTCGCAAGTAATAAGTTATTATTATATTAATTTTAAGCGAGCAGCTTAAAGCTGATATGTTTAAATCTATTTTAAAGAAAGTTATCTGTTGGTGCACTTTAACCTTTCCCAAACAAATCTAGTCCATTTTTGAACCCATTGAGACTACACATTGAGATCAGCTCTTGTGGCAGGTTATTCCAAGCCAGCAACAGGTTGTAACAATTATACCTGTCTCAGATTTGCACTCTCGCCTGATTTTATCATTTGTAACCCTGTCATGCATTGATTTTCCACACATTAGTCTAAAATATCTCATCTCGACCGCGTTCACTCTGCTTTTATCCTTCCTCTGTCAGTTCCTCGTTTCACTTCCATACATAAGTGTTGGGACTAAAACTCCGTTTTGCACTCCCAGGCTAACTTCAAGTGGCGTATTTTTATACATTACTATTTGTATACAAAATCATTTAAAAAAAAAATGTAATAAGATTATTATTGAGATTTTATATATTGTGTCGGTAGGCAAAATCTTCTGGGGTCTCTGCAGCGCTCCAGCTCTGTGCTGCACCTGGCCGACCTGCGCGGGCTGCCCGGCGAGGAGGGGAGCGAGGGTGGGGACCCCCCTGCAGCCCTGGAGCGGTCCGTGAGCCCCCTCAAGGCGGGGGACAGCACCATTGCCAGCTTCTCCTGGCACCATCACCACACCAACAGGCTCATCACCATCACCATGGCAGGTAGGGGGACATCCATTGCGCAGTGCACTCTTTATCATCATTGTGGCCATATATGAAGCAAAGTGTAGATGCATGCTAAAAATAAAAATTCAGAATAGCACCCCTAGGCCCCGATTACAATAGGAAGTTAACATTTATCTTCAATTTTATCTACAAAGTAAAATTAAGTTTTCTGTATGACAAGCAGAATATGCACACAATGTTTTCTTTTTAAATTATAGGTTACCGACGAAGATACTTTAAATGTTCATGCAAATATCCTCATTTTCGTACACAATTATCGGTTTTTTCTTTAGAGACAGTCGAAGACAACTCTGTTAACTTCCCATTGGCCTTTTGTGGTGCAAAAAAAAATACTCAAGCACAAGGGTAAAGTTAATCCATACGAATATTATAAATGTGAAAGTGTGTTTTTTTATGTTTCCTTCATGTCTCAACGGAGTGACCGATTGACATAATTTTCGCACAGGGATAGCCGGAAAAGTGAGAAGTAGAATAGGATACTTATTTTTCTTCCCGAATCAAGATATAGTACAATGAAGAAAATGGATATTATAATATCGAACATTATTTGAAAATTATTATGGTGGGATGTCAAAAATAATAAATTTGCTATCAATTCTTCAAATTTCTATAATTGACTTGCTTTATGGTTAATTTGGTTTGCTTTTCATTTTGGTTTGTAGTAAAAGGACTGGCAATCGATACAATCTCCTTTCTATCTCGGAAAATTATATTATTCCATCGTAAAAATACTTATTGATAAACGACAAAACGAATTAATTAGCTAACTGATTTGGATTTGTGAACAGAATAACGGTGCTACGTCACGATAGACTAACGAATGATTGTATTTTTTTCGTTGCAATAGTTAGTTAATAGACGATCGAGCTAACTTTAAATCCTGATAAAATATATCATTCCATCGGGAAATTTCTTATTGATAAATAAAAACTCTTATTGATAAACAACTTAACTAATTAATTATCTGAATAATTTCTCGCTTATACCACGTGAGCGAAGCCGCAGGTAAAAGCTAGTGTTAAATAAATTACAAATTGTGCTTTCTAGCACAAGTCGGTAACTACAAATTTTTAAAAAGTGAAATGTCTTTATAAACGGTATCAAATAATCCATAGAATTAAGAATAGTCCAGAAGGAGTGTAGAATCATATTTGAATACATCGGACTGTGTCCAATAATCCCCCTACTATGCCCTACTTTCGCCGCGCGCATTCGTGATGTCACCGCGTAATGTTGCACGATGGGAAAAAAATAATAATAACACAAATGTAAGGTTAAAAAAAAGCAATCTCTTAATTTCTCTTAAATTTTATTGTGCATGCGTAAATATTGATTGACACAACAGAGTAGATAAGTAAAAGGTCATTTAATGAGAGTTATTGAATTAATGAACTTTGAACTTAAAATATTAAACAAATTTTATTTTACATAAAACGGATAATTTTATATCATGTTAAATAATATTTGATGTTTTAAAGATAATATTGGTCAAATCTTCACCACAGAGTTGTTTAATCCGAAGTCCAATTTTCATTAGTTCACTCATTAGATAAGATGGGTAAAAAAATTACTACCCTGGCAACACTAACGAAATGACTATTTTGATTTCTTTGACAATCTGACATATGGAAAAATAATTCAATTTTTAAATAATGTACTTGCTACTTACACATTAATTTGCTAATTATACATGAAATGTGATCCCATCCTGTTTCTTTAAGATCCTAGCAGTATTTCTACACTCTAAAAGGACACAACACGGCATAGTTGAATTGAATTCAAATCAGGAGTTGCGTACTGAGCGACGTCTACAAAGAAACTAATGGGTCACATAAAACCTACGCATTTATGAGTAGTTTAGTCGCCTTCTGTTTGATGTGCGTATGCGGTTTCTGGACTATTCTTAATTCTATGCTCCCAGTGATTAATTTAAAGATATTTATTTTTTTAATGTGATGACATTTTGCTTCATATAATGGCCACACTGATGATTAAACATCAAATGGTGTTTTATCTTTAATGTCTATATTAATATATAAAAATAAGTTTATGAATATTTGTTCTTTATAGACTTAATAACTACCGGACCAATTTGTATGCGGTTTTTTTGCAAAATAATTTAATTTACGTAACTTAGGTTAGTAAATAATGATATCTTTGACATGTTTATCAGAAAAAAAGTTAGAAGCGAATATGTTTTCCATCGAACTTTCAGGGTTCCATCAATTATTTTTATTGTATACTGAATTTATTCATTTTCTTTAAAATTTCTTAATTTCTACGTACTCACTTATTTTCAATAGATTTCAAGTAATGCTTCAATAATTTCAACTAAAATTTGATACATTTTTGAAAAATGGATTCTTACTCAGAATACACCACTGTTAGTAAGTAGCGCAGAGTTTGACATTTGCAAAAAGAATTCTTAATTTGAAAATTCATTTTTTTATGTTTTGGGATTCAACCATAAACAAGTACCATCCAATTGCCCATAAACATTCCGCATTCCATTCAATGATACATAGGTTAATTAACGTTCCACTAGATGATATGTGGAACGTTAATCAAAACGTAAAACTACTAATTTATGAGTAGTTTAGTCTCCTTCTGTTTGATGCTCGTATTTCTGGACTATTCTTAATTAATGGAATGGAATACTCGAAAAATGTAAAAATTAAACTCTCCTTTAGAAAAAAGGCAAAGTTGTTTTCTAAAATTCTTTTTTTAAATAAGGCAGTAAAAAATATAATAATAATGAAAAAAAACATGTTTAATTTTTTTTATCAAAATTAAAACTTAAGGCGACATATGTTTTAAACAATTTATAAATGAAATATATATGTATTGCGCTGCATAGTGTGTTTTTTTTACAAGCAAAGAAGTTTTACTATCTGAAATGCTTCATCGCCCCAGGTAACCTGACGGACTACACAGTATCAGAGAGGATCACCCTAAACTGGGGCTCGGGAGCGGGTCCCATAGTGTGGTCACACGGGAATACCACCCTCAAGGTGCTGGACGAAAGCTTCTGCTCCATGATGGAAGACATTTCTCTCAAGATCAAGAGGAGAGCTACCACAGAATATGGACTCAGGGTATGTTTTTACTATTACTAAATCAATTAACTTGCTCATTGAATGACATTGCTTGGTGGAATCGGATCTTAATTAAAAAGCAATGAAAATTAGTTACAAGGAAAAATGCTGAAAGCTAACAGCGAATTTATTTAATGTTATCAAATATATAAACATTTGTACTATTTTAAATTTTTCTCTGTTTTTTTTATAAAAATCTCAACAGTGAATAATTTATCATTAAATCATAACATATCTTTATTTGTTACGGGTAATTTTCTTGCTTTACCCTTTCAGACTTGGTGTTCACTTAAATGTACACTTATTTTTTAATTTATTTACTCTCGTGCCTACCAAAATTTAAAAGCGGTAATTTTATGTTTACTGGTACCAGTAAAAGTATGTCTCTTTTTTACTCTGCTTAAGTTGTTAGTCAATATTATTCTGAAAAGTTCATTTTTAATTTAGCAGCTTCAAAATGGTATTGAATGGAAAATGGCATTACCTCCTTCCATATCCCCTCTATCCCACCTGCTGACAAGCCCCTAAATAGGGGCTTAGTGGGTTATTCCTTTTTTTAAAAAAAGAAGGCAAGTTTTAAATTATTAAGTTTCTCTGAAATTTTTTTATTTTATTTTTTTATTTTTATTTTATTATTTTTTCACGCCCATAAGGCTTTTACATACATGAAAATTTTACAAAATATAAGTATATAAACAACATTAAATTTAAAAAATACAATATAAAGCAACAAAAGATAGAACGGTGTTAAGAAGTAAAGTTGGTATAAAAAAAGAAGATGAGTATATAAACAGCATAGATTTTAAAAAAAACACAATATAAAGAAATAAAATAAAGGAACAAAATAAAGGAACAGTGTTAAGAAGTATAGTTGGTATAAAAATAAAAAGATGAGTGTATTAACAACATAAATTAAAAAAAAAAAAAACAATATATTGTAATAAAATATAGAACTGTGTTTTAAAGTTAAGTTGGTTTTAAAAAAATTAAAGCAATATATATATATTTCTATTTTTTTAATAAGCTAAAGAAATACAATTAAAGGTTTAAAGCAGCTAGGTACATAATGTTATAAAATACAATATGAACAGAATATTAAGTTCTATTTGATAAGGAACATATACATTGATATTTAAAATTTACAAGACTCACGCTAAAGACATCGATGTTGTTAGCATATTGGTTCGCGAGTACATGCATCCGCATTACTGGCGAATTCGCGCTGTAATTGGTCGATGATGGACCGCAGTAGAACAAAGTATTACATCGGGTAACTCGACCAGGCACTCGCACATTAATCAAATTGATAAGTTCACAACAATCGAACATCGACATTATTATTTTAAACAAAAAAAGCAAGTCATTTAATTTTCGTCTGTTTTCTAATGTTTGGATGTTTAAATAATCATTTAAGTATGAGTAATTTATGTATTCAATCGGTATACTTAATTTAAAATTGATAAAACGCAAAAATTTATGCTGAACTCTTTCAATGTCCTTAACATGAACCCTGTAATGCGGTGACCATATAACTGAGTTATACTCGAGTTGACTTCGCACTAGGGCAATATACAATGTTTTCATTATGTTTATAGACTCAAAATCCCGTATCGTTCGCAGCAAAAATCCCAAGGTTCTCATGCTCTTATTTGTAATGTTTTGTATATGTTTAATAAAACTCAGTTTTTCGTTCGTTATGTTTAATAAAATCAAACTTATTTGATCACATAAACACATAACATTATATAACATGTGTTTCACGAACTTTGAAGATTTACTATCAGATTCGAGACCCAGTGTTTACTCAAATGAATGTCGACAAATGAAAATAAAAAAAAACTCTTCAAATAATTCCTTTAATACGTACAAAATGTTTTTATAATAAAGTAATTGAAATTTGATATTTTTTTATTGTGTTTATTTTAAAAATCCTTATAAAACTTATAGTATATACTGCAGTATATTTATGTGATATGTAACATATTTCCTTTGGCAGGGAGCTTCCCAGTAAGGGAACGTTATTCTGTAAAAAAGTAAATCGAAGTTTTTATGTAATAAGATATTTGTTTAGAGGGTGCTTTCACAAAATGGCGACTTAGCTGAGGATGAACAACTAAAGAAAGTATGGTACTGGCTAAATCTCAGTAAACTGCTTGTCTCGGAAGGTAAGTAAATAGTTCAACAATATTTTATTTTTAAGTACTTTCAAATCATCGTAGTCATAAAAACTGATCTGAATTCATCTATCAAGATTTATAGAAATATTAACACGAACGGGGAACCATTTTAATCGAGGGATATAGAGGAATAGGCATTTGTATTTTATCTTGTCATACATGCCCTTCAATTTTGTTTACTTTTGACAAGACCAGACTTGAAGTTTTCATTTATCTTATTACCATTATCATATTACCATTCACCCTCGCCATATATATAATTTTAACTGTTCTTTCATCATTGATTTGTTGATCAAACCTCATGATCAAACATCTTAGTAATCCTAGCTTAATCATATCGATGGGGAAGTTCCGTACTATAGAAAATGGGATATAAAAAAGGTTTTCTTACATGCAGTAAAAATTAGAGCATCAAGTTGTATGGCGAAGTTTCTTGAAAATTTATGAAAAAAAAAATTATAACAAACTACTTTGGACGATATGTCCGTAGATTTTCAACAAATATTGAATAAATCGAGTAATTTCTTAACTAATGTTTGGTATCAGGGTGTATCCGGGGTCTCTCGAGCCGCCACCCCGGAGTCAAGTCGGTACTGAAGATGGACTCTCCCGATACCGTCCTCTCTTGCTCATGCAACATCCCGCTGCGGGCTGATTTTGGAAATATGCAGAATACAATCTACAGGTAATATTCCATTTGGTATCGGTACCTCGAGATCAAATTTAAGCAAGATAAAATTTAGAAGTAAAATGGTTAAGTTTCAGTAAAAAAACTACTTAAAATTAAAGCCTTTTAGCCCGGGTGTTGATTCGAATTTACACTTAATTTTAGGAAACATTTTATTACTATCGTTTTTCTAAGTTACGTCTATTTCTAGGAGTGAAGATCGTGATCGGGCACTCCAACTGTGCGGATGGGACTTCGATCGAGACTCTGCCTCCTTCGCAGACTTCCTGCGCCGCTTGGAGAATGAGAAGGCATACACTCGGGCAGCCGCCATCTCTGTCTTCAACATGAAACTCAGGACGGCTATAGAGATCCTCAACAGAGGAGCTGAAAAGGTCAACAAATCTACGTAATATCAATCGTCAACTTTATAAGTTTGACAACAAACAATCACGCTGTTTCCTAGGGTTGCCAATTCTCCGGAATTCTCTCCGTTTGTTGGAAAAAGTTTGTGATGTGGTATGCGAAACAAAGAGGGTATACTGACTAACTTGTGCAGGGACAATTTTTTAACTGTGAAAATAATTGTGAGAATGAAATGAAATAAATCATTTCAATTTATTATATTAATCTCAATTGCCTATGCCTCTGCTGAATGTGTTTTTAATTCCAAGAAAAGTCATAATTACCTTAAAAAAGCTTACTTAAATACAGCTGTGTATTTAAAATATACATACCTAACTCATTCACTGCAATGCTCACATACGTCTGTGAGCGCCTAGAATAGCACTACTGCCTAGTTCTCACGGCATATGTTAGTAACCTATTATCAAAAAAGTTCTTGCCTTATGTATTCGTCAAGTATAGAGTCTATATATTCATGATCACTAACAAATTAAGGTTGTAAACTAATTAATAAAATACAGTAAAACCCCTGTTTTACGTTTTTCAAGGGAGCAACAAAAAAAAGTGTAAAACTGAGGAAAACTTTAAAGTGAGGAAATGAAAAATGTAGGGAAAAAATTAAATTTCAATTAAATATAATTATTGTACAAGACTATACTAAATTTACTGCAGAAAAATTCTAAGAACTGTCCTGATTGGGGATTATTCATATTTACCAGTTAAAAATATTTTGTATTTTTTCAAACAAAACTGCAATGTGTTATTTTTTATTGAATTAAAAAAATACATGCATAAATAATTGAATTTAATCAAACAACCTTAAAAAAACGAAATAAAATTTTGAATTTGCGTAAAATGCATATAACGATTTTTTCCATAAATATTGGGAAATTTTATTTATATGGTATCACTTTTTTTAGTATGGCACCACAAAATTTCAACTGTCATTTACATCGCAGACTGTTTAATACTTTTATGATTACTGTTTAAACTATCTCCTTTTCACATTATGTGCGTATAACATCAAATAATATTTATATTGCCTTTTTTTTAATTTTCTGCATCGTAATTTATTGATGTAAAGACTTTATTCTTCCTAAACATGCGTCAACTGCATGTCACTATTTAGTAAAACGTCAAAATTAGACACTTAAACAAAATGGTCAATTACACTGCACCTACTTTGAATTTAGATTAAGACAATAATTTACACATTTTTTTATTTACCTCGATTTTATTCTCCATTCACTCGGCGGCGCGCGGCTCGTCTTTTGACAGATTTAATGAGTTATGAAAAAAATTCGACTTAAAACCGGGGTTATGAAAAACGTAAAAAACGTTAATTGGGGGGAAAATTTAATGAGAATGTATGGAAAAAAAATGGGACCTTAATATTTCGGTGTAAAAAGCGGGAAAACGTAAAAACGAGGTTTTCTGTATGTAAGTGATTAAACTAATAAATAATATATGTCCATTTTAAACGCAGGGAAAGGGTTAAAGAGTTTTATGATTTAATATAGCCAATCGAAGGACTCAGTTTAAAAAATTAGATTAATTTGTTTTTTATTATAAATTTCATCACCGTTTATATATATTTCAAATATATAAATTAAAAAATAATACCCCAATGACCTGGGGTTTTTGGTCCTGCCGTTTCCAAAGGGCTAGCTTTCAACCAGCCAACGTTGAGCATTGAACTATCTGAATGGCGGCATTTTGTAAACAGGCTAGCCGTCCAATTGAGAGGCTGATTCAATCAGTTGGCAGCAACATATATACGGCCTAATCTGATTACAACAGTTACAAGAAGAACTGTATACATAAGAAACTGAACAAAAAGACAAACAAGGGCAATAACATAAAGGTATTCAATATATTCAAGAACATATTCTACATATGAGACTTCGAGCTGACCCATTCCAATCCATCTTCATCCCGCACTGTGTTAATGGCGAAGAGATCTACGAAAGGCGGGAAGATCTATCCCAAAGAATTCCAATCTGTGTGAGGATTTAATTTTCAAATGTTTTATAGTTAATGGATGTTCCATTTGAGTCGACAGATAATGGAGATTTTGCTTAGATCTCGAATATCTATTGGCGTTTAGCTGGCTTACCTCTAACAAACTGTCACTAATTTTTTCCTATTAATTTCAGGTCCAGCTGAATTCCAATCTGAGCATTATAGCCATGGCATTATCCGGGTACTCGGACACTCCGGGTAGTGTGTGGCGCCAGCTGTGTTCCGCTAACCGCGCTAACCTCCAGGACCCCTACATAAGGGCCATGTTCGCATTCCTCACCGCGGACTCCAACTCTTTGGAAATCGTATTGGTAAATATATTATTTATTTATTTTGGGGGACAAAGTTAAAACTAATGTTTGTAAACATTTGTATATAACCATGTTTGTTTTATGTCTACCGGTTTCGGATGTTTCTGTCTCTCCGTCAGGACACTCACTGTGCTAACATGCAAATGTCAAAATACACTTCCACCTTCACTGTAGTATTCATAATATTAACGAAAAAACACATAAATTACATGCAGTTATAGGGGGATGCAATCACCACCGTGTCCAAACATGCACAAAAAAATCGGTTAGTAATATTCAGTGGTATGTAGGTGAACAGGTGTGGGTGGGGGTTTAGAAGGGGAGGGGCTAGGAGGTTGAAAGTTATTTACTAACATTCTCCATGTTTACAATATTCCCCTGGCACGCATCTTTCTCCAATCAACTCCATTTACTTGCTCCAAACCACTACTGCTGCAATCGAATCAGCTATCCCCTCAATTTTCCTCTTTTTAATTTGCTTTTTTGTTTCTATTCGTCTTTACTTTATTTCCTTTTTCTTTTTTACAGTTAATTACATATTTATATAAAAACTTTCCTCATATCAACATATTTACTTTAGATACAATTTTTTAGATAAATTTGTGAATTAAAGTATGTTTATTGATAATGACAGTTCATTACGGGCAATATGTCAGGGCCGCACCTGGCATCCATATAATGTCCTAAAACTTGAAACGCCTATTTACATACATTTTAAAAGTTTTCTGTAATGATTAGAATGATTGAAAATGAAAAGTAAAATAATGTTCATTTTAATTCAAGTGAAAAATATGTTGATACTTTTTTTTAGCATTCCTAAAGACGACAATACGCGGCAACCATGGATTAAATTAATTCGAAATGACAATTCTTGACCTGAGTACGGCCCATTGTTTTGCTGCAAACTGTAGCTAACTTAATACTTGATAGATAATAATGGTTTTCCTACGTTTGGGCTCCTCTATAGCTTGGCACAATATTACTCTGAGAGAAATACACACCTTTTAACCATTGAAAAATATAAAAAAGTGCAGATTGATGTTTAAACTTCCAGAATGAGAATGGATTGAGTGTGGATGACAAGGTGGCCTTTGCTCTCACATACCTTCCGGACTCCAAACTTACTGACTTCATCACTCAACTGTCTACCAAACTCATAGAGGAAGGAAACCTGGCTGGTATCTTGCTAACAGGTATGTACTGTATATAAATATATTTATATATATCATCATCATCATCTCTTGTTCATGGACCCAGCAACCTCCAGTGATAAGAGGCGATACGACTAGCTGGGTCGCGCATTCTACAGATACCTCCCGAGGGCCTTAATCAAGCTTATAATAGGGAAATATCACATACTACAAATACCGGTAAAAATATATGAAATGAATTCAGAAAAATTAATTGTATTTTCGAAATCAATAATGGATATTGTGGAGAAATTTTTACATACGTAATTTAAAAAAAATAATATTTTTAAAATGTGTCCTTAGAAAAACGCGACATGTTTGGCTTGGCATTGATAGTTCATCGTCCATTTTTCAAAAAGGCCTATCTTAAATTTGTTCATTTTGAGACGACTTTCTTAAAAAATTGTTTGGAAAATGTTCGCCTTTAAAAATAATTAAAAAATAATCTTACTGTCTTTTACTGGGTTTTTAAAAATTATTTTAAGACAGTTTGATGCCAATTTATTCCATAAATATAACTTAATTTTTATTAAAATATTCATAACTCAATTTTGACAAAAAACCAGATACGCCATTTTGAAAGATGGGCAAATAATTAGACGTAGTTATGCAGAAATCTTCCAACCCTAAAAATTAGTTTAATGCCGGTTTTGATAGCATACTACGATATCTTTATGTGCTGAAAACGTCCAAACTCCGAGTGCTATACTTATTTGCCAATTAAAGAAATTAAAAAAAGAGCCGCAGAAAACAGTCAAACCACTTGGACGCTTTTAAAGTTAATATAACAGTGATAACCGTGATGTGGGTCAGAAATTTCTTTAATTGGCAAAAAAAGTATAGCACTTGGAACTTGGACGTTTTCAGCGCATAAAGATATTGTAGTATGCTATCAAAATCGGCATTACTCATTTTGAGCATTTTGAGGGTTGGACGCTTTCTGCGTAACTACGTCCAATTGTGACGTCGAGATTCGTGAAGATGTTCTATAAAAATTTAACCGGTTACAATGCTTAAAATTGACATTAATTGTGACGTATTAGGCGCGTGTGTGACCAATGCAATGATCGTTTTTGCGGGAATTCAAAATTATAAATTGAAATATATTTTTTATGCTATTAATAAGTAACAAAAAAAAAATATTACTCAACAGTATTTTATAGACTCTTACTACTTAAAAAAAAAATGTATAACGGAATTTTTTTTAGGCGCTTAACAAAAATGATTCTATACAGCATTAAATATGCTTGCTATGGTGGATGACAGTTCGTAGGTAGCTTATGTCTGAATTATGGGACGCATGGGAATTGGTCACTGATAAAGAGGCCTCGAGATACAACCATGTGCACTACATAGGGAGGAGACATGGATTAAGTATTAATCTATGTTCACTCCAATATGATTTTCACAAACTGTCCTTGAGGCTTCTTTATTGGTTGTCAATTCTCATCCCTTCTGCATCCCTTAGCTCAGATCCAAACTACAAATTTCGATACACTTTCATCACCAAGTACCCAAATTTAAGAAAATACTTTTTATCTAATATTGGCTTTTTTTTAAAATAGGGTCCAGCGCAGAAGGTGTTGCACTCCTCCAGAAATACTTAGATTTAACTGGCGATGTTCAGTCCGTGAGTCTTATTGCTGCTCGAGCATTCCAGTCAGAACTGACCTGGGATCCGCAGGTTCAAGAGTGGATGTCGAGGTTTGTACCTATTCTACAATGATCATAATTTGTGCTTTTAATTTACTATTTTTTAAATTTACAATTAGGAAGTTAAGTGTTTTTTTTATTTTTTTTTTATTTGTTTATAGACTATCAAACTAAGCAAAAAAAAATCCAAAATAAGCCCTAGTTCTATGGAGAAATAACTCAAAATGAGGTATTTTAAACTGCATTTAATTTTTTTATTTTATTTATTTGTTGATTTACAATTTATGTATTACTTTATTCACATTAATAATAATATTCCCTAGTTATATTTGACTCATTTTTCAATTAAAATATCGAAAGAGAGTGTTTCTTTACCATCTACCATTACTAACTAAAAAAAAAAGATTTTGAGTTATTTCGCTATAGAGCTGGGGTGGAGGGTATCAATATTATATTATCATCATTTCGTTTTTTTTTAATTTTGCAATTTTGAAAATCCCCACTGAAATTTTGAAATTACACCACTTGCGACGTCACGAGTTTAAGTTGGTCAGTTTTTCTGACATTTAAAAGTAGAACCCGTACCCGCTAAATCGGAAACCGGAAATCTTTCACAACATAACAATACTATAATCGATTAGTGATTGCAAACACATTTTTTAAAATTTATTTATTTATCAAAAACATACAAAAATTAAAATACAAATTATCGAGTTCTACTGAACTGTATAAAATGCAGTCCATCAGCAGGTGCTTATAGTTAAGGTCTAATATATATACATAATCTTATCTCTTAAATTCTATAACATATAAAAACTCTTATAGTATGGAAAAAAGAAAATATGTATTCCCATGTGCATCAAAAGTGTGTTACACATAGAAAAAAAAAAATTGTCCAAATAAAAAAATGTCAATATAATATAATTTCAATACGTTCTAAAAGCCAGATTTTCAGCATACGTCTTTCTCTTGAGCCTACTAAGTTTTTTTGTTTTTTTATACGTATTCACATAACTTGTGACGTTTCAAAGTAGGTCATTTTTATTAAAGCCATTTTGATTAATTTTTCATAAATTTTACCACATGTGAGAAAACGTTTTTTACATCCCAATTTTCCATAGCACCGAACTTCCTATTGTTTTTTTTTTTCATTAAAAATTAACTTCTAAGATTAAAGGTACGAATCCCCGCAAAAAACTGCGTTCACTGTTAGGCGGGAATTTATGTGGGTGCATGAAATAGATTTTTTTTTTAGTAAAAAACAAGGTAAAATAAATAAACTTCTGTGTCCTTTACCACTCCACTTGTTTCCAGTTACCGCAACTTGCTGGATTCCTGGCACTTTTGGTCACAGCGCGCTCTATTTGACAGCGCCCTGAACATGCACAACCCGGGAAGGAAACCTCCGCCACAAGTGTACGTCGCATGTAACTACTGTGGCAAGAGTATCTCCGCATATATGCAGGCACTTGGAAGAAGCAAATTTGCCCGTATTGTCACAATCAGTAAAATCAAAGTGTGTACATATTCTTTTTATTTACCATATAAAATATTTTGGACACCATGGTAATTTAAGAGTCCTCTTAACTTGGGAAACGTGTTCCGAGGAGGACTGTACAGTGTTAAAAAATGTTTTTTTTACAAATTTCATGTGTCATTCAAATGTGTTTTTTATTTCTTCTCAGCCAGATTTTGATTTCTCTTTTGAAATATTGTTTATTAATTAACTTAATTTTATGTGGAAGCATATTAAAAAATTTGTCAGAAAAAACATCCTTGCACTTTTGTCCAAATAGTGTGTTAAAAACTAACATAAAATAAACAAGTTCATTATTTTGTAACTAGCTGCATCTCAGATTCAACAAATATTGCATTGCCCTCGATAATTCTAAAAAAAAAGATTACAAATCTGGAGAAAGCCCAAAGATGTGCTACAAAAATCCCAAAATTACCCAAAAGGATGCCTTACTACGGTAGATTAAAAGCACTAGGACTTACATCATCGGAAGAACGACGGAAGAGAGGGGACTTGATAGAAACCTATAAGATACTCAATAATTACTATGACTGCCCCCTGCACGAGATAAATCAATTAAATCCCAATTTTATGGAGTCATAGCTGGAAGCTCTGTCGTCCCCAATTCCACCTCAATCCCTCGAAAAACTTCCTTTCCAGCAGGGTAGTTTCAGACTGGAATAAATTGCCAAGCCTAGTTGTCCATTCCGTTTCGGTCAACCAGGAATAAGAATGCAGACAAAAAGCAGTACACCAGATGAAGGCGCATCAGCAAAGGCTGCCTGCCTATAATGAGTAATAATAATAATAATAAATTATGATACACATGCAGACATTTTTGTGAGGAAGAGATATTTCCTTGTTTCTGTTTAACTCGTTACCATAGCTTCAACACTAGCTATCAGTGTTGTTATTTATGTACTTGTTAAAAATTATGTAATAAAACACTAACTAACTTACACAATAAATTGGATTTACAAATAAAAAGATATATCTGTTCTATTTTTCATAGTTGCCGTGTTATTAAAGCATTTTCTCATCACACATGACTGCATTTTTCTCCGCAGGGTACATTAGAGAACGAAGGCAAGAAAGGTAATTAGCCGGTATTATGACTGCGAACTTGATGACACTTTAGCATTTAACCGGAATACGCAACTGGAAGGGCATTTGTTGAAATTAGAGATGCCAAAGTTCAATTTCAATCCAGCTAAAGATTTTATCAATGGCAGATCTGTGGATGTGTGGAATGTTCTGCCTCAAGAAATAGTTGCGGCACCATTTGTTTAAATATTAAAAAACAAATCGGACATATATTGAAAGTGAAATAAGCTTTCCAGAAAGTCAAGATAGGGGCATATCAGCTAATAGCTGCCTGCATATTTTGTGTTAATTTAAGTTTGCAAACTCAATAAAACATATTCTTTACTAAGCTAATAAACCTATTGCATTTGAAAAAGCTGATCTACCGGTGTACATTGTTACGATACTCTTGTGACATAAAACTTATTATTAATACGAAATATTAGAACATAAATACCTCAATTCTGGTGGTATATTTACATGCCACTTTGTTCTAGGTGTTCTATAAAGAGTTAATAAAATAATAGATAATGTGTTCTGTTCCAGCAAATGTCAGCGTGCCCCAACTGCCGCAAGCCTCTCCCGCGCTGCTCCATCTGCCTGCTGCACATGGGAGGGGGCGGGGGCGCGCTGGCCCCCTCCCCTGCCGCCCCCACGCCCGCGGCTCCCTCTATCGCCGCTCCCCCGGCCCCCGCACCCGCCGCGCACTCGCAGCCCTTCTCTTCCTGGTTCACGTGGTGCCAGGCGTGCCGCCACGGGGGCCACGCGCACCACCTACTCAACTGGTTCAAGTAAGGCGGGAGTTACTGTCTCGTGATAGATGTTTCCAGAAGAACACCGCACTTTCGCACAGCAGGATACATATTAGTTCATTACATCTGTCAATGAGAGGGACTGTTTCTCTCAAAACTAGTACATACTGTTAAAAGTTAGATTTATGATGAATATGCATAATAATTATTTTATAATTGTTTCAGGGAACACTCCGAGTGTCCAGTGACATCTTGTACCTGCCGATGCTTCCTTATTGACTCCGTCTCCGGCCATTCATTCTTACAGGCTTGTGAGAGTTGATTATACGACGCAAACCTGTACGGTTATAATTTTAATCAGGAAAATCATCAATCAGCGGTTCCTATTTTAAAGTATCTTCGATATAAATATTTTCCGTGGATTTATAGACATTCATATGAGACGTTAATATTGTGCCATTCTTTATTTTGATCTCTCTACACAGTTAACTTTCTTATGTCCCACTTGATTAAAACATGATAATATATTTACATAATTTAAAATGCAATTGATTGATTGATTATATTGTATGCATTAATTTGTTTTATAAAATAATTATATTCTAGAGCAGTGGTCGGAAACCACATAAAAATTTATCAATTACATAATGTATTAGGTACCTAGGCCCCGATTACAATGGGAAGTTATCACTTATCTTTAATTTTAACTACGAAGTAAAATTAAGTTTTCTGTATGAAAATCAGATTGTGTATACAATTTTTTCTCCTTAACATGTTCAATTATAAGTTACCGATGAATATACTTTAAATGTTCATGCAAATATACTCATTTTCGTACACAAATATCGGTTTTTCTTCATAGACAGTCGAAGATAACTCTGTTAACTTCCCATTGTAATCGGGGCTCTAGTACTGGCAAATATAATATGTGTATGTATAATATACATCTTCATCCGAATGGCCGCCATTGGCAGATTAAAAACTAAGGGCTCCCTGTTTGTTCCCCGAATTACAAATTACTTCGGAGAGCGAACATTAAATTGCGTTGTTCCAAGATTGTTCAATAATCTCCCACAAACCATCATTAACATGAAAGATCTTCAAATGAAAAAAAAAGAACTGAAGAAATATCTTCTAGATACTTTACAGTGCCTGTTTATAAATAAATTTGTAAAATATAAATAAAATAAATGTAATATAAACCTGTCATAAAAAAAAATGTGTCCCACCGAAAAGACTTAGTGGGTAACAATTTTTATATGCATTTTTTAATTATAAAATAAACGCTGCTCTGCAGCACTGAAACTGAATAATATTTGTGCATAATATTATGTAGTTATTGATAATTTTTACACACCTATGTAAATAATGAAATATAGAGTCATTACATCTTTGAATTCACAAGATAAATAAACATGAATCAAAAGTTAAATTTAAGATTATTTTTTTAACGAATTCTGTTTTTCCCACCTATATTATATAGCTCATCAGCCCTAGTCGTAAAATCAAAATGTTTATTATATTATTAGACAATTCATTGAAAATTTGTAAATACATGTTAGTATGTCGGCCTCGTGGTGTAATGGTCAGATCGTTTGTCTACCATGCAAGAGGTCTCGGATTCGATTCCCGACATGGTTGATATGAAATATTTATTTAAAAGGGTGTTTTAACACTAGAATATTTCATAGTCCCTAGACTGGTACCTGAAGCGTAAGACTGATCATCTCACCTTCATGTAGCAAAAAATGATCAAGATTCGCTGCAATTGGTGTACCAATTCAGTGCCCTGTACACAATATGATGATGAATATGTATAAAGTTTAAAATATGAATTTATTATTTCATTAAGTACTGTAATTATTTTTAATCTACAAACAAATGTCCTTGTATTATATATTTAAAAGTAATGAATTTACCATCTCACTCACAATAAAACAATTCCATCTGAAATCGCACTTAGGATATTGACTTCAGGGCGCTGGAAAAAAAACTTGAATTACCTATTCATGAATCATTGCTGATTTTGTCATAATATTATGTTGAAAAAAAGTAATTATGTATTTTTCACTTTATTTCAATGCTTTATAAAAAGTGGTAAAATCATCCGATTTAAGTCAAATATGCGCTGTTCTGTTCGATAACTTGTTGCCAACGAGAATCTAACTTCATAATGCCCCTCTCGTATAAGCCCTTGTCTCTATTGGCAAAAAACTCGGACAACCAATTTTCTAACCTCTCTTGAGGCCAAACTTGTATCCCCAAGCGCATTGGCCATAGACAGGAACAGGTGGTAGTCACTCGGTGCCAGGTCCAGACTATAGGGTGGATGCATAAGAACTCTCTGTCCGAGCTTCCGTAGCTTCTGGCGCATCATCAAAGATGTGTGCGGCTTGACGTTGTCCTGATGAAACACGATTCCTCTCCTATTCACCAATGCTGGCCACTTCTGTTTGATCGACAGCTTCAAACGGTCAAGTTGTTCACAGTAGAGTGCAAAATTGAGCGTTTGGCCATAGGGGAGCAGCTCATAGTAGAGTAATCCCTGCCAATCCCACCAAACACACAGCAACACCTTCCTCGCCGTCAGTCCTGGCTTGGCCACAGCCTGGGCCGCTTCGTTGGCTTTCGACCACGATCTCCGTCACTTGACATTGTCGTACGTGACCCACTTTTCATCACTAGTCACTATCCGCTTCAGAAATGGGTCGATTTTGTTGCATTTCAGCAGCGATTCGCAGATGGAAATTCGGTCCATGAGGTTTTTTGCGTTAGCTCATGTGGCACCCAAACATCGAGTTTTTTTTTAAATCCAGTTTTACGATCGATATTTAGCTCCTGGGCGATGCTTCGATTGCTAACATGACGGTCTATCTCAATATTTTACATTATTTTATCGACATTTTCGACGACAGGCCTGCCAGAGCGTGGTGCATCATTCACCTCCACTACACCAGAACGAAATCGCTCAAATCACTGTTGTGCAGCACGAACCAAAAGAGTATCAGCCTCGTATACATCGCAATTTTTTTTGGTCGCTTTCGACGCGTTTTTCCCTTTCAGGTAGTAAAAATGTAAAATATGTCAAATTTCTTCCTTTGAGACCTCCATACTCGACGCGCGATAGTTCACGACTGAACCATCTGAGATATACTCGGTTTTTAAAAAAAGGGCGCGAAATACGAAATTACTTTTTCCTCAACCTGTTATTATAGCTAACTTCAATTTCATGTTTTATTGAGTATATCTGATAGAATCTCTTTATATAATTCAAGAAGTAAAACAGATTTTTAAGCTCTGGCCCGAAGGTTGTTTTTTTTTAGGTTAAAACCAATTATTTATACTTTAAGGGATCAAGACTAAAATCAATGGTGTGAAATTCGTGCCTTTTTGTATAGGTATCCTCATACTGCGCAAGTATTTATTATTTCTGTGTGTATTTATAAAAATAAAAAATACTTTTAAACATTGCTTGCTTTCCTGATTCATTTGCTTCTGATACGTTATTTACTAATGTAACTTTTTTACCAATTTTTTTTTGCCTAACTTAACCCCCCTATAGGACATAAAATTTGTGTTGATTTATGCCTTGCAAACTTAATATTTTCTGGAAGACTGACCTATCAGTGTACGTTATTACGATACTCTTGTCGCATAAGACTTATTAATAATATAAAATAAATACCTCTATTCTGTTGGTGTATGTACGTACCACTTTGTTCTAGGTGCTCAATAAAGCTTTTTAGGGGAATTTCCAAAACAGTAAAACATATTTTACCTATTTAGATTTTACCAGCAAGTTTTTTTCTTTGCAAAAAAGTGCTATTTTTCTGGTATGTGAGCATTCAATTATTTTAAGTGTAATCTCCTTAAATATTATCATGTACTTTTGTTATACTGCCTGTGTAAATATGTATTTTAAATATTATTAAATGCTTCAATTTTAAATAAAAGCTGCATTTTTACTGAAAAAATCATGAAAGAACATTAAATTTGTAGATTTTCACCGCCTTCCAAATACTAAAAAAAGTTTTTTTTAAATAGTTATCAAGTCACATCAAGTCAATATCTTTTTTTTCTTTTTTTGGGGACCGCTCAACTCAGATAATGGACAATGCAATGCTCGAGACTCAGCATAACAAGCTAGAAAAAGGATAAATATTTTAAAAAGATATATTTTATATTGTATTGTCCTTTTCAAAACAATTATTATTAAATTTTAACATTAAGTAAATTAAGATGTGAGTGGTTTTCGGTTCGTATAAAAAATAAAATTAATGCCTTAATATCGTTTCTGTTGGATGCTCGGTTCCTTCAACCTCAGGACTGTAAACAAGGCCTGCCCTCTCGCAATACGCGTGTTCGAAGAAAACAGTGAATGTTTGATTTTATGTAAACTATTTGACTTTGTTTTTAAGTGTCAATCCTGGAATAAATGAAAGGGGTAAGGACTAACGATTTCCTCCCTTTGGCACTGGTCCAGAAAAACACAGTTTGCACAAATCACTTTTTACTTTACGTGTATGGTTTTGATGATTTGAATCACTGTTACGCTCGCGGTACGTTTTTCGTTGTGTGTTCGCGCGCGTTGGTTTCTTGACTCGCAGTCAGGGAGAGAAGTATATTGGAATTAAAAACAAGGACCACCGGAATCAAAGGAAGGAATGGCTTGACACTTGAATAAAAAATAATTAATCCGAAACAGTCACCGTTCAAGCAAAAGTCAGTGACCCAAAAATCATTATTTTGAGAAATTGCAATTTGAATGTTCGGAGAGCAAGAAAAACCTAGATTTTTGTGTTTTAGAGGTTTTAATAAATTCCATTGTTAACTTTTCCTTCTGGTACATTTGAACTTATCTGGAAGGTTTTTAATGAGGCAAGGTGACTAAAATTTGATTTAGTGACTTTTGCTTGTTTATAATCTGGGCAATGCAAGCTATAAGAGTTGGTGTAAGGATGGAAATATTAGAAATAACTATTATAATGTGGTTAAAAATGAATGTTTATTTAAATAAAAATAATAATTTTTATTCACGTATAATAATATAAAGTCACATAGTTAAACAAAACTAGTAATTCAGATTTAAACATCTTTTTCTAGCTATTTTACGTTGGTGACATTTGTCTCTTAAAGAACATGTTTTTCGAATGGCATATTTAACTCAAAACTGTTATTTTTAAGGTTAGTGACTTATGCCTGAACAGCGACGATATTATGTATATCCAATTACTATACTCAAAACTGCAATTTTTAAGGATTATTTTCGATTACTAACTAAACAGGCGCAAATTAATTATGTGTCAATTTTTTCTGATTAGGAAGCACAGGTTGAAATTTGTGAGTTTTATTTTGAATTTCGATATTGAAAAAATCGATATTTACAGTTACATCACTAATAATTTATATACTGGCAACATTATTTTTCTAGCATTCGAAATTTGTATATTTTGACAGCTGTGTCAGGTCACAGCTGTCAACAGCTGTGACGGATATAATCGGTGTTTTGAAGAAACTTTCTTTAAAATGGTTTTATGCGAATAATACGGATCAATATTCGTATAATTACTAACGAATTTTTAAAATTGGAATATATTGTTGCGCTTATTTTAGAATTGATCATGGAGCAACCAATTGATTTTGAGAGAGATCGGTTTCCGTATTGTATAGTTTGGACTCCCATCCCCCTGTTAACGTAAGTAAATTAATAGCGATCCATTTACATAAAAAAAACAGCAGTTCTTTAGAAAATGGAGCGTGTAAGAAAAAACTTAATGATTTCTAAAATGTATCAAAGAATCAAATAATTTCACGATTCTGTGAATGTCGGACCAACTCTCCTCTATTTTGTAAGTCTTGTTTTTCAGCCATTATTTTGACCGTGTCCTGTGTTTGAATGAGATGAATTCAGTAAAGACACCGTCACCACAGTGTGCGTAATATTAAAAAATATATTTTATATCACACGGTTTAAAGGATGCTAAAACCACTGGTCACATACATGCATTCATTGAGACACTATTAGTCAATTAGGTTATTTAGACACTAAATAGTTGGCGTTAAATGTACTAATATTTAACATTTTTGAATGTTTGACTATAAAATCGATGCATTAATTCATTAACATATTAAATAGACATGTCACAAGTGCGTAGCATTTCAGTTTGTGGGTTAAACAACCCTTCTTGTCTTCATTCTCTAACAGAATTTCAACGTGTTCGGACGTCACACTTTGCAGAAAAATGCCATTATGTTTGATGAGAAAATACTTTTATTGCACTGGAACTGTGAAAAACCCAACAGGCATGTTGTGTTTTATTTGTAAATACAATCCAATTGATTATTTCTTTATTTATTTTTAGAACACTAACTAACTACTAGCAGCACTCACATAGACACATTCAAAACAAAATATAACAGGGCCTCTAAATCTTGTATTTTTAAATACATTTTTCACAATTTTAAAGTACTTATATAATGACACCGACAGCCAATGTCTTAGCTATGGTAATGAGTTAAGCAGAAATATGATCTAAGGAAATAAATATGTAATTCTCTCTCATACCAGTGTTTGCATGTGTAATGAGATTTTTAATAAATAGTTATGGGCTACGCAATATTTGCTTAATATGAGATGTGATAATGGAAAAAATGCATTTGTTTATTATACGTCAGTGCTTTGTATATATATAAATATTAAGTTTTTTTTTTTGATATATGCTCTAAGTTTATCTAAATGATTTGAAGAAAAGAGTGGTTTTTATTTTATTCTAAAACATCACTCACATTTTCGCACATCTGGTGGGAGAGCTTCCTCAAATATGTGTTCATCGAATTAAGTTCACTTTTAAAAGATAAATTTTCTCGTATTTTCTAGCTGGTTATTTCCTTTCCTGGGACACATGGGAATAGCCACTTCCTCGGGCATCATCAGAGACTTTGCAGGGCCGTACTGCGTCACAGAAGACAACATGGCATTTGGAAGACCAACCAAGTACTGGAGACTAACACCAGATAAACTGATGAATGGAGAATCAGATTGGGATACCGGTGTTTCCGAAGCTTCAGAAATATACAAAAAAAGAATGGTGGGTATTGAAAAAAATCACAAATTACGTAGTTAAATTCCTAGTAGAAGTTCATTTTTGTTTATGTGGATTAAATTACAGTACAAAACTTAGTTAATTGACATATCAATCTGTCATTTAATTATTTTATTTTTAAAAGGGTACCTACTTGATGCATGTATTTATTTTTGAGATTTAAAATAATGACATCAACACAGAAAGAAATTCCCAGAATGTTTGGACTTACATATAAATTTAGATTCTATTGTATTTTTGATAATTTATTTATACACAAATCAATATATAATTAATTGTCCTTTCAAAACCATTACATAGTATTGAGATTTATTTGGTTTTATTATATAAATAAATATTAATTAGTTTTATTATTAACACAAAGTTCTATTACTGTTTTATCAACTTCTCACTCAATGTGCCTAATACTTATATTTTAAACTGGCAGACTTTCACTTATATATCATTATATATATCATTTTAGAATAATTCTGTAAAATTTGGTATGGTGGAAGGGAAAGGGGGTTATTTTATAAATATATGAGCATTAGAATTTAACAAATGCAATGAGGAAGTTCAGTGGGTTGTTTTATATGTTTTTTATTTGTTTTTTTATTTGTTAATAGACTATCAAACTAAGCCAAGTAAGATAACATTTTTTACATCCAATTTACCGTAGCGCTGAAACTCCTCACCGCATATTCTGAAAAATTTAGCAAGCTTGAATCGTATCATTCAGTGTTGAAATAAATAAAAAAGATTGCATTAAAAATAAATTTAGGTGCCTGGGTCCAGCTTATACTGATGTTTTAGAAACTTATTTATTTTTTTCTTCTTTTATCAGCACAATCTGTTTTTCGACAATTGTCACTCCCATGTGGCACGAGCGCTTAACATTATGAGGTATGACAATAGTTCTTCTTGGAACATGATCAAGCTGGCTTTTTATATATTAATACATGGAAAATACGTCAGGTGAGAAATCTTTACAATTTAATTTAAAATCTTAATAAAAAAAAAATTACATAATGGTTTTTGTTACAATTGTTATCAGTTTATTACATTTAAATCTGATTAAATTTATTGAATATAACACTTTGTTATAAAACCACTTGAATTTATTTTGGAGTACTGCTACGTAGTTCCGGAGAGCACAGATCTTTCCATTTGCGTGTGTAGTTATCAACTAAACATAAATATACAGAAAAAAATATTCTAGATACTGATAGGGTCAAATTTAAGTGGTCTTATAACAATCAATAAATTTAATCAAGTTCTTCTACAATATTATTGCTGGTTTAATAAATAATATAGACTCTAATCTATCTTATGCTGCGGGGACAAGATATAATAAAAAGGTTTCAACTCCTTTACCTCACAAAAATCAACAATGAAAGCGCCCACCCCTTTCCCAAAACTGATCATAAAGACTAGCGGCTTTCTGCAGTTTGGCATATTCTCTATCAACTTTTTTAAAACCAATTTAGCAAAAATTTAATATCACAAAAATCAACAGACGGAAGAATTTAAGAAGTGTACCTTAAACATAGGTAGAATAGTAAATATGGTGGCCATATATAAGTGGCCACTTAAATAAGCCAATGGCAGATCATGAGCCCTGTGAATGCTTAGAATTCCATATTCCCGTCCAAGTTGTATGTTATTTGATTTCACTTCATTTTTTTCAGTGTCTCCGCCTTCTTGAAGACATGGCTTCCATTTATAATAATCATAGCCATAATTATAATTGTAACTATGACTACTTAAATCATGAAAATAGTATGGTTCTATCTCTAGGTGTTATTTATTTAATATAAAATATGTCATTAAAATGGTATAAATACATATTACTGCAGGTTTTGTGTAGAATTTTGTATATAGTTAGGTCAAATGGTTATTTATAATATTTACTGTAATTATTTACTTGGATGCCAAATTGGTCAACTTCTGAATGTCAATCATAAATTCTTACATTTAATGTATGATGTTAAAAATTACTGAGTTAGTTACAGTATTCTGTACATTTCTGTGTATAGTCATTCATGACAGCTAAAAACATAGTTTTCATATTTATCTTTAGTAGTTTAATGTTTAATAATAACATTCTTAGGAAAGTACCCATGTAAATATTTTGAATGTTTTTTTTATGCAATATGTAAATCATCAACAAAATGACAAAAAATATACATACAACAATAATTATTGGAGATGAACAACAAATATACCTTTACTATCATCATTCCCTTTCCGCACATAATGGTGCATAGGGCACTGCATTGGTACTGCAGTGTTTCTTTATTATTTTTGTTTTTTTTTTTCATTATGGTGCTGCATATTCAATTATGCTTTTGCCAGTGTCAAGTTGCACTATTTTATGAACAAACTGGTTCATTGTAAGCAACCGGGCCCAGCCGCTGGATCCGCGACATAAACATGGGTGTAAGCCACATACTAACAACTCTGAGAAACTTTTCTCTTCCCTTGTTTCAAAACTAAAGAGAAAAATCCCTCCCCAGATTATTTTTGTTACAATAAGGTAAGATGATCAGTCTTACGCTTCAGGTGCCAGTGCAGGGACTGTGAAATATTATAAAAATACTTTTTTAAGTGAGTATTTCAAGTCAACCATGTTGGCAAACGCGCTGACCATTTAACTACGAGGCGGATGCGGTGGCAATAATATTGCTTATGCATTTTTCAAAATTTCATTTTTGCATTTTTAACTTTGAATCCTTTCAGCCATTCATTTAAATATATATAAATTTTAAAATTTGTTCACTTAAATACCTACCTATATTCAAAATCAGTGAGTTAATTTTTTAATTACTGGAACCCCTAAGTACGTCTCTATTTTTTGTGTACATCGGTAAACAGCATTACACGGAAAAATTCGTTTATAACTTTGACAGCTGGCTACTGGCTGGTTTGTTTGTTTTGGGGCAAATTTCTGTCGTCCTTATAAATAATATGGAAGGCAAGTTCGACACATATTTCAGTAAAATTAAATTAATTTGAATAAACATATGTAAGATAATAACACACTTCAAATTAATTTTGTCGGTTGATCATTAGTTTGTGACACTAGTTGTTAATGAAAAATGAATGTTAAATAATTTCTATAGCGTAAATGATAAAAAAAACATTAAATATACCAAAAAATTTCAAAGAATTCCTTTAGGAAACATAAAATAAAAAAATATTTTTATATCGTCAGGAATTAATTCAGGTCTGAAAGGGTTAAATGTCACCCGGTATTTCTAATATTTAATGCACTTAATTTATTTATGGTAAAAACAGACTTTTTCATTTACCTTGCTTATTTAATGTAAGTTATTTGCATATTATTATTATTAACTCTTTCCCCGCGTTCAAAATTGACATATTTTATTCGTTAGTCTAAACGCTTATTTTACATATTTTATTCATTAGTTTTAACACTTATTTTGTTAGTGACCATGAATATATAGACTCTACAAACCTTTTTGACAGTAAATTACTCACATAGCTGTGAGCAACGCGTAGTAGTGCTGTCATGGGCGTTCACAGATATATGTGAGCACCGCGTTAAATGAGTTAATGAAAAACATTAATGTACTGTGGATTTGGTCTTAATTTTGTGTTTTTGATCAGCAGGCAATGATTTTAATTTATATGAATGGCATTTATGTTTTATATTATAATAGAAAATTGTGCTTATGTGTAATTATGCTGACACATCAATTTTACTTGCAATTCTATTGTCACTACGGAGCCAGGCAAAAATATATCAATTTACTAAAAAATATATATCGTCGGTGATACTGCAACACCGCGTAACCTGTTTTTTTAAAAAAGATGTTTTACTTAAATAAATTCATTATATTTTATTAACATAAATGGCAAATCTGCCTTTTACAAACATTTATAATACTAACATATTTGGCTTAGTATATAAATATATTTTTTTTAAAAATACAATTTTCCTTATACCCAAGATTTATAAAAAAAATTAAACCTAAAAATTATACAAGATTTATATTTTTTTAAATATACAGCATATTCAGTAGAAAGTTTAAATAATAAAACATTCTACAGTAATACAACAAGAAAATCAAAAGTACTGTTTCATACAGCTGGGCAAAGTGAACAAAAAACTGTATATATTATGAAATGCATGAATAAATAAATATAATTACCATTCACCATCTTTGAAAAAGTTCAAAAGGTTTGTTCTATAAGAACAATACCCTACACTAAATATATCAGTTATGTGGGAATAACTATTGCCGAGTTCATGAAGTCTATTTAATACGGCATTACAAGTATACACTGTCTGTGAATTGTTGCTACAAAATGGTGGCACCTGTCTAGTCATTCTTCCAGTCACCCTGAAGTTGATGAGAGATAATAGTTCAGGGCAATCCTATATTGAATTTACAATTTCGAATAAATTACATGAACTAAAAGCAGTTTTAAGTTATTGTTACTTTAACTCTAAATAATAATAGTTTTTCTGATCCTCCAGCCTTATTTTTGGTTGACTAAAATATTTTTTTCAGTTATGATGTCATTCTGTAGTTTATCAACTTTAATTTTATAAAAATCATGAGTTGAGTTGCAAATGTAGTTTAAAATCATACTTCTGAAGTTTCAGATGCCTACTTAGGCGCTCGTTGGTCAAAATATTAAAAAGTAAAACTAAACCAAGAAGTTTCATTGATAAGTTTATTTATAATTTTATCATAATCATACTTCTGATGGTTTGAAAATAGTGTTTGGAAGCACAGCAATATCCATGAGCCATTTTATTCGACCAATGACAGGCTTGAGATTTAAATTTTCAAAATGGCCGTGCCATACAAATATTAAGAAAGTTTTTTGAATTCATGTTTCTATTAAAGCTAATTTATTATTATTATTAAAATCGGGTTGTGGTCCTGTGGCTAGTGTCCTGGACTCACGGACCAATGGTCCGTGGTTCGAATCCTACTCTACTCCAACTTTATTTCCATTTTCTAATAGTGAGTTATTTACAACTCGTTGAAAATGGCCCTAAAAATGAAATATTTGGGTAAATCATAAGAACGCAAATATTTATTTTACAAAAAAAAAAAAAAAATTAGTATCTTAAAGTTTAAGTTCAGTGAAAATAACATTTCTAACATAAAGATTCTCTTTGGCATTAGTGTAGCAGTTTTTGTTATTTTTCTCGATAACACCAAAACGGGAGTTTGCTATCTTTGCTTCCAATGCCCTCAAATCCTAATTAATGTAGTAACAGAACGCTTTTTTAATATCCCCTGCCAAAAAATTCAATTGATAAGTTACGCATTACTGCAGTATCACCGACAATATACTATTTATATTTATGTATATATTTATGTAGGTGGTCCAAACTTAAATTTATTTATCTACTTTTTAGTATTTTAACTTATACGGGGATTCATTGATGCGCTACACCCTTGACCTATTTCAAAGTGTATGAGAAAAAGTTTTTGCCTCTTATTTTTCGGCGTAGTCCCCCTGGACTTGTATGCACGTCTTCCAGCAATGCTCCATCATTTCTATAGCTTCCTGGTAGAACATTTGTCCGACCCCTTTCAACTCATCTACACAGCACGTGACCTCATCATCGTCCAAAACTTTATTTCCACGCAAATGTTCCTTGAGTTTTGAGATCAGGTAAATATGAGGGGTGTTCAGCCAATTCAAACCCAGCTTCGTGAATAGCAGCTATCGACACTAACGCCGTGTATGCTGGAGTATTGTTCAGCATTTTGCGGTGGTCAGCAGCCTGTTGTGACTAAACCGTTGGAGGTTTCCACTTGTTGCTCGGTACTTTACACATAGGCATATGTCTACATAATGCAATTAACTTTTTACAAAGTGTATCTAAAATAATAAAACCGAAAATAAAGAAATTAAAAATGCACACACAAATGTATATATAAAAATATAGAAAGGTTATTTCATCAATATAGTAATTACGTAGCAAAAGAGTACGTAGCAAACTTATTCGAACATTGTTTATAATTACTTATTATATTGTATGTGACATATTTTTTTATTTGATTAACGCGGGCAAAGCATTAAATATATTTAAAAAATCACTAAATTTGTATGTAAATAATATGTAATCGCACTAACGGAGAGAACTGAGCATAATTCGTTTGAAATGATTTTGTGTGAAAAGTACATCTAAGTCTGGTGGTCTTAAATGAAACCCTAAAGTTTATTTCATTTAGCAAGCATGGATAATCTATAACATTATTCACAATATTGTGTAGTCTGACAACATTAGCTACTATGCGTCTAGTTGAAAGCGAGGATATATGCTAATTTTCTAGTAACAAATCATACGATATCTCTGAACGGGGTAGACCCATCTTATAGTTAACATATCGTAGAAACTTTCTCTGGACTCTCTAAGTTATCTATATTTACATTGTAAATAGGTGACCAGATTGAGATGCATATTCTAACTGAGACCTCACCAGTGAGCTGTACAATAATTAAATTGAATTGGTGTTGTTAAAATGTTTCATATTTCTAATGACAAACCCAAGAACTTATTTATTTTTTTATTTTTAATTCATCCTAATCAGGTTTTGCAGCTCTACGGCTCAATTATAGAATCCACTTTGATCTTATATTCAATCCTCTAATATTTAAATACATACATTAAAAATTAATGTTAGTTAATATTTGTATATAAGTAACCACTTACCGACTTTTCTCTGTCTACCGGTTTTGAGGTGTACCCTTCTCTTTGTCAAGACATTTAAATGTAAGCTTTTATAATTTTTTGTTAACAACTTAACTTTGTTTAGTTTTTTGTATTATTATAGTCCCTTATCAATTTTTATTTTAATCATATTTTAAAGTACCTACATAATATTGTATGAATAACGATTTCAGATGAAATGATCTTTTTAAAGGAAACATTATTTTTCAGGGTATAATTTTTAAATGAAAGCAAAATATTTGAACTACTTGTTAAAATTTATTTTTTATATTCATGTATATACTTGCCAATGAAATAAAAAAAATTATTATAAGGTTTTCAACGTGACATACCAATCAAAACAAATGTGTACATAATATGTAATCTTAGAAGTATTTAGTACAATATTATATAGTATTTAGTGATATTAATATAAATACGTAGAAATTTATTGGTATTTAGAAATAACATTATCAAATAAAAGTCGAGGAATATGTTCTTTGCTATGAGGAAGTTAGGTGTTTTTTTTTTTTTAATTGTTAATACTTAAGACTATCAAACTCAGCCAACAAAAATGTTTAAATACTTTTTTGTATCGCATTATCAGCGCTATGTTTTTTTTAAAGTTTTCTGATTTTGAAATTACTCCCCCTGTGACGTCACAAGTTCTCTTCGGTGAGTTCTGCTGATTGGTGGGTTGGCTTCTCGTAAACTTGAAATCTATCAAAAGACTAGCATTAGTTGATTTTGGAGAACTATTGATGTGGTTCAAAGCTGCTCATTTTTATTGATTTTTTCATTCATTTTCGGGAAACTTTGCCATACAATCAAGTGCTGCAATTTTTACCACGTGTAAGAAAACATCTTTTATATCCAATTTCCCTTAGCACTGAACTTCCTTATTAGGGAAAGAAATTTGTGCATAGTGTTTTTAATCAGCTTTAACACCTCAGAGTAATAATATGCCACCCGCTTATAGAGTCACCCATACAGACAAAAACCATTACATAATGTGTCTTTCTACTTTCCTTCATAATAATTTTATATGCATAAATATGTCCGTAAAAACGCCTATTGGGCGTATATATAAATAAATTAATATTATTATTAACTATTATCAATTACAAAGTTAGCTACAGTTTACAGCAATACAACGAGCCGTAGGTACTCGGGTCGAGAATTTCAAGCGCAGCG
The DNA here is from genome assembly GCF_059751315.1 of Micrasema longulum. Lineage (NCBI taxonomy): Eukaryota > Metazoa > Arthropoda > Insecta > Trichoptera > Brachycentridae > Micrasema > Micrasema longulum. Next base: position 667,899 of record NW_028277636.1, read on the forward strand.
ACGAACCACGTTTCACGTTTGTTGTTAAACCAAAAATTTGGAATACTATTGTTCTATGCAATAGAGCGAAAAGGCGTCTCTATAAGCGGGAGCGAATTATTACTCTGAGTTTAACACACATCCTCCGATGTCTAGTGCTGTTCTTATGTATTACTGTTCATTTATTTTCTACATCTATTACCAAACTATTGAATGTGACAATATATGACATGTAATGGCATAATTTCTTTCTTAAAATAATACGTATTATAAATAATATGGTTGACAGAAATTTTAAATTCTGTAATGGACAGAAAGATATATAAATCGCATTTCTTGTCTTTGTGAATATAAAACAAATATTGTACGCAAGTCTTAAATCTTAACTACATACATATTTATATCTACACAAATAACATCAACCATGAAGATGGATGCTGTAATGCGATCCGAAATGTCATAAAAGAGTACGGACACGGCATAATAACCCAGAAAAACTCAGTGTATACTATAATTTATTTGTACTTTTATTATTTTACTTGTTTGTACTATGCTATAGACATTAGATTAAAATAAACAGGAAAAACGTGGCTAATAAATAAATCAGTTTGTTAACCTAGCATAATAATTTCCCTGCAATAATCATACTCCTCTATGTCAGAAATGTATTCCCCGATTATATTTTAGTATTTACTTAGGTACTCATTCTAATTGTGACAAAGTAATAATATTGTGATTTATGTATTGAGATGAAATAAAACTTAATTAGTGATAAATTAAATGTTTAATTACTACCCATCTGCCTTTTCCTCTTATTAAAAAATGTTTATGGTTTAGGAGTTGACCTGCAAACAAAAATATTGATTAAACGACAACACAAGATATCGGCATAGGAATCACAATTTGATATGTTTAGATATTGTTCATATTATATGTATTGTCCTAATAATATATGTGAACACAACATACAATAATAAATCCAAAATAATATGTAGTTTTAAAAAAATAATAAAAACCGCACCATTAAGGCATGGTACACTGCATTAATATGCCAAATGCAGTTGTATTATATTATTTTTTTATTATTACATGCAATTCTATTATTACACAATTATTAATTTTGTCTGTGACCCGACTCGCTAAAAAAATCCATGTTAAGTCCGGTATCTTTATCATTTGTAACATGCAGGTAGGTTATTGGTATTACGCTTCATTTAGCAACCAGTTAAGGAACAATGAAAACCCAGCTTTAAAAGCAATATATTTTATTTTATTTGGAAGCTCAACGAGGATACATAAAATACATACAATTTGTAAATAAGCATTGGTATCATTCCTCATATATATCCTCAATTATAGAACTCCGCAGTCTTTAATAAATTATATAAAATAAGTGTGTAGCTTAATTAAATCAATTTGAGATTGCTTTGATTAGATAGATTAGATTGAGTTAAAGATAAAACTAATTGTTTTTTAAAGAAAATAAATGATGAAATAAGTAGATGTAAGAAGTAATGAAAGAAACTAAAATTAATTTACACACACAAAAATAAGACAGAAACACAGCAAAATTATTTTTTACAATCATTTACTCTTATTACGATGAATGTCAATACTAACTATTTTGCTATAGAAAGACTATAGTTTTAACATTCTTGCAAGAAGGTTTAAAGGTGCCAACAGAAAATTGGAAGGAAAGGGGTACCAGGTGATTTCAAATGCCTACGGGGAACGTACAATGACACATTTCCAACACAAAACACTGAATTAACATTATTGTGAATTATATTATATAAGTACATCACATATATTCATAACATTGAAATTTTCTGCCCATATTATACTTAAATGGCAAAGAACGAAGGATTTTTTTCTGTAGTTTCAACTATATTCTTATAAATCACATAAAGAGGTGACTAGACAATACATCCAAATTCCAAATTGCTATGAACAAGAGAATTACACAAACAAATTATTGATGCCGCATTTTTAAATGGCTTGAATATTCAGTGTATGAAGTCCAACATTTTTAAAGATTTCTCTTTAACAATATTGAAATGATTGTATATTGATAAGATAAATTAATATGACATGTAGGACTTTGCCAGAAATCCAACACGGGGCAAGCATGGTGGGTGCCACACAAATTTCTACACTACGAAGTGGACATTTCTTCAGGATTTTTACCTGAGAGCAGCCATCGAGTCAAAAATACTTGTCCAAGATTCTGATTCTAATTTACACACAGAATATTCTTCACCCTCCCGAACACAGACAAAAAAATGACCATTTTCGGTTATGTAATTTTATTTCAGAAACGTTAGACTATTTAAGTATTAAAAATACTTTAAAAGTTTTTGTTTGCTCTAAACATTTAATCACTTATCTATTTAAATGACAAAAGTGATTTTAATGCAACTAAATACTTCTAAAATTTTCATTGCTATGCATTTAGTGACTACTTACTTGGTATTACTACTTATTTTAATGATTCACTATTTTTATGCAAATCGTAACCTTTGAGTTTTTCTTATTCCTACACAAATACTCCAACGCAGTTGTTATCAACCTTTTCTGAAACATAATAAATAACAAAATAGAGGGTAGAAAATAGATTTTATTTATCTCCTACTCTCACTAAAAACACTACATTTTAAAAAATATCGATATATTTTTCAACAAAAATCTATAATCGGAATTTAATTAGGTATTCTTTGACTTCAGATTATTAGGTAGGTATGTCACCGGCAAAATAGGGTATTTTTACCAATTGGGAATAAAATTGGAAATATATTGAATAGTTAAAACGAATTTTTACGATTTTAATAATTCAACTATCGATACATAAAAAAATATGTTTTCGTTTTCTAAATTTTCGGGTCTCGCCATTAGGCGAGCACATACAAAACGGCTCGCAGTTAGCGTCACGCATTTGATGCCACACGTCATGCCGCTAAGGGCGCCAAGCACGCTTCTAACAAACAGTGCATACAAGTAGGGCGCGGAAACTTAATACGTGTCTTTTGGCCGTGAAACTTTTTGTTTTCAGGTAATTCAAAATATGCACATTTTTAAACCAATGTAGAAAATTTATTCTAAGTCGCATGGATAAATAATAATTATAGCATTACCATCGTAACTTTTTGCTTATTTAAAAAAAAAACACATGAAATGACCCTCAAAAAAACAGGGTCATAGTACCGAAACAACGAGTTTAATTTGTGGCAATAAACTTTGAAAAATTCACTGGGGTCGCATCAAAATCTTGCGCTGATACTTTTCAAACAAAAACAAGAATTTGCCACTATCTTTAGTGGCAAATAAAAAATAAAAGTGAAGTTTTCATGGGCGGTAGGTAATCTCTTACCTGCCGCCCATGAAAACTTCAGCCACATTATTTTTTTTATTATATGAACAATTATTATCCAAAAATTACACATAGATATAAATTGAATAAAAAAATCCAGACCGGCTTATTAGCTACCTACCTAGTCTAGTGAAAAATAAACCGACACAAAATAATAAAAATGTATTGCTTTCTATTATTTCTAATACAACCAACATCAAGTTGTTTAATAAGTAATTAATCTAGATAATACTTATGCATACAGTAAAACTCATTATTTATTGATTATTTTCCATTGAACTTGTGTTTCCCTAGCCGTGAAATTTGAACATAATAAATATATAAATACATGACGCGTCAATTTTGCTCCAAATATAGTTAACCTGCTCATCAATTTCATGTTATTTATCAAACTATGCCGCGAAATACAATCAAATTAACGCTATAAGACGAACAATAAATCAAATCTTACGTAGCTCTGCAAGGTTATTTTACCCGGTAACTTTTTAGAAAGGTGCCACAAAAACGACAAGTTATTAACCTAAGTTAAAAAAAGATTATCGTCCTCTGCATTCCCCCGTAGCGGCATTAAACATACCGGTTTGTAGAAAAAAGCAAATAACAGAGAACACGCAAGGATCCACTCATGCCTCGATTGTATTTTCAAGTAAACAAAGCTTTTCGTTTCGTTCAAGTGTCAAGAAATTGTTTCGAAATAAATTTGTGTTATGTAAGATGGATCAAACTATCGATTTAAGTCAAAATCGGTATCCATTTTGCATAGTGTGGACTCCAACGCCCGTTTTATCGTAAGTTCTAAAGTTTTTTTTATTTGTTTCTGTTTTATCAATACGGTGGTACTAAATTACAGTTAGATCGGTGTTCATAAACGATGCTATTATTTAAACTTTGAAATCTGATTTATTTACAACATTTCACATTAGATTATGTTTCGACGAATTGTTTAAAATATACTATGTTTACTCATCATATTACCTACGCAATGCGCAGACATTTAATTTTAAATTTGCCGCCGCGGAACCGGCAAATTTTTATAATTCTTAAATATATTTATTTAAAAACTATTCATTATTATTCATAATCATTATTAGGTAGGTACATAATATGTAATGATTAAAAAATAGATAATAATTTTATTAATTATCTATTAAAATATCGCAATTTATTGATAGGTATCTATTTATTTAGTTTAACGTATTTATATCTTCTTGTTACATTTACACCTCATAAGCATCTTTACTTTTTAACATAAAACATTTTTTAAGTCCTGTAATTTAATTTTGCTCTTCATAAAACCACACTCTATCATTATTATCTAAGCCTATTATTTCTTACAAGCCTTTGTAATTATTTTATAATTACTTGCATTATTTTATCCTTGGGGTATTATACTCTAAGATTTTATCATACCGTAAAGAAACAAAAGTAAGTTAGGTACATTAATTTATAGTAGTAGAAGTTGAACATTTATAAAAAAAGTATTTTAGATAGGTAAGTGCGTACTCACACTATTAAAATATTTCCAAAAAAAGTAGCGTGTGTAGGTCTTGTTTTAATTCGAAATACAAGTTAGTATTTATTTCGAGTAAATAATAATGTGTAAATGGGATATTTGAAATCTAGTTAATTTTAAGATTCTAGTTTACTAAAAATTAAAAATATGAAACTTCTCCACAATTACATTGAGGGTATTCAAAAGCCCATCACTCACCCGCAGCTGACAGAGTGCATTATAACAGCTGCAAGTTAAACTAAAATAATTCCTGAGGAATACAAACTTAATGCAGATTAATGAGGGGGGAGAAGGATGTCGTCCCCACTCTTCGGATCCCATCGATGTCTTTTTTTGTTGTTAAATTTATTATTATATTATATATGTTAAAAGTTTTTTTGTAAAATATGCAAAAAAAAAAATACAAAAAATTACTAAAGAATACAGCAAGAAAATAGCATAATGTATACACAAAAGTACTGTTTTTTTTTTACAAAAATATGAGGAACACAAAAAATCAAATAAACACATTTCATATTTATAAAGAAAATTATTTTATGTATTTATGCTTTATTAAGTTAGTTCATAACATCTTAAGAACTAATATAAACTTTTAATAAAATTACATTTTTTTAATAAAAAATTCTCAATAACATATTTTTCAAACTAATTTTAAATATTTCATTATTTTCTATCTCGTTTATTTCTTCAGGTAACTCATTGTACAGCTTCAATCCCTTGCACAATGAGTTTTGAGATTCTGTTTTTCAACTCATTGGTAATCTTATCTTTTTTTATCCCGTGTTTCATTGGTTAAATTTTATTATTGTTTTTATTTTATTCATCCCCTTAATTATTTTATGTGTAAAAATTGCTACATTATATTTAATTTGCTGCTCTGCTGTGAGCAAGCCAATTTTTTATGTGCATTATTTTTACATTATAATATATATTTCTTTTAAGTATAATTCTCATCGCCTTATTTTGAAGAATTTGTATATTTTTAATTTCTCCTTCATTACATGAAAAAAGAATGGAAGAACATTAATTTATGCGTGGACATATGAGGGTTTTATATATAAGAACACTACTCTTTATATCTATTACATTTCGCAATCTTCCAATAATTTATTTTTTTTGTTACATATTGAAAATGTGTTTAGACGAAGGTATATTATACAAATTTTATAAATTAAGTATATTAGACAGAATTTGAAAAACTGATATTTACAATAAGCGAATAATCTACAATAAAGGATTCCCTGGGTGAACAGAGACAGAGGATTCAAAGACCACCCTTGTAAGCGGAGGACAAAACAAGAGAATGTCTGCGTTTGTAAATGTGTGTTGATAATGTGCAGTGAATTTAAATGGGACCAGCTGTTGCAACTGCAAATACTTGCAGCCTGCACTCGGATTATGTAAGGATGAGATGAGTTGATATTGTTTGAAGGAAACATTTTTCAGTTTTCTATTTAAATTAAATAAACTTCTTACCCTTTTCAACAAACTTTACAACTTGTTTATTTTAGATGGATAATTCCAATAATTGGGCATATTGGAATTGCAACATCATCTGGAATAATTAGAGATTTTCCATATCCGTACCATGTCAATACTGACAAGATGGCATTTGGGGCCCCCACTAAATATTGGCAGCTAACAAAAGACAAGGCTTTTAATGGCGATGCTGGATGGGATGCGGCAGTTACGGAAGCATCTCACATTTACAGGAAAAGAATGGTAAAAAAGAAATGTCTCATTAAATTTAGATTTCATCCTAACAAATAGCTAACATATTGGGACAATTCAGTTCACATTGGACTACATGAGAAAAGAAAAGGGACTTGGGTATGCAAGTAGGTAATTATTTTAATAATATTAAAATCGATCCAAACACAAATGTCGACGTAAATACAAACATCAAGATATTTGTATTTGTATGGCGGCCTCCGTGGTGTAGTGGTCAAGACGCTTGACTCACGCACGGAAGGTTCCGGGTTCGATTCCCGGTGAGAACACAAAAATTAAAATGTGATTTTTCTCAAGCCTGGGTGCTCTGTGATGTAATTCACCACTGTAATTAGGCCTCCTGGCCTGTTGTGGTGCAAAAGAAAAATGTAAAAAAAAAAAATGTAAAATTCTGTATGTACATACAGTATATTATTACTCACTATGGCTACAAAAAAATTATACATAACCAGAATATACATATGTACGTAACTGAGGTGACCAAGAAATTCATTACAAGGCATGATCTGTGAATCCTTAACAAAATATTTGGAAAACGAGACAGGGGCATATTAATTCATAGCTGGCTGTCTTTCTACTCGGTTATATTAATCATATTTATGTTTTAAAACATCTAGCATTACTTCTTCTTCGAGAACTGCCACTCCCATGTATCAAAAGCCCTCAACCTGATGCAGTATGACGGAAGTTCTACGTGGAGGTCTTATAAATTAGTTTACCTTATGCTGAGGCATGGAAAATATGTTGAGTAAGTCATATATGTAATTATATCTTTTCAGTGTAAACACTTATTATAAATAATAATATACCAAATACTCCAGGAATTATATTTATGTTAAAAAGAAAAAGGGGCTCTAAATCCATCGAGAAATATTTGTACTTATTTTGAATCATACACACATACAGGGTGTTCATTAAACCCTGTCACATCCGAAACGACGATGATCAGTATGAGCAAGAAGACATATAGCACATAAAAATAATTTTTTAGAACAAATAAAATTTTAAAAAATAAAATATCAAAAAAAACAAATGGTTGCTTACTTCTGCAGGGGAGAAGCGAGGAGAGGGAATCTGGTACTGCGCAGCGCTCCTCTCATTTCTCCCCTGCAGAAGTAAACAACCATTTGTTATTTTTAAAAATTTTCTTTGTTCTAAATATTTTTTAAATATGCTAATATGTCTTCTTGCCCATACTGATCATCGTGGTTTCGGATGTGACAGGGTTTAAACTTTAAAGAACACCCTGTAGAATTAAGAATAGTCCAAAAGGAGCGCAGAATCATATTTGAATACATCGGACTGTGTCCAAAAAACACGGCACAACACGGCATAGTCGAATTCAAATCAGGATTTCCGTACTGAGCGACGTCTACAAAGAAACTAATGGGTCAAAACATAAAACTACTCATTTATGAATAGTTTAGTCGCCTTCTGTTTGATGCTCGTATGCAGTTTCTGGACCATTCCATATTCTATGCATACACATCTAGTTGTATAGGTTGTAATGCTAGTCAACAAAATGTCACAAAACCATTAGAGTTAAATGCAGAAAACAAACTAAAAGATATTATATATTTTTCTAAATGATGAAATTTGCCTTTTATTTCTTTATGCTGATATGTTTTTATTACCTTTTAGCCGTAAATTGATTTACATAGACTTGATTTATTAAATAACATATTCTGTTATTTGTTGCCAGTTTTTGATGGAGTTCCATTGCTATTATAATAAGTTCCATAGAACTTATATTTAAATATTATATAAATATATTGTTCAGTTTATTAAACATTTCAATTGAAATTTATTTCTTATCAATATTTTATATTTTTGCAATGGCAAAAATATGAGGTGTAAATTTATGATACTTGGTTTTTTTTGTATTTTAGAAAAATGACAAGTAGTGAAAAAGGCTAATTTGCTATTTCCTTTTCAGCCAGGCTGGTTTTTTGAAAACTTGGCTGCCCTTTACTATTCTCCTAGTGATTATTATAATTGGTGTCACATTACCCAAATTACTCTAATTTTAAAGAGCAATGTGTAAAACAACTAAAATACATAATTGTGTATTTTGCACACAAGACTGTTGTAATTTATCATTTTATTTCTGTAAATGTTATTTTATTAATAATAAACCATTTGTAATAAACAACATTTATTGAATTTGCTGTATTCTTCTACTTTTATACACCTAACGATGCATTAGTTTTAATTTTAGCACCAAAATACGATGTTTATTGGCATAAAAGTAGGTACACATAATTAACTTGCAATACAAAAATATAAATAATATGTAATTGCAAGGAAATATTCCGAGAAACTTCACCAGGTAAACAAATATCTGTTCTGAAGCTTCTAACATATATTAATTGAATACCAATATACTAGAGTAAAACATAAACACTAATATTATTATAACGATGGCAACCCCGTCAGGATGGCAACACTCAGACACTTCCGCCACCCCTAGGGCCAGCAGCCTGAAGCTCTGCCCTCTCTCTCCTCCTGCAGAACTCACCGCGTACGCATCGTTGTTGTGTTGCTCCGTGCTTATTTTCTCTTTGTGTAATAAACTGTGTTTTAAGAACTGCGAGTTTTATTAATTGGGATAGATCCTCTTATTGTTTACACATCAGAAGTGGGATTGACCACGAGTCGTAGTTTTTAAATCTTATTTTGTTTGTTTTGTTTTACCCTCAACCGCCATTTTGAGATCGGAAAAAAGGACGCTTAGCCGCCATCTTGTTTATGTGTTTTGCGTGTTTTGTTTTATGTAACGCCACAATTCGATCGTGTTTAGACGTTTTACGCCACATCAATTGTCGGACGATTTAGATTTATTTCTGTGTTTGTTTCGGACGCTTGTCGCCAAACTTCTGTGTTTTGTTTTTCAAGCAACGCCACAATTCGATCGTGTTTAGACGTTTTATCGCCACATCGATTGTCGGACGACTTGATCCTTTAGTGTTAAATTCTCGTGCTTCGTTTATTTTCGTCGGTTACTCGAAGATGCCGCGAAGCAGACGTGCATTTGACAAGTCGGCGAACACTACCGAACGCGCTCACGGCAATCACGACGATTCGGACGAAGACATGGAACCGTCGCGGGTCGTCTTCGAACGATTGTTAGAAACGCGCTTAGAGGGAATGCTTGAAAGATACCTCGAGAAGCGGGACGCATCGGCGCCAAGACCAGCTACGGTGGCCGTCACCCCGTCAACATCGGCACCACGAGCTTCTACGTCAGCGCCAACTGTCAGAGGAGACAACATCGTCCCCAGCTTTGATCCCGACGACAAGACGTGTTCGGTAGTCGGATGGCTAAATAGAATTGACGTCCTAGGCAAGGTTCACGGCTGGGACGAGTACTCAAAGTCTTGCTTTATGCAAACGAAGCTCCGAGGGTCGGCTCGCCGCTGGTATGACCAGTTGTCGGAGTATGACATGTCCTGGGAAGGATGGAAGAAGGCCCTGGAAGGAGCATTCCCCAGATGCATAGATTACGCCGATACCCTGGAAGAGATGATGAGAAGGCGAAAACGGCCGGAAGAGTCCATGACTCACTTTTACCATGAAAAGCTTCTGCTGGTGAGGAGGTGCCGCCTGGACGACCTGGCAGCGATCGCTGTAATTATCCGAGGATTACCAGTGGAATTACAGCCCCACGCTAAGAGCTTCCGATGTAGTTCCCCGGATGAGCTGTACTCTGGCTTCTTGGCGTACCAAGACAATTACCAGTCTCCGTCAATGGGTATGTCAAGACATAGGGATGTGTCGAAGCACACATCGAGGCAACGTGTCCCTCATGGACGAATTAATGATAAGAGAGAATTCAAAAAACGGAAAGTTGTATGCTTTACATGCGGTAAAGAAGGCCACTTTGCTAAAGAATGTAGGGGTAGTGCAATGCCAACCAGAGAAATAAAGCAATGTAGAGTGTGTGGGAAGATGGGACACGTGGCAGAGGCCTGCTTTAAACGTAAGAAGGTGGAAACAGCTGTCCGCTTGGTATGCTTAGGACAGGCAAATCGGGCCTACCACAAGGAGGTATGCATTCATGGCAGGATGCTAAGAGGCTACATAGATACTGGAAGCCAATCCAACATAATGGCATTGAAGGCATGTAGCGCACTAGCCTTGGAGATGGAAGCCTCGTCCACTGCAATTAAAGGCTTCACAGGAGGGGTGGTAATTACCAAAGGAGTGGTGACCTTCAACGTTACAGTGGACGATGTCACCACACACACTACCGCGCTGGTCACAGATGTGGACATGGAGGGAATTGACTTATTGATCGGGCAACCCATTATCAATATGGAAGGCGTTTCCCTGGTGGTCAGAGGAGAAACTGTCAAGCTGTCCAAAGACATTCAAACTGACTTTGGACAACAGATTCGGCTTGAAGCCACCGATTTTAATATATCGTATCCGGTGACCTGTTCGGAAGATATTATGATCATGCCCAACACGGTTTGCCGGGTAAAAGTTAACATTTCAGGTACTGAATGCTTGACAACGGCACCACGATGCTACGAGATGGGACCTAAGGCGTACATGATGCCAGGCGCCCTCTTGAGCAGCGATGACCCTCATCTGACGGTGCATAATCTTGGTCAGGAGCCGATTACCTGGAGCCAAGGCCAGTTGCTGACCAGGGCTCTTGAGTGTGAGGGAGCCCCAAAAGGTCAGGCCCCTGGTGAAACTGTAAGTACCTTATGTTATTCTTTGAAAGCAACTGATTTGGATGTTGGACGCATTAGTACTCAGGAGATGGAAATGCTATTAAAGGTACTGAACACTTTCAATTCATGTTTTGGGAGTTCAACCTCTGACCTTGGGTGCACACATCTCGGAGAGATGGTAATCAAGACAAGCTCGGATAAACCTGTGTACCATAAGCCATACAGATTATCATTCTCCGAGAGAAAGATTGTCCAAGAAAAGGTTGATGACTTGCTAGCTAATGGGATAATTAGAGAATCCGACTCAGATTATGCAAGTCCGGTAATTTTAGTAAGTAAAAAGACTGGTGACTATAGATTGTGTGTTGACTATAGAGCGCTTAACGCCATCACAATTAAAGACAGATTTCCGTTACCCCACATAGATGATCAAATTTGTAAGTTATCTAATAAAATGTATTTTACAAGTTTAGATTTGACCCAAGGCTATCACCAGATTCCTATCGCAGAGGGATCGATACCCAAGACGGCATTCATAACTCCAGATGGACAGTACGAATATCTTCGTATGAGTTATGGATTAGCTAATGCACCATCAGTATTTATGCGTACTATTAAGAAAGCTTTAAGCAAAGTACCAAAGGAAAGTATTCTGGTTTACATGGATGATATCCTGATCCCGTCATCATCAGTAAAGGAAGGCTTGGATTTATTGAAGATAGTATTGGCACTTTTAGCTGATGCGGATCTGAAAGTAAAGATTGAGAAGTGTTCTTTTCTACAGCAGAAGATTACCTATTTGGGTCACGAGGTTACCAGTGATGGGGTAGCCCCAGGAGTAGGTAAGATTTTAGCTGTGGAACGTTTTGTGGCTCCGAAAAATGTTCATGAAGTACGCCGTTTTGTTGGTTTGGCAAGTTATTTTAGAAAGTTTATTAAAGGTTTTGCTACCACAGCTCGCCCCCTCACAGGGCTAACTAAGAAAGATGTAGCATGGGAATGGGGCCCTACGCAGATTAAGGCATTCGAGTCCTTGAAGTCCGCGCTAGTTTCCAGACCTGTTTTAGCTATTTATGACAGAGAACTAGTCACTGAATTACATACAGATGCGAGCAAACTAGGTCTTGGCGGAATTCTTATGCAATATCAGTTAAGTGGAGAAATTAAACCAGTAGCTTATTTTAGTCGAGTCACGTCAAAAGAAGAAGCTTTCTATCACAGTTATGAACTAGAAACACTAGCAGTTGTTGAGTCCATAAGACGCTTTCGTGTATACTTGGTGGGCATTCATTTCAAGGTAGTCACAGATTGTTCCGCAGTTAGATCAACCTTTGTGAAGAAGGATATGGTACCACGTATAGCCCGTTGGTGGCTTATGATCCAAGACTATGATATGGAAATAGAATACCGTCCTGGTGACCGCATGCAGCATGTAGATGCTTTAAGTCGAAACCCTGTCCCTTTGGAAATAACTGTAAATATGATTGAGACAGATGATTGGGTACTCACCTTACAATTACAGGATCCTAAAGTCACTTCAATCATAGAGCAATTAAGAAGTGGTACAGCAAATAAAGACATTAAAAATGACTTTAATGTTAATAATGGGAGGTTGTATCGAAAGACGTTAACAGGTGACAGATTGGTCGTTCCCAGAATGGCTAAGTGGATGTTAATAAGGAAGTTCCATGATGATATAGGGCACCCGGGACTGAATAGATGCGAACAATTAGTTAAAAGTGTGTTTTGGTTCCCAAAAATGAGTAGATTTATAAAGAAATATGTTAATGCATGCATTAATTGTGCATTTGCTAAGGGTCAGTATGGCAAAAAGGAAGGAAAGCTCCACACGATACCCAAACTAGATGTCCCTATGAACACCGTTCATGTGGACCATTTAGGGCCTTTTGCCAAGAGTAAACTAGGGAATAATTATTTACTAGTAGCGGTAGATTCATTTTCCAAGTTTGTGTTTGCATTCCCTGTACGCACTCTAAGGTCGGTAGAGACCATAAGAAAATTAAATGAGATGTTTTGCAGTTTTGGGGTTCCCAGTAGAATAATCTCAGATAGAGGAAGATCATTTAGCAGTAGGCATTTTAAACAATTTTCAATTGAGAAAAAGTTTAAACATGTCCTTAATGCAGTTGCAACCCCTCGAGCAAACGGTCAGGTGGAAAGGATGAACAGGACCTTGTTAGATGCCATGCGAGCTACTGACATGGATGCAAGATCTTGGGATCTGAGCATACCTGATATAATATGGGGCATCAATAACACCGTTAGTGCTAGTACTAAATACACCCCTTTTCAGTTGATGTTTGGACACAGTAGTAATTTGCTGGGTGACATACATCAACAAGATGGCGCAATAGAGACTTCAGACAGAGAGTGTTTATTAATGGAGCGAAGAAACGAAGCTAAGAGAGCCATGGAAGTAGCAGCCCAACGTATGAAGGAACAATATGATAGACGTCGCAAGGAAGCGCACAGGTATAGGTTAGGAGATCTTGTACTATGGAAACATGGTGGCGTACAAGGGGGAGCGGGAGTCAATCACAAGGTAGATCCAGTGTATGGTGGGCCATATAAGGTAACTAAAGTTCTCTCGGGTATTGACCGTTACGAGATAAGAAGCATCAAGGGGATGCGAGGCTACAAAAAGTTTGTGGTTTTGGCAGCGCCAGATGCTTTGAGACCTTATAAAGGGGTACCTGATGATTCCAGTGAATCTGACAGCCAAGGTAGTGATGTGGATAGAGATGATTTGATAGACCTTCTTGAAGGTTAGACATATATGTGACTACCTATGTATTCGCTGAGCCTGTGTATAATGGCTGTATCATGTAAACTGTTATTTATACAATTCTATTCATTTTTATTTATTTATTTATACATTACTAACAAAATATATATTATACATTCTATATTATATATATCATTTATATATTGTACAATATGGTGGGTGCACATATATGATAAGTCACAGGATGTGGCGGTTATATGATGCAGGACCCCATTTTGTCTGTTATTGGATTGCAATGATGAGGGCACATATGAGCTTGCTGTGTGAACTGGCTATATGATGATAGACCCCATTGGATGTGGAGTTTTAAAGGGTGATGAGCGCACATATGAGCTTTCTGTGTGAAACAGCTATATGATGGAATATCCCACCTTGTGCATTGTTGGAATACAATGGTGAGCGCACATATGAGCTTGCTGTGTGAACTGGCTATATGATGCTATCTCCCATTGTAAGTGTAGTTGATAGATGGTGTGCGCACATATGAGCTGACTGTGTGAAACAGCTATATGATGGCCCATCTAGTAATCACCAGAACTGAAATGTTATTAGAATAGCACTGTGTTATGTGTCGCTAATAGGTGGCCGTTAGTGGTGTTATTCTGGTTACTTTTCAGTACCCCTTCTTATTTTTTCTAGCTGAACTAATTATGTTGTTTGCTATATGTTGTGAGGTCACAATCAAGATGCAGGATGGCCGAGTATAACGATGGCAACCCCGTCAGGATGGCAACACTCAGACACTTCCGCCACCCCTAGGGCCAGCAGCCTGAAGCTCTGCCCTCTCTCTCCTCCTGCAGAACTCACCGCGTACGCATCGTTGTTGTGTTGCTCCGTGCTTATTTTCTCTTTGTGTAATAAACTGTGTTTTAAGAACTGCGAGTTTTATTAATTGGGATAGATCCTCTTATTGTTTACATTATATTAGTATAATGCTTAAAATAACAGTGTAGCAAATAGACGTACTTAAAATAAACCTAAATATATTATCTACTTGATTTACATTCATTTTATCATAAAAGGAAGTTTAGTTCTCCATATCATAGTTCAAGTTATAATTTCAAATAAACACATCATATTGGTTTTTATTTTTTTATTGTCCAACATTATTTATTACACTAAATTTATTAATTTAAACATATTCTAATAATTAAATATCTTCAGAATAATAGTACATTATCATGAACATCTTCTATCACAATCATTATATTTAAATGATTAAATATTTCAATAAAATAAATATTTGAAGCATTGATTTTTTAAAATTTTCCATGTTAAATAATCTATGTAATTGTATATTCCATCTTGTGTAAAATTACAAAATTAAAACCGATCGGTTCTTGTACACGACTGCTAAGGAGCAGGTGCCAATGTGTGAAAATAAAATACATTAAATCTAACAAAAGCTTTACACTAAATTAAAAGTACCTACTTAAAATACATCTGCTAACTTTGTTCAATTTTTTTCTCATCCAGACTACAGAATTTCAATAAAGGAATTAGGATTAGGTATTGGGTTGAACAAATATCATTATTGCATATATTTAGTACGGGACTGTTACTTAAGTATTTGATTTAAGTATTAAGATTATCATCATGAATTTTTTGTATTTCTAAATTTTTTTATAATGTTCTAATTTAAGGCATTTATTTAAAATATACAAGATACTAATTAAAAAATGTTATTACTTAAACCCTTAAATGCATGATTTTTTATTTAAAAAAAACATGTACAGTATTAGTCATTGGAAAAGGGGAAAATATATTTTTAAATATTATAAACTTTTAAAGTACTTTTTATTGAAAGTAAGGGTTTGATTCAGTTGGGTAATATTCCACAAGTGTAAGTAACAATTTAAAAAATTAAATTTTTATAAATATAAGATAACAAATTATTATATTCTTCTTACATAAAAAACGATGAGAATATTTTTAGGAAGTTTTATTTCACTTTATATATTCTTAACAATTTGAATTATGTAAAATGAAAAATTTAAAATTTGGCCGGTAAAAACGGGAGTCGTAAAACCAAATATGGACAAAATATTAATCTATCTGTTACACATAGTATGTTGCCAACTGAATACAGTGAGAATTGAGTGCATAATATTATTATTTCAATAAATATTGATGCTTGAACGGTACATTGCAGAATTGCAACAACATGCATTTAAGGGTTCATTTTAATTTATCATGCAAATTAATGTTCAATTAAGTGATTTTACACAAAATAAAGTAAATATTATTTATCATTAAAATGTTAATTATTTCGTTATCAAATTGTCATGTATAAAGTTACTTTAACTTACAATGTAATTGACTAGCACCACAATGAGCTACTCAAAAGTGCTATAAAGTGACCATGTAAATTATACGTATTAATATTAAATATTAACACTCACATAATATGGTAATTATGTCAACATTTGAAACATCCGAAAATAGTTATCGAGGTTATTAAAAGTTTTATCATAAAAAACAGATTAGTAACATTTTAGGAACAATTTTAATTACTGTAAATTACGGAAAAATTAAAATAATATTGCTAAAAAAAAAACACTATATTAAAAATTAATTTAAATACATTAAATGAAGTTTATTTCCAAAACAATCAATATGAAAATAAAATCCACAAATATTATAAAGGTTAATTGAATATGTGACTATATATTCATTTTATTCATATTTTTTTACATTGTATGAAAAATAATATAAATTCCTTCAAAAAATGTATTTAAAATGTTTTCTTGGGCAACACTGGGATATTTAAAGATGGCTAAAAAAACTCATGGGTAAAATCCTAAATCCAAAAGTCGTAAGCCTAAAAAACCATAATTTTGTATGAAAATATATATCTACTTTAAATTTAATGTAAGTAGCTATGGAGAATGGAACTTAGACATACCTATATTATGTTCAATATAAGATATGTTCATATTTTTACATGGCAATTTCCTTACACAAATGAAATTAAAAACTAATAAAAGCATTGACATATTAATACACATAAATATGCCCTGAGCCCTCAAAAATGATAGCACTTAACTCATGCTCAATCATGCCCAATGCGTATTCAGGCGTTCTTCGACCGCCAGCCAGGCGTGACGTTTAGACTCGATACCAACATGCCTGCTTGAGTCATGAAAGCGATTAATATTCAAATTTAAATATTTTTTAATAAACGTCAAACTACGCCTAGCGACGCAATTGCGGAGCACTTCTGACATACAGGGATTCACTGATAGGAATACGTTTTTTAAATATAATAAATGTGAGTAAATATTATTTTTGCATTCCCCAAAATCCAGTGAAAAGAAATAAATGGGTCAAAATTATAGAGTTTTTATGCCCTATGGTGCGTCTATGTATTAATATGTCAATGAATGAAGGTCTATATGCTATTAATCTTATAATTACAATACAACTCTTAAAAATAAAAATTTTAATTTCAAAGTAGTGTCCTAATTCAGAAACATTTTTTTAAAGTGCAAAAAATATTGTCAAACAAAAGGCTTCTAAATTCTATGGTGAAATAGACTAATTTAAGGCTACTGTAGTCTGGCAAAACGTGCAAAAACTAAGAAAATCATATCGTCAGGATTGTAGAACAATGAAGGATGTGCGACATTGACTTAATTTTACTGTGACGTCTCAAGTTCTCTTCCGCTTCTTGTTGGTCAGTTCTGCCGATTGATCCGTTCAACTCTCTTATCATTGGTTGATTCATATGAACTAGTGACGTTGTTCAAAGTAATTCGTATTTATTAAAAAAAAAAATTATACATTTTCAAGAAACTTTGATTTTAAGAATGCTCTAATTTTTACCACGCGTAAGAAAACATTTTTTGTATCCATTTTCACATAGGGCTGAAGTTCCTCACTACAAGTGTCTGTACAGTGACCGTACAAACGGCACAGTTGCAAAGTTGTGTAAATTACTGCTTTACACTTTGTTTATGTATAGTCTAAAAACTATACTTGGTAACAGTAGAACATGTTCATCCGAACTCTAGTCTTCCAGATTGACAAATATCCGGATTGTTATCGGAAAATAAAAAAATAAAGATGTTATAATAAAAAATAAAAAGGGTGCTGGTGTCAAAGCAATTAACTTTGTGTGTATTATTTCAAGCAATAAAATGTTACATTAGAGTAAATTTTGCATTTTCTTTAAAAACATGCCTTATTTTAATGGTTTATCCAACTATCCGGATTTCTACATATCCGGATAACGTCTGGAATTCTTTGACCTGTATAGCTGGAGTTTTATTGTATATTTATAAATCTGTAAAACATATTCCTCAGCGCGGATTTCCATGAGGAGCACATTATGTTGTTATCAGCACAAAAAACATTGTTTTTTTATATTATTTAAAATAAGTAACACAAAAAGTACATTATATAATAAATTTGTAAAACATATGCATTTAACAACCCAAATTGAAGATAGCATAAAAATTTGATAAATAGAAAACTATTGTTCTGTTTAACCTAATATGTATTTCGATGGCAAACCATACAAATCAATTAAGTTAATTTTTGTAAGTCATTTTACAGAACCTGACCGCCAACAGCATGCATACTACCATTGTTGTCCAAAAGGTTTTATTTCTTTTTATTATAAATTTCATTATTTTTTAAAATCCAGTATTAATATTTCAATGTGGAGTAAATTTAAAAAGATTATGCCCACCTTAGACACTGTAAAATGCTGGTAAAATAATACATAATTAATTTATTGTGTTTATAAATTGGTTTTAAAATAACAAGCCTTACATATTATAGAATCTAGGAGGCACTGTGGTATTACATAAACTACCATTTTTGAAACTGGAAATCGGATCGAATTCACTATTCATTAGAATTTCTGCTGTCTCTATATAAGACTTAACAAAATGTTCTTTTGGTTATGGGAAAACTTTTAACTAATTTTCACAACACATAATTGAAATCAACAGTTATTCTCAAGCAGCACACTTTTTTCAACAGAAAAATCGTAATCAGCTGATTCGACGTGAATTCTTCTTGTGACATAGGCCATAATTTCGCTGAGGTGAAAGCTCTCCATCTCTTTATTGTTCGATGTCAGCTCTTTTGAAAGACTGAATGGGACTCCTTGCAAAAAACTGACTTCTTTCTTTGGTATTTGGGGCACAGTCGCTCCAGGGGAGGGTCCATATTGGCCGGGGTACGGCAAACCGGGTCCTTGAGGATTGATCGTCGGATATATGTTCGGGTAACAATTCTGGTTAACCACTTCAAATTCACCTTCTGCTTGAGGTATGGGTGGCTGCGAAGTATCCTCCGGAGAATCTCCGGGAGACGGTTTCTTCTTACTAAAGAACGAAAACATCGCTGTAAATTATGCACGAACTGCGGAGACTAAAATTAGCTCATAGAAGATAACTTTTTTCGTGTCTTTGTAAACAGTTTAGCAGTTAAATTTAAAAGATACCCTTTACATGAAATTAAATTATGAGTCACTATTGCGACTGGATTACAATGATTGCAATTTGCGACGGAAATAAAAACAAGCTCCAACTCTTGTCACTTTTTGACATTCATTCTTTGCATTCTTAAGTCTTTCTGTGTTCAGTGTTGGCATCCAAAACCCAAAACACCATAAACCTAAACTCTATCTCAATTCTCTATTACGGGAAGATGACAATATAATACCATAGACTATAAATAAAATGCAGAGATTCGGCTCACGGAAAACGGCGCCAATTGATCAAACTGTCAAAAGTAAAAAAAAAAGTTAACTATTCTGTTTGTCACGTCAGTTGCTGTTGTTTTTTATCATAAATAATATAATTACAATTTTACTTATTTGATTTTGATCCCCCAAATCGTTGATTACTTTAATCGTAATTTAAATTTTCGCAAGCAGTGTAGATAAGTTCGACTAGTAATTTACTAAATTTTGTTTGGTCTCCACAAAAAAATTTATGTGAAAAATTAAACACAAAAAAAAAGTCAAGATTGATAATTTATTATAACTTACTCGATCAATTACAATTCTGCGTCTATCGGAGCCTGTTTTTGCCCCAGCTTTGAGATTTACTAAGAATAACTTTGGCAAAATGACTGGAAGTAAACAGTTTCGGATAAAACTTAATGCAATCGCTGCTGCAGACGAGAAGATGGGGATTGGAAAAGCCGGAGAACTTCCATGGACCCTAAAGTAACTAGACGGAATTAAATATAATAACTGCAAATTACACTTATTATGATTAAATTTTGTTTTGTATAGTATTTCAATTAGTTTTAACTTCAGCTACTGCTTATTCTTATATTTATTTGATTTAATCATTCTAAATGAAATGGTTGTTTTTAACATACGCTGTACACAATTTAAACATGTATGGCTTTGTACCATTTTGTTTTTAGGATGGATTGACAAAAGTAATATCATTTATTTATTTATTTACTTGAGAATTGTAGCCTGCATTACTTTACAGGCTGTTTAACCCAAGACATAATGCAAACTGTAAATATAAGTTAGAAGTTAACAGCTATCTGCTAAACTGCTGATATGTACAGAAAAATAAATCTATATAAATTCAGCAAGCGAATTGCTTTATTAACGGGTGATAACTTGCATTTGTACGGCTCCTAGATGCGTAAAACAGTGCATGAGATCACGCTCTAATTTAGTTATTGGGAATATACAAACTGATCTCTTTTAGTATATTTGGATTATATATACTTCAGAAATCAGCTTATAGAGCCGAGTGAACGCGGTTGAAATGCGATCTCTTAGACGAATGTGTGGGAAATCAATGTGTGACAGGGTTACGAATGATGAAATCAGGCGAGAGTGTAAATCTGAGACAAGTATAATTGATAAGATTAAGAAAGGGTCTCTGAGATGGTTTGGTCACGTAGAACGAATGGACGACGAGAGAATGGTAAAACAAGTATATATGGCAAAAATGAACGGCAACGTTAGACGAGGACGACCAAGGAAGACGTGGCATGATCAGATAAACCAAAATCTTAAGTCTGGTCATGTCAAAAGCAGACAGAACCGAAGGGCATGTATGACAAGATGTATGAATGTGGAAGAGGCTAGGATTGTATGCCAGGATAGACGTGTGTGGCGGTCCATTCTCTCTGCCTACCCCTACGGGGAAATGGCGTGATGGTAGTAGTAGTAGTAGTATCTTATAGAAAACTTTCCCCAGAATAATTGATGACAATATTTGAGGGTGTTGTTATCCATTTAATTAATTGTTAAAAATATTTTGCAGCTATAATTAATTATTTTTTTTGACTAATCAAGTGAAAGTTACGCTGTTTTAAAAAATGATTTTATTTGTAATAGTTTCTCATAAAGATAGTAAAAATCAAACATGTTTTTAAACTCTGCCTTTAGTTAATAACCGTTCTATTCAATAATACCTAAGTAGTATTACTTTCTGACAGGAGTTAGATAATATTTAAAAATATTATTTTTTATTTTAAATCCTAAAATAGTGCACACACAAACATATTCTTGTGTGTGTCTAATATTCTTCTTTTTCTTCTTGGTCGTTTGTTCTCAGCAGAGCAGTCGTTGTCACGTTGGCAGGAGGGAAGCACGTCATTAGGATCCGCCTACACCCGCATCTATCTTAAGCGTTTCTTAAGGCCGCCTAAAACGAGACGCCAGTCGCTTCTGTCACCGAGTCTGTCCATCTTGTAGGACTTCCTCCGCGAGATTTAATTCCCTCCACACGCCCCTGCATCACTAATTTCCATGTTATTTGTTCGCCTCGTAACGTGGACGAAGTACCTGAGTACACGTATTTGCACTGTGGAAGAAAGACACTGTCCATGGCATCCGCAACATTCTACGCCAGCACTACAATTTAAGCGCGTCTATCTTCGTTCTTTTTCTCTCAGCGTCCATGTTTCTGCGGCGTACAAGAATGTAGAAAAAATTTGGATTTTTACCATTTTTATTTTTATAATCTCGATGATACTTTGTTGTCAAACTTTTTTCAATTTCTTCATCTCTAATATTAAATTTAAATACATAGTTTATAAATTGCTAAGCTCATATGACTTAACGTTGAGATTGAATTTTAGGAATGAAATGGAGTACTTCAATAAGATGACCAAAAAAACTTCTTTGAGTGACAAAAAGAATGTCGTTATAATGGGCAGGAAGACTTGGGAATCAATCCCAGCCAAATTCCGTCCTTTGCGAGGAAGACTAAATGTTGTTCTGAGCAAAACGGAGACTAAAGAATCCGGCGACGTTTTGTTTTTCACTAGTTTGGATGAAGCATTAACGGAACTGGAAAAACGAACAGACATTGAACGATTTTGGGTGATAGGAGGCGCTGCTTTATACGAGGTAAAAACATAAAATCTAAATTTATTGCAACAGAGAGGAAAAATGTTCCTGATTTCATACAGTATTTGTTGTGATATGTTGTTTTAGTTAATTATTCGCCCCAACTCAACACAGAACTTCGGTCCCATGGAGTATGTTTCAAAAAATATTAAAAAAGTATTGTGAATAAATAAAAAGAATGAGAAAAAGATTGTTGGTTGAATAAGAAAAAGAGAAAGAGGC
The DNA here is from genome assembly GCF_059751315.1 of Micrasema longulum. Lineage (NCBI taxonomy): Eukaryota > Metazoa > Arthropoda > Insecta > Trichoptera > Brachycentridae > Micrasema > Micrasema longulum. The sequence goes on from NW_028277636.1 coordinate 690,543, forward strand.
AAAATTGGCCGTTCACAATGGAGTGAGCAGGACAGTGAAACAAATGGCTAAAAAGATTTATAATGCGAATGTTGATGGTTGCAGAAATCGAGAAAAACATGGCATGACCAAATCCAACAAATACTTGAAGATGGACATGTCAAAAGTCAGAATAATCGGTGTACGTGCATGAGAAGATTTATGAATGTAGAGGAAGCGAGGTCTGTACGGAAAGACAATGATATTTATTTTATTGGGATATCAACAGTAGTCAATGCAAAAAAATATAACAAATAAAATATACAGAGAATAAAACCAATGACAGATATCCACAGATATACATGAAATATTCGTATAATGCATGCTAGTGTGTTTGTGTGAGTGAAAGTGTGGGAGAGGGAGGGTGAGTGGGTGTTATAATGGAATAAGGGTGGACATGTATGTAAATATTATTGCAAAAGTGTCAAAAATATTAAGAATTAGAGATAAAATAAGATTTGATTATAGAAACTTAGTATAAGACAAAAAAGTGTGTTTAAAAACGCGCATTTTAAATGTTAATTTGTTACAATCAAACGGATCAACAAGGGGAAAGCTCAAATTATACTCATGAGCTAAACGTATAAGTGGAGAGTTCTGGGCATAGTTCGTACAAACTGCTGGCACATGAAATAGAGAGCTGGTCGTGTGACTGATGCAGTAGCCAGGGAAATTTAATGATAACTCCGACATAAGAGCCGGACTATCAAAGCGTCCACTAAGTATGTCATGAAGGACCCCCGTGTCTAATAGTAGACGGCGATCTTCTAAACTAAGCAAGTGGTGCTTTTTGCAGGAAGGCATACAATTGAGATCGGTATTCCTGCATCTCCAGTTAAGATGTCTAAGAAATGTCCATTGAATTTTCTCAAACCTTTCTTTATGTGTGACATATTGTGGAGACCAAACAGAAGAGGCATACTCAAGCAAACTGCAAACAGTATGGCGTGGAGGATACTCTCTACCTACCCGTACGGAGAAACAGCGTGATGGTTTGTTTGAAATTAAGGTCCCAAGGGTTGACATATTTTTTTAAATCGTAAAGGGGCTGCGTCTTCAAAAAAGTTAAAAAATTCTGATTTTAATGAAAAATCATATCAGAGAAGTGAAGATTTGTGATTTTAATTTAATTTTCCTAACATCTTTAGATAGTAGTCTCATTTTTCATTTATCAATTTTATTTCAGGAGTCGATGTTACATCCTGCTTCTCATCGAGTTTATTTGACTGAAGTTAGTGGGCAGTACGACTGTGATACGTTCTTTCCTGAAATCCCACCAAACTTTACCAAGCTGAATGACCACGGCGACGAGGCGGGAGATGTTCCAATGGAGAGGCAAGAGGAGAACGGAATAACTTACTATTTTACAATTTATGAGAAACAATAAGAAGTTCTTCTCATCAAAAAACTATCCGAAAGTAATACACTATTTCATTCATCAAATTTAATTAACATGTTATGTTATAAAAGTCATATTTGTAATAACAAAATATCCTGCTGTGATAAACAATAAACTCAATACATGAGCTGTTTTAAAATTATGTTTATACAGAAGAAAATATGTACTTTGTATTAACATATTACAACAGAGATGAAGAATGTTTAAGAGAAGGTAATATAGAAGTATAGGCATCTACAGGGCTTATGACCTGTCAATGGCTCAAACTCGAACAAATTTGGAAAACGATGGAATACTGAAAATTTTAACAGTATTTATTATATTTATAGGGATATTAAAGATATTAGATGCAATTTTTATTTAGGATAATTTATATTTACAAATAAAACCGGCCCCTTAAAAAAGTAGAATTTCTTTCTGGCTGTGACATCCTCGGATTTTTGGTCCCTTAAACCGCCCCCTTTACTAGTCCAAATTTTTATTTTTTACAAATCTTTTGAATTTAACATTAACCCTAAAGACCTTCCCCTTTATCATTTTCCATTTGAAGTTTCCACTTATGCCCCAAATTTTTAACTCGCATTCGGAGTTGAAAGCCATCTACAGCCCCCCGGTGTGAATTCGGGTGCCAGAATGGAAAGGTTAGAAAATTATCTACACTGATGGATCTCAGTCAGATTCGCCAACCCACATGGATACGGCCATTGTACAAATTGCACAATAATGCCTCCATCTTTGCAGCGGAATGTACTTCAATCCAAGAAGCTGTCAAGTACGTTTTAAGGTCGCAATATAGCAAGTTTCTTATCCTGTCAGATTCCCCGAGTGCCCTAAAAAAGATCGAATCCTCTCCGTTCTCTTATCCCAATAAAGGGCTCTGTGTGGAAACTCGATTTCTTCTTTCGTTATCAGAGGCATCTAATAAGAGCATTGTTATGTTTTGGATCCCTAGCCATTGTGGTATTATCGGTATCCCGGTAACGAAAAGGCGGGCGCATTAGAAAAGAAGGCGGTTCATTGCGGAGATCCTGGCTATATTAATTTAATGCCGCTGGGTATTCTCCTCGTTATGATAAAGGAGAAGCAACTTCCCATATGGCGAGAATATTGGGTAGCATCCCAAGCCAAGGGAAGACATCTTTCCTAACTGAAACCAAATGTAACAGAATAGCCTTGGTTTTCCAAAGTGATTCTGAAAGAGTTTGAGACATCCTCTATATCGTTAACGGCAATCTGCAAAATTTTACCACCTTAGAGGAGAGAGATTAAAGTATTTTTTTAATGTGTGTTCAGTAAAATCATAGATTTTTTCTTTGATGTAAATCTTACTACATGTTTTTATTTTTACTAGCAATGTTTGAGTATATTTTCCGTCAACTGGCATAACTGGATGAATGATTACATATCCGGTGATGGATCGCTGTCAGCGATATGCAGAATATTGGGCACTGCTGAATGGTTCTCATCTCTGAGTCCATGTCCGGAACTCTTAACTTTATACAAATTTTTTTAAAAGAATTTTATGAAAATTTGTATAAAAGTTTAAAATGCTGTAAACATTAACAGTCATGCCTACTTAGTACTTAGGCAAAAGCGCTCGTATCACGGGGGGGGGGGGTTAAATAAGGATATAAAAAAATAATGATTGTATGGGGAAGGTTTCGGGTATTTGATAGAGTGTCGATGATAGAAAAATTAAGATGAGATTTGATCATCTCGGAGGCTGTGAAAATCAAGTTCCGCGTTCGCACGTATGAATAGACGGAAGCTGTCCGTCTCTCTGCTATCTGAGAGAAAGCGGGAACATCCGCCGAACGGAAACTTGAGATGAATTAGAAGATCGCGTCTTCCTGGTGCCCTATCGAATATGTGGTGTAGAAAGTTACTTCGCCATGTGTTCCCATTTTTATTCCCCATCATGATAATATAATCCTAATTAAAACTAAATAAATTTAAAGCCCAAAAGAAAATAAAGAAAACTTAAATCTATTCTGAAAGCGAGTAAATTGGAAGATAATTTAAAAAGCTTGAATGTTTTATGTACCTATGTTTATTAAATTAGAACATTTGAATAATCTTAGAACTAGTTACAAACATGACAAAGAAAAATACTTACAGATCTAGGTCCTTAACTAATGCAGTTCGTAATTGTCACTCTTCACTAATATCTTAATTCTAACTAACGCTGCATCGTCTCCGCGATCGAGGGTACGATCGCGTAGATTCGACTCACTTCCCCGACTGTCGACTGACTCTTGGTCGACTCTCCTTCCTGGCTCTTTTCCGACTCGTTTGTTCAGACTGTTTGGGGTGGTTTTATAACACTCAAATTAGGAGCTCTCTCCTTCTCCCTCTCGCTTATTGCCTAAAACTCATTGTCTCTTTTCCACAACTTATTCATAAACACCTCGTCATATTTAAAACTAAAATATTATGTTCTGTATATTATTTCTTATAAAACTAAATTATAATTAACTAAGATTAGAATGTATATAATATTAAAAACATTTAAAACTAATTAATTACAAATAAACATACACTAAACATGGAAATCTAAATTATTAAACTAACTTATACCTATGAAGATTAGAAAGGAATCAAGAATTAATAATTTAGAAATGATCTGCCTCTTGGTGTAGTGGTTGGTGCGTTCGCCTACCATACTTGAGGTCCTAGGTTCGATTCCTGGCAAGGTGGATGTAAAATACCTTCATACGTATTATAAAATAATCGCTGATGCGTTGTGATTGGCGCACTGGTGCAGTGCCTTAAGTACCACGGGCGCGGATTAGAAAATGATGGCGCAAAAGTTAATTAGAGTTTTAAGTTAATATGTGGCAAGTTGGAATAATCGGCACGCGAACGAATGAAGATGTATGAAATTTGAAGAAGAAAGGTTTGTATGTATTACTGAGGAATCAATTATGCGTTTTATTTTGTTATTTTGATATAAGTTTTTAAAATACAAATATTATTTTAATGGCCATCGATTTGCGAATTATTAAAAAAGGTTGTTTTCCCCAGCGGAAAACATGGGTCAATATTTATTGTTAAAGTTATTATTTTCAATTGAAAGGGTTTTGAAATTCCGGGTAATTCGCCGCTCAGTCATTTGAATTTAACCCGAGGTCGTAATTGACATTAACAATGGACGAAATATTTGTGGATACCCAGTAACGGCTCTGGTAAATGGGGATTTATTTTAATGTATTTATTTGTAAAGGCGGTAATTAAAATGGGGTTCTTTTGAGAATTGGCTGGCGTGATCTAAAATGTTATATTTAAATGCATTATTGCTGAGAAACCCCAGATTAAAGAAAACAAAAGAATGTATTGGAAAGTTATATTCAAATTCGTATTGAAATATTCTAAAATATCGCCGCATTTTTACCCAATACAAACAAGGTTGATTTTAAAATCTAAAACAAAAATACCTGCTTATTTTTACGGGGTCAAAAGATTTTAATGCCTGAATATTTTAAACGGGTATGTTAAGCTCGTATCACTCGTTGCCTTAAGTCTATATAAAATAACCTGAAACGGAAATAAAATAAGCGGAAAGGATTTTTAAAAACATTTCGCAAGAAATATCCGCAAAAAAACAAGTTCAAACTTGACAGTGGCTAAATGGCTAGAACACTCCTAGTAGGAAGGTGGAAAGGCTAAAAAGTAAAAGAAGAAGACAGCTGATATATTTTATCTATGGCTGTCAAATCATCACGTATCGTCTTTGTAATTTTAATACGACGTATGAGCTATGAGCCAAGAAAATCAAAACATGTTTTTTTTTTTCGTTTTCAGTTGAACGGGATAAGCCGCCTTGATTCTTTGATTGCTGTGTTTATTTACAAACTGACCAATAGACTGCTTACATTAGATTAAATTGAATAACTACCTCTTTAGTGAAGCACAAAAGAAGTGAGCAATATCGCATATATTTTATAATTTAACACAGCGGATGAGACTCAAGAGTAATAATTCGACAACAATTATTCTAACATAACTAATCACGAAGTCAGCTATAGTTTACACCAAAACAATGGGCTGTAGGTACTCGGGTCGAGAATTGTGAGCGTAGCGACGAAACCGTCCGTTACACGTTTGTTAAACCAAAAAAATTCGGGCTTCTATAGAGACGGGATCATTAACTATTACTCTAAGGACATACTCGATTAGCGCAAAGGCAATACAGTGAATACGCAATGTATAACTGCCAGTTTGACTGCTACAATTAACTTCGTATAGACGCATACGATAATTAAAACAGGTTTTTTTTACGAAATCACAAGGTTTTTTATCCGTACTGAACATTGTGACAAATTATTATTCCGCGGTATATTTAGATTACATAGACGATTTATATAATATATCGTTGACGAAGAAACAATACCGCCTAAACTACATACAAGTACATACCAACAAATGCTGTTTTGTGAAATTTCATAGAGAATCGAATTCCGTCTATGTTATTTTACTAAGTTTGTGATATTTAAACTAGATGACTCGTAAATAAAGGTTAAATTTAGAATAAAATACCGTCCATCTCCAACCGAACTCGAAGAAAAAATAGACGAAAAAACTCCCCAAAGAAGGGAAACCACATATTGGTTATTGTCGGACAAAAGAAGGAAGACTGACCCATGCATATTAACATTTCGCAAGAAATCAAAATATCGAAATTGCGATATTAACAATTAAAATCAACGAAAGGCAATTCTAAAATATTTTTTGAATTGCTTTTCGAAGCGCTGAATATTCGGCAAAATATGTGTGCATTTTACACGTGACAGGTCTCGTTGCGGTGCGTGTGGGGGTGACGGGGTGGGTGTGTTTGTTTAATTTGTTTCGCGACATGCGTTATTTGTTCATTATTACATCACATTGCGATACTTATAGTCCTTATTAGTAGTAATTATTTGTTCATTGTACATTATGGCACCATTGAATACATTTTTTATATTTTATTTTCAAATTTCGATTCATTATTATCATTTCGTCATTATTGCTGAAAATCGTCTACACTACTGTACCTTAAGCCGATTTTCACTTCTTTGGCGCAAATGTATAGAATTTATAAGAAAGGCATGGAGATTCCTTCTACCTTCCCTCCTCTTTATAAATAAAAGCTGAAAGTGAAGGAAACCAAATTAATGAATATACCTTTAGCAACTTCAGCCCTACGGGAAATTAGATACAAAAATTATTTCTTGCGCTCGGTAAAAATTAGAGCATTAAATTGTACAGCAAAGATTCTTGAAAATGTCATTTTTTTATAAATTTTTAAATAAAAACGAGTTACTTTGAACAATGTCAGTGGTTCACGTGAATTAACCAATGATAAGAGCTCTGTGAAAGATACCCGGTTTGCTTACCGTAAACGAACTAATTCGCAGAACTGATCGAGAATAAGCGGAAGTGAACCTCTGACGTCACACGCGGAGTTATTTCAGAAATACAAAACTTTAAAAATTATAGCGCTGATATTACGATGCATATTTTTTTTAAATTTTGGCTTTGTTTCAACAAATATATATATTTTTTAAAACCACTGAAATTCCTCATTTTTACCATTCACAGCCACGCTTTTTTCCTTATGTTTTGAAATAAAAAGTTTTTTATTTTAAAACTTTTTTTAAATCTTGTTGGAAAATAATAAAGGATTTCTAAGTATTCTTCCTTCTTCTCTGGTCTCAATCCTGGGATTGGCTGGCAGCAATTACTTTCATTCTTCTCCTCTATTCCCCCCTGTCTTGTGCGACTCTTTTAAAGTCAACATATGATGAGCAGCGCACGTCCTCTAATAGGTCCTCCAGGTACTCTCGGAGTGGGCGTTCCCTAGAATTTGTCCCCTCAGTCATCTCCTCCATTATGACATGCAAGTTGCCTTCTTGACGTATTACATGGCCGATCCATCTCGCTCGCCTTTCGGACAAGGTCCTGAGCAGGTGCCTTCCACCTTCGATTCTTTGGAGAACCTCCTCATTTGTAATGTGGTCTCTCCAGGAAATTCCTAGTAGTCTTCTATAGGACCACATCTCAAAAGCCTCTAGTCTCCGTTTACCTCTTTCGGATAGGCACCATGTCTCGCAGTCATACATCAAGATACTCCATACAAAGGTCTTGATTAGGAGTATTCTTAGTTTTAGGTCTATATTATTTGATTCTATTATTTTTGACCTTTTATTAAATGCAAGTCTAGCTTGATGTATACGGCTGTCGACCTCGCTCTTAGACCGACCGTCCCACGTTATTTTGCTCCCGAGGTAGACAAACTCCTCGGTGTTCTTTAGTGGTATTCCCGACATCACTACTCTCATCTGGTGTTGCATTTGGCCTACAGTCAGAAGCTTTGATTTGTCTTTATTTATCTTTATACTGTAGTTATTTTGAAGAATGCTTTCCATAGTTGTTAAGGCCCCTTGCAGTTCTTCTTCACTTTCAGCAACCATAGCAATATCGTCAGCAAACCTTATCATATCCACCTTTTGGCCGTGTATTTTTACACCTTCTCTGTGACTCATCGTCTCTCTCAAGTCATCAATCGCACCCTGTTTATAAGCGTTAAAAACAACAGGTGATAGTGAGCATCCCTGTCTTACCCCTTGTCTTATATTGGTTTCTTTTGTATCATCGTCACATCTGATTATAGCGGCCTCATTCTTATATAGCGCCTGGATTATTCGTCTATCTCTATATTTGATATCAATAAAATGCCTAAGTCTAATGCCTAATATCTAAGTATTATGAAGCTCTAATTAAGCAATTAATAATGTAAATGCCGCCTATCTCCCATTTTAAAGCCAAATAAAAAATCTTATACCGCTTAAATGACGCGTTTTTCGGTAATTATGCTTTTTTATACTAAAAAATATAGGTTCAACATAGTAAAATATGCGTAAAAAACAAGTACCTAGGTATTCCGATTCATCGAATAACTGAAAATCATAATATAATTAGATTATTCTAGCCATAGGACGCTCCGTATTTGTTTTATGATTCACTAGTTTTATATAGATTCCCTGGTTTTAAATATGTATCTTTATTTATGCAATAAATTTATAAAATATAGTAAAATAAATCATGTTTTTTATGTTCCCTTGCCCAATTTGATTTTTGGCTTTTAGGCAGTATTGTTTCTTCGTCGACGATATCTTTAGACCACGGGCTTCAGCCCATTTCACATATATCGTGCCAATGTAGATTGGCCGGTAAAATTAGGGTGGGTGGATTATAACTTTTATTTTTTTCGTTTTATTTCTTAGGTTTCTACTTGCGGGCGAAAATTTTGCTAAAGAAAATCGAGTGGAAATTAGTTGGTTTCATGATGTAATGGTTTGTGCGTTTACCTGCCAATTAATTAAAATAATATTTCAAAAAATATATATCACACTATAAAAGTCAATCCACCCTATGTATTTTTTATCGGGCCGGGCGGCTTTTTATTGCGGTGTGAACATGGCCAATGGCTGTCAAGTGTCATCTGGCTGCCATCTGGGCGCATCCAGATACGGCCGCATCTGGCTGCAAGCTGCGATTATTTAAGAGTGATCTCGCGAGTGTCACGATTCATTATTAGTTGGTGATTTTGAGTTATCCTCAATACATTATTAATTGATATGAGTGACTCTACTAACTCGTTGATTCTCGAGCCACTTCAATTACGACCAAGATCTGAAAATGTCGATAAAAAATCCGGAGTTGTCACAAATGACAGTGACAGTGAAGATAAAACAGAAGAAGAAGCGGCGAGCAAAGGTGATGATAGCTTCAGATGCAACCAGTGCCCCTTTAAAACATCTAACAAATACTATTTAACAGCCCATAAGAAAATTCATTCTGGCATTAAGCCTCATAAGTGCCCAGAATGTGGAAAAAGTTTTCTTCGATCACATCATCTATCATATCATAGACGCTCACATTCAGAATCTAAACCATATAGTTGTCCTGAGTGTGATTTTACAACAGCCTACTTGAACGCTTTGAAAGACCACAAGATTACACACACGAAAGAAAAACCATTTTCCTGTGATGAGTGCGGTTGTCTTTTCTCACTCGCAACTAACTTAAAAGCACACAAACGTATACATAAAGGAGTGAAACCTTACGCTTGCACGGAATGTGATTATACAACAGCAAGGTCCAACGCTTTGAAAATTCACAAACTAAAACACACGGGGGAAAAACCGTTTAAATGTGATTTGTGCAAACAATCTTTCAGGTATAATTTTAATTTGAAATTGCATAAGATGATTCATTCCGGGGAGCGCCCCTTCGAATGTAAGGAATGTAATTTCTCAAGCACAAATGAAAGAGCTTTAATGTTGCACACAAGAACTCACACTGGAGAAAAACCGTATACTTGCAACGATTGCGGTCGATCCTTTGCCAGAGCCAATAATTTGAGAACACATAAAATATGTATAAAGTTGCCAATTAGCAAGTAAAGTGTAACCTAACGTTAAATAAAAAAAAGCACAAGAATAACAATAAACGAAAAACTAACCGCTTGCACACTCTGCAGCTGCAAGATATGCTGGGATGTTTATTGAACTGCGCATTTAAGTATAAGTAATAGTAAATAAATCATCCTTAATAATAATAATAAGAAAAGTAACGTTCAAGGATAGAATTAAATAGTGTTTTTATCTACCATATTTTTAGTGTCCTAATAAATATTAGCATATATATAATAAATAAATAAATCCAGCACTTGTCTACAAATGTAGACAAGTGCTGGATTTATTCCTACAAACTTTTTCAAGATTGACAATTATTTTCCACACTGGAAGCCTAGGCATTTCTTAGTTTTTATGGTGATATATTTACAAAAGTGGATAATATTAATTGAAATTATTTCAGCCCCCACATGTTGTATTCGATGAGATAGTCCGCATCGACCTTCCCTCTGAGATATTCTCAATGTGTACGGAATTCCTTCCAAGGTCAATGAATGAAAACTTATTTTTTATAACTTAGAATCATAAAAATTCGATCTCATGTTATATATTTTCAGTGTTATTCTTGGTTTGTGAAAATACCTTTATTTTAATTTTTATTTGTATTTTAAATGAATTACTGCTATGAGGAAATGAAAAATGAATATTTCATTTAATATGTGTTCTTGGCTGAATTTAATTTTCTTTATTTAGGGAGTTACCCATTATTTGTGTCATGTGATTGTTTAATATGATTTTTTACATCTTGCTTTGTGTTATTTAATTTAAAACCTGCCCCTTCTAAGCAGAGATACCATATACTCAGAAGATTAACATCTTTCTACATTCATTATTTGTAATGCTTACCCGAAGCATAAAAAATATTAACTCACTTTCATGTTTTGTTTTATTTTATTTATACATACGAGTATATTTTATTTGAACAATGTTTCGAATATGTCTAAATGTTTGTAAACAGGCTGGATTTCCTCTCTAGGGAGTTGTTTAGATCTAAATTTGTTGCAAATGATGAATCTTATACAGTGTGTAAAGTGGCCACTTAAACCAGCCAATTAGGTCATAAGCCATGTAAATGCGTTGACTTCCTTATTCCCTTCTCAAAAATGTTTTCCCTCAACAGCAACAAATTTATATCTAAATAAATGCCCTAGGAAGGAAATCCAAATTAAAAATTTTCAAAAAGTCTATGATCTCAAAATGGAGTTAATATTTAATTTCTTGGACTAGCATTTCTTCCGCAAACCCCTACCCCTCCCCGACAATTTTTTTTGCGATAATAAAGTATTTGACCAACAAAGTGATACGCACCAGACGCGGACAAGAGAAGCGGCTGGGTAGGAGAGGTGGAGGGACTGCTTGCCCGAGAAATCAAGGATTTACTACAATTTGAGATTAGAATTAAATTTTTTATTTTTAAATGACTTCTTGGAATAATTTCATTACGTTTTTTTTTAAAGCTTACCATGAGGAATGTTCCTCTGAAGTTTCGCAGTCTGGCCCTGATAAACCGTGTATACACACATGATCACATGTACAGTAGCCGGCATCAAATAAAGTACGTCGGGTTTAAGAAAGAGACTGCCGGCGTAATTGGCAAACTGCGACTTTGTAGAGTGTCGTCTTTGTCTTAAATTGTAATATTATTAAAAGTTTATATTAAGATGTTATGAACCAACTTAATAAAGCATAAATAAATAAAAAATACACACATGCATACAGATAACGAACTCCTGCGACAAAAACGACGCTCTTCAAAGTCGGCAGTTTCATTCTTAAGCCAATATTATTTACTGCCGGGTACTGTATATGTAGTATGTATATGTTAATATATAGGATGATTATTTTTCAACATTAACTGAATTTGGTTTTTTAAAGTTTGTTCATATAAAAAATAAAAAATAATTGGACTACCTTTAACTTATTTTTGTACTGCCATACCGAGTCATGAAATATATCGAGATCTAATTGTTGCTCATTTTCAGTATAGAAAATAATCGGCCTCGTGAGGTATGGAGTTCAATTCCTAAATTCATGAAATATTTATTGAAATATGTCTTTTTACACAATAATATTTCATGGTCCCTGGACTGGCACCTGAAGTGTAAGACTGATCATCATCTTACCTTTATGGAATATACATTATCATGTTACACTGCGATTGATGAACCTATTCAGTGGCCTATGCACCGTTGGGTGCGGAAAGAGAATGATGATGATGAAATAATTGCTGTGATTGGTGAATTCTTTGCAGCATTTGTTTTATATTTCTTATTTTGAAACAAAGGCCTTGAACGGCATAATAGTACATATTTAATGAAGATGAATATACTTAATTTTTCTATACAAATATACAGATTTTCATACAGAAACTTCGATTTTATTTTAAAGACAGTTAAAGATAACTCTATATTAACTTCCTGATGTAATTAACATTCTGGACTGACATCCGTGAAGCTGATCCTTGCTCTTATGTAACAAATGATCGAAAAACCCTGCGAGTGCACCAATGCGGTATCCTATGCACCGTGGTACAGATTAGGAAATGATAATGATATACAAAAGGTACCGTAAAACGCTGCAACTTTGCCGCAATTTTGACTTTTTTTGTAGATATCTCTGAACCTATTTATTATTATGGCTGTTAATGCGTTTTAGATGGAAGACGGACCTAATGCCTAGCCGTATAAGTTCCAAATCCTTTTAAATCTTGCAAGTTTTCCTAATTACATGCATTCAAAGTCGTAGGCAAAGTTGTGTGCAAAAGGCGCAACTTTGCCTCGAAGAATACCTCAGTAAATATAATGTTTCTCTTTATAGTATTTTTTTTCCATATGCAAGAGTCGCTGTGCTTGACCCCGGCAGTCAAATTATTGCCATTAAGGAAATAGATTTTTATTCACAGCTAATGGGGAAAGTTGTAGCAGGTACCACAAACTTCCCATACAAACATGTCGGTAAGTGTAGGGTTGTGCCAAAAAAATATATTTTTTTTCCACTTTTATTTCTATTTTTTCCTAAGTTAAACAAATAATCAGAAGTAAATCTAAATAAAGTTGGTAACAGTAGGTATTAATATCAGTCTATTATATCTATAATAATAGGTAGTCTTCTCTCTCAAACCTAAAGTTACTTTTTAGGCAGGTAATTCAAATTTCAGCAACACAAAGTAGGAACAATATTAAAAGCTATGACACTAAACAAACATACGTAAAAAATAAAACGAAAAACAAAAATAGCTAACTGTTTAACCAACATCGTTACTTTTTACTTTTAGAAACCACTAAGAATATATTTAAAAAAACTAGATATGCTTAAAACCAAACAAGCTAATAATAGTCTTATTTTGCTGAAAATACCGTTAAGTATAAAATTAGCATGTTATAACAAAATATCCTATTTGTGAATAGGAACATTATTATATTACTAACTTTAGGTACGGAAACTATAAAATCAAATATTTTGGTACATCTTTAGGTACCCAAAAGAAAAGAAATATTTTCAAAAAATCTCAAACAAAATACAAAATTATTAAAATAATTACTCAAAATACGATAAGGGAAATATTTCGACAGATTGACCAAGACGATTGTGAAAATATTCGTCTGATTTATTAGTTAGGTAAGTAATACCATTTTTACTTATTGGATGTTATACTTATTAAGATTTAAATGAAATATGAAATGTCCTCGTCGGGAAATTTGGGGATCAGGTAATACTGCAATAACATCTTTTAAATCTTGTACAGCACATACATCTTCAATACTAGGGTAGATGAAGACTGATCCCTTATCACGCTTAGAATTTTTGACTTTTCGTGTAAATTTCACTGTGGGAATTTTTTCATTTATTGATAAAACCTTCCCTACAAAGTGCTTAGTGCTCTTTTTCGCAGCGAATTTAGCTATTATCCAGCTGTTTTCTTGAAATTCATGACAATCTTTCACGTCAACATTAATGTCACTCAGTTCGAAAGGGGATATTATGCTTTCTTGTTCAAAGTCTTCTTGTTCTTGTAAATATGACGCAATATAAGTATCAAAATTTTCGTAGTCGGAGTCGTCTGCAGCATGAAAAGAAGTTTCCGACACCGGGCTTGAGTCGCTGTTGTACACATGTTTCTTTTGTTTTCTTATTTTGGATGATTGGCCTTGAGAAGTTCTTTTTCGTTTAGTCATTTGTGTATTTATATCTCGTAAAACGTTTTTTTTGGGGAAGCTTCTTTTAAAACTATATTAGACGTAATTATTATCTTCGGTTTTTTATTCTTGTTCGGGGAGTCATTTTTAGGTACATTAACTATTTTCAAATCCAGGCATTCTGGTGTGTCAACCCAAAACGGAGTATTCATTTCTGAATTCTTTGTTAAATTCCTCAGCCAATGTACGAATTTATTTGAAACTGTCGCCAAAGGCTGCATGTAAACGTTTATGGCACTTATGGAAAGCTTGCAAAGACTGTCAGGACTTTTAGTTTCAGGACACTTTATTTCCTTCTTCTTGACATATGTTATTTTCAACGGTCCTGGTAAACTTGAGTCTTTTTTCTCTTTTTGTGTATTTATTTTCGTAACCTTCTTTATTTTTTTAGCTTTAGCTAGCTCTTCTGCTTGTTCAGTTGAAATAGATTTACCAGGTATGACTGGAAGCTTGCTGTTTTTGCCTGTTTTTATTGGTTGTGATTGTCTATTTTGCTGTAAAAACTCCAAAAGGCTAGCATCAAATTGACGAAAATTTTCTTCTTGTAGTGTTGGCATTTTTAATGTCACTCTTAAGGGATTGAAAGGAAATATTCCGGATCCTTCAAATCCTTTACATATGTTGATCTCTTTTGTAATGTTTATTTTTGACATTAGCTCCTGCAGTAGCTGCGGGAAATGACATTTGTTGATTGTGCTTGTAGTGATGTGTGCAGCTTTATAATTTGTTAAAATTTCACGCCAATGTCGTTTCATTGGTCCAAAAAATGCCACGTCTAGTGGTTGAGTAAGGTGTGTAGCATTTTTTGGAAGAAAAGTAAATCTAATGTTTTGACTTTGACATATTTGAATTGTCTCGACACTTAGGTGAGATGCCAAGTTATCGCCAATAATAAGTTTTACGCCGTCACGAGAGTCTGCCCATGGCATAACTATAGTCTTGAACCAATCATCAAAACAAATCATATCGAACCATCCAGATTTGGTGCGATTATACCTAGCATCTTTTGGACCATTTTCACACCACTTGGACCACAAATGATCTGCTTTGTAAACCACATAAGGTGGTAGGCAAATTCCGTCAGCAGTTCCGCTGAACATGATTGATACTGAGCTTTTGCTTGCATTAATTACCCTTTCTGGGTGTTTTGTGCCTCTTTTGAAAATACATTTTTTAGATCCGGGGTCGTCACTTAAATTTGTCTCATCAAAATTGAGAATATTACTGGTGGGAACATCTTTAAGAGAAATTTTCAAATTTCTGTAGTATTCGTCCATTTCCTCTACTGTTTTTGCAGCACGGCTTTGTTTTATATTTTGTGTTGCCCTTTGTGAAAAATTGTGTCGTTTTAAGAAAAAACGGGCCCAGCGTTCACCAGGCATTTTTCCTTTAAAAAGAGCAGATTTTCCACTTTTTAAAAGGTAGTTGTAAACTACAATACGCAAATCTAAAAGAGAAAGAGGACAACCAAATTCTGCTGAAATATTCACCACGTCCGCTATGTGAGCTTCTTCCTCAGTTGAAAACTCTGTAGGTCGACCAAATGGTTTATTATGTACGCTTTTGACTTTGTTGCTAATTGTCCGACGTGGGATCCCAAACTGCTTTTCTGCTTCGTATGATGAAATAATTTTTCTTCGAACGAGATCTACAGCAACTTCCAGCATTTCCTTCGAGTAATCAGAATAACTACGAGCTCCTACTCTACGCCTTCTTCGCTGTTGATTGTTTGCCATTTTTCACATAACTGCAATAGAATTAAGATTTCCATAATTTTTAGTATTCAATTTGTCCTCGAAATATCGTTTTATCAATAGATTTGAGATATTTTGTAAACTTATTATAACGATCATCGATAGAGATAAACTTTGAATTAAGTTATGTTTCGAACACTTATATAAGTAGTGTGTCATATTTAAATCATAATTAAAAGTTTATTTGTATTACTAGAAATAAACGAAAAAAACTTTATCCGGGTAAATTATATAAAGTCAAATAAATTCAAATTTCGTTTAATAAAAAAATTAAATTAAATGAAAAAATCAAATTTAAGATAAAGCACGTTGACTACTAGTGATAACCCTAGAACCAGGCAAAAAGTACAAATCGTGTTTTCAAAACACTGCACAACATTGCCTAGCAAGTTTTTTTGATGAAATCGTGTACTTTTGATAAAAGTATCAAACAATACGAAAAATATACAGTATTTTCTTACCCCGGGACGGTTTTACTTTTCAAAAACACTTTTGGTTTTTCTTGAACTTTAAAAGTTTTAGGAGACCAAAATTTCACGACTCCTCCTGCCGACATTCATCGCTCAACTGAGAGCGCAACAATGGAGTTGGCGTTATGAAAAATAAAAAAGGTGTTGCCAGGACAATGAAAAATTACTACCAAATGGTAAAAAGTGAGAAAAAGCCAATCAAATGCGAAATATCGTAATCGTAACGAAACAGGAAAAGTTGTGGCCGGTAGGAAAAGTTGCAGCGTTTTACGGTATTAATATTGTTTTTTATTTGAAGAAAATGGATTTTCAAGCTTAGGTAGACAGAATTAAATGTTACAAAATGTGTTAAGTGGCCAGCACATAACCAGCCAACGACAGGTCATAAGCCCTGTAAATACTTAGACTTCCACACTCATCATCATCACCATCATTCCCTTTCCTTACCTAATGGTGCATAGGGCACTGCATTGGTACACCAATCGCAGCGTATCTTGATCATTTTTGTTACATGAAGGTAAGATGATCAGTCTTACGCTTCAGATACCAGTCCAGAGACTATGAAATATTCTTTGAAATTCTTTGTGAAAACACCCTTTTAAATAAATATTTCATATCAACCATGTCACGAATCGAACCCGAGACCTCTTGCATGGCAGGCTAACGCGCTGACTATTACACCACGAGGCCGACACTACCTCCTCTAAAATGTCAATCTCTGTTGATATTTTTTTTGTAAAAAATGAAAATTTGGCTGAACATTTCAATTTTGGGCGCCACATTCAACAAATTTTAAAAACAGCTCACTATTAGAAAATGGGTATTAGGTTATCGTAGAGTGGGGTTCGAACCTCGGACCATTGATTCGCGAATCCGCGACACTAAGCCACAATTTGGGTCATGCGGATGCAAAGTTCATGTTGATCAAAAATATATAATTACCATGCTTACTATTACCACAAACCCCGTTTTTATTTACTTTTGCCAAAAAAGGGGTTCATCGATTTATTTAGTGAAAGATACCTACTGGGATACCTTATTAGGTATTATTATGCATCTAATCAATACCTACTCTAGTCGGTGTTGATCTAATGGTGTGATAATATAAAGAAAATTTGAAAACAGCAGATTGCCGAAAAAAATTAACAAAATTGTGAATTTACAAAATATATTTTTTTAGTGGCGTAAGGTACAATGTGTTTTTAAAAAATAAATCATTCAATATAAAAAAACACGCTAATATAAAATTATATGTGTAATTGATGGTAAAATGTTGGTAAAGGCATTATATTGTTTTGAATAATCCTATTTAAAGTGTTATTATTTCATATTGAAATATATCAAACAGCATTCATGATATTTTCCAATATTATAATGTTTATTACAACCCGTTTATTTCCGAAGAAAACATTTCAATATTTAAGAAGCTCGAATCTTAAAACATTGCACAACGTCGTGTAATACCATTAATTTTAACTATGGCAATATTTCAAAATACCTAATCGCGCCAATCGCGGAACTCGCCGAAACTACAATTTCATAAATGACATTCGCGTTCCCACGTGAAAATTGACGTTTTTTGTTTGGTTATTGCGAATCAGTTGTTTCTTAAAAAGAGTCATTTGCAAATCGTTTTAAAAATGGCAGTTCGTGTTCAATTCGAGAATAACAACGAAGTCGGTGTTTTTAGCAAACTAACAAATACATACTGTATTGTTGCAATCGGCGGATCGGAGAATTTCTACAGCGTTTTTGAAGCCGAACTTGCCGACACTATTCCCGTGATTCACGCGAGTATAGCAGGCTGCAGGATCGTAGGACGCATGTCAGTAGGAAATAAGAATGGGATTTTGGTCCCCTCGTCTACAACAGACACAGAATTACAGCATTTAAGAAACAGTCTCCCCGACTCCGTCAGAATACAAAGGGTTGAAGAGAGACTCAGCGCTTTGGGAAACGTCATAGCCTGCAATGACTACGTCGCCCTCGTGCATCCAGATCTGGACAGAGAGACCGAGGAAGTACTGGCGGATGTTTTAAATGTAGAGGTGTTCAGACAGACTGTTGCCAGCAATGTTTTAGTCGGGTCTTACACAGTACTGAGTAACCAGGGCGGGTTGGTGCATCCCAAGACCACCATTCAAGACCAGGACGAGCTGTCTTCTCTACTACAGGTTCCTCTGGTGGCCGGGACAGTCAACCGAGGCAGTGAGGTCTTGGCTGCAGGCATGGTGGTCAATGATTGGTGCTCGTTCTGCGGAATGGATACAACTTCCACGGAAATCTCCGTTATCGAGAGTGTCTTCAAACTTAATGAGGCCCAGCCCGGTGCTATTACTTCCACAATGAGAGCTTCCCTCATTGAAAGCATGTCATAAATAATCTCCATATTTTTTTTCCATTTCTGTATTGTTATTCTATATCTTGTCAGTTTGAATGACCTACCATTACTTCGGATTTGGGAGTTGCGATGATACGAGGCAAAACTTACTCGGATAATGTACAGACTCTTTAAAATGTGTATTTTTTATTATGTAAAATATTGAAATATATTTTTATGTTATAAGTTAATATTGGTTTATTTATTCCTTTAAAAAGTACCAATTATTTCACTATGAAAACGCTGTTATCATTTTGTTGAGTGAGAATATGGCGCTCGTGCATCCTCAAAGTGATGATTCCCTTTTGAAAAACATCATCTCGCCACCTTACCGCTGTCGAGTGTGGTTCAATGTCGTATTTCTTATACAACGCAATTTCTAAAATTATTTAAGAATATACGATTTTATTTTTCAAGTACTGAATGTGTCTTATTCCGAATACTCAAATTTGTAAAACGGGGCTGAATTTGTCCTTACTAAATAATTACGGAGTGCGAAAGGTTAGGATCACACTCATAACGGTGTGATCACAGCAGATAACGAAAGGATGAAAGGCGAGTTTCTGGCGCCTCCAAACCAAGACCAACCAGCTAAGGGAAGGTAACCCCGACAGAAAAATCCACCAGAGAAGGCAATGGGAAACCACTCTAGTCATCTTTACCCAGGAATCACTATGGCGAGTACATTCAACAAGCAGTTGTCCTGGCCTCGGAGTAGTGCAGGACTGAGATGCTTTCGCTGTAGTGATCACCAATGTCGGGGGGACCTGATAAGGCACCGCAAGAAGAAGAAAGGTTAGTAGTGTAGTCTACACCACGAATAAAAAATAATGAACTGACTAGAGAAAATCTATATTATGTCAGGCCTTACCGTAATGAGATGTTCATAGAACCAACAATGATGGTATTATGTATAAAGAAGAAAATTACACCACCTCAGCATATTTTATTATACTCATTTTTACATTGCATTACAATAATATGATATAAACTAAACTATTGTGTAATAAAATGTACATTTGATGACTTACATATTATTAGGTTACTTATGTATTGTACATATTAGGGACATTACAAAATAAATTAAATAAAACTATTCTACATTTAGTTTCAGATAAAGAACAGTTGTAATAGAGATGTCATAAGATTCATTCATCAAAACTACAATTCAATAAAAAGTTAAGTATATAAAATAATTGTAGAATGTCAACTGTTTTTAATGGAAAATTAAATATACGAGTATATCTCAGAATTTATAAGAGTATCATAAAATTTTAAATGTGACTTCTTGAACAGAAAGTAAAGATTATATTGATCAGTAGAGCGGTGGAAGAAATTCAATATCCTATCCATAGAATTATAATATACAGTCATTCTAAAATAGGTAACTTATTTAATTAGAGGGTCTGTTTTAAAAAACTTACATATTCTTCTTCTTAGCTTTTTTTGCTTAAATGCATATAAAATAGATTGAAATGTATTGCGACAGAGAAGAAAAACATTTTTGAGAAGGAGTATATGGAAGTCAAAAAAATAGTTTAAATAATCTCAGTTGCTCATACCAGAGATTTCATTTATGCCAAGATAATTCATATTCATGAGGTAAAAATTGGTAAAACTTAGTTAGTACACATTCAGTTTTATAAAGGTATTTCTTATGAATAGAAAGATAGACTAGTAGAATACAATAAATTGGGCCTCTGAAAATACTGTTTAAGAATCAATTTATGCTTTTAAGTCCTTATGTCCTTTCTTTATAATAAACTCTTGAGTCTTTAATAATTTCTTTTTCTTTTCTTGTACCTTTGTACAAAATATACATCACATCACATTTATCATTAATACTAAAAGTCGTAGGACATACATATTCTAAATCACCGTTTCAAATCGATTGGGAGATTAGGGATGCTGGGTCTATCGCTTCATAGAATGGCGATGGTTTTTGTTAAAAACAAACATTCATACAGGTAAGGTAGAGTGTCATCCAAAGGAGTAAATTAATAACCAATTGTTGAATTTATTATTATATATAATATGTATTAGTCAAGGAATTACTAGTTATTAAAATGAATACTTTGTATAACTATCTGAATAAACACATTAAATTATTATTGGTATTATTTAGATTGTAAGATTGACACTACCTATGACTTTATTATCTCTGCCTTCAATAACTAAAAAGTTTCATTCTGTTGCTGACAGTAAGTTGATTTATTTGGTTTATTCTAAAACCGGTCGGCATATAAAATAATTTTAGTGATTTTACACAAACTAAATACATAGTTATATTATTTAACATGGAAAATCACATAGTGCTTCAAAAAAAAATATTTGGTAAGTCTTTCGACATTTATAGTTCCACGACTTTGTTGTTCATTAAGTTGAGTATTCATTGTTAGGTGTTTTGAGATATTTGTTACGTCCTCCAATACAACATTGCAAACAAAAAATACATTTAAAAAAGTTAATTTTGTGCCATGGAACATGTTTAATACTAAAGATTTCTTCAAAATGGTAAACTACAGAGTTGCTTAAGTTTTATAATGTACATAATCAGAGTTCAGTTTGTCTTATTTGTAAAATAATGTGAAAGTATTTCCATACTTGCAATATTCCATATATTGTTTTGACTGACCATTTATTTGCGCATAACTGTGACTAGCATATTCCAACGTGCATTATATTTTTGATTGAAATATTAAATGATTATTCTATGCATTTTAAAAAAAATATTTACAATCATTCAACGGTTTAAATGTATCTGAAGCATAAGACTACCAACTTTCCTAAATTGGTCAGTCTCAAAATCCTTTTTGTATAATAAATTTACAACCAAGATAACATTATGCATCATTAGATTCAGATAGAGAAAATAAAGAAATGCATACTAGTCAATGCTGATTACTTAGTAAAGGGTAATAAAATAAATGTTTTTTTGCGGAAAGGTTTCGAGCTAAATCTACCACTGAAGGTGCAATGGCGTACATCAGCAACACAGGGTATAACATTTTGGAGAATATATTAATATGATACAACATTACGTATCGAACTTAAAAATACACTGTAAACTGAAATATTAATTGCAATTAGCAGTTACCAAAATTAAAATCTTTGTGACGACAATATAAACCTAAAGCTGAGACAACGAATGATCAAATTATGTATATATTTGGTCTATCTTACTGTACGGTGTAGAGACGTGGTCTCTGAAAGTTAATATTATAATCCGCCTTGAAGCATTTGATATGTGGATCTACATAGAATGTTAAGAATATCTCGGATCAATATGATAACCAACAATTAAGTATTACGTGGAGCCAATACGAATAGAGGACTATTCACCACCGTGCCGGCCTTTTGATAAATATGCCATACTTCAGCTTGTCATGAAGGGGAAGATTGAGAGACGTAGAGGGGTCAGGAGAAGACAGCTTTCCTGGCTTTGAAACACCCGAGCACGAGAAATTAGAACTGTGGAGGAGCTTTTTCGCACTGCTCAGAATAAGGCAGCTTTATTGGGAAAGTGGCCGTCAACGTCGCGAGGGACACAACATGACACATGAAGAAGAAGTAAATGAATTCAGCACATTTTTGAAAATAAGGATATTCTAATTGGTCTTAAAATAAAGGTCTCTGACACGTACATATTAACATTGATAACTTATGAACTAGAGATGACAACCATTACAGAAAAGAGTGTCAAAAAAATTTAATGCACACAACATGGAACTGCAGACGGTTGGCGTGAGTCTTTGAGATATAAGAAGAAATGAAGAGGTTAGGCATAGAACCAAAGTTTTTGATGTCAAAATTAAAGTGGCAATGAGTAGGATAGAAGTGGAGGCTCTGGGCAAATAGAAGGAGCGTCGGAAGGCCACCGGGAGATGGATTGATGACATTTTCCAGATAACTGGTGGTCCCTGGATGTGGAAGGGTCAGGACAGAGACGAGTGGAAAGAGGTGGAAGAGGCCTATATCCAGCAGTAGAGAGAGGAAGGCTAGATAGATTAAGTAGAGATTACTATCTCATTCTACATTTTACACATCGTGGGTATACTGGTAAAAAGCTTTAACTTTCAAATCCCTGTTTTGAGAAATCAAGCATTTAAGTTTTGTTCCAATTTTACTGTTTTATACCTTATTTAAATAAAGTACGATTTTAAGTGCTCGTTTAAGAACATGTTTTTAATTTATCCATTTCTTAATTTTATAATAGGTAAATAATAAGTTTTTAAAAGTTTTTAGCCTGAATAAAATACCGGGCATACGACTTAACCTTAAATTAGTTTTTAAAACTACAGATATATGATATTTAATGTGGCTTAGTGTATTTTACCAGTTTATAGAGCGTTAAAAACTTTACAAAACTGCATCATTAAGTCAAATCCGCATATTTTTGAGTTGACGTTTTTTGGCAGTATACCCACGACATTGTCTACTAATTTTGAGACATACCTATCGATTTTATCCTTGAATATTAAAAAAAAAAGTAGGATAGGTAAAGATAGGTAGTACTATATTATACAGAAATTGTTTTGTAATAAATAGTTCAATTTCGGCACTCGATCTTCACAAATAAACACATTTTTAACTTAACAGTTTTAACAGAAGCACAGTTATAAAATTAGAGAGTTTGTGGCGTTTAAATATATTTTGGTTAGAATAAAAGCGTTGAATATAATAACGTGTATAAAACAATGCTTTAAATGAATTATCTTTCTTCTCACCCTTTGTTTATAGCATGTCCACACCTTAGCGACTAAACTCAATGATTATAACAATTAAACACATATTTTTGAATTTTATACTAAATATGTATATAGATGTTCCTTGATTATATATTTTATAAAAATGCCTTGTGACTTTATTGGAGTACGCTGATATAAGAGTAAATCTCGTATTACACGCATCAAAAAAAGCAACAACGAATAATACGCATCGACAGTTAAAGGACAGGTGTTGAACATGCATGCACATTTTTTATGCGCGTGCAGATTTTCGTTCAAGTATCAAATATTTTTTCTGATTTCATCACCCAATTTGTGTTTTACACGACACGATATTAGTTGGGTCAAATCTTGCCCAAGATCATATACCATTTTCTGACCCGTGGAATTGGAAAATCTCGGTTAATGCTGTACAATAACTCCTCCGGAATGCTTCATGTTAGAACGGGAGTATTTAAATGCAATTTACTGCAGCTAAGCGTGCGGTACTCTCGAGCCGAGTTTGTGATTTGGTATGACGATCTTCTCGTAAAACAGCATGTACGCACAACTCAGGAGAACTTCGTCCAGAGATACTTCGTGAACAACCGTGTCACTCGTGTAGAACCACCTGTGAAAATAGAAAAAAAAATTGAGAAAATTATTTTTTGACAGTTACGATTTTAGATTGATGGGTGGATGAAATTACATTGTCATCATCAAACCCCAATCCGCACCTAATGGTGCACAGAGCACTGCATTGGTAAATTACATGCGGTGTATCTCGATCATGTGTTACAGGAAGGTAAGGTGATCAGTCTCACGCTTCTGTTGCCAGTCCAGGGACAGTGAAATATTGCCGTGTAAAACCACCTTATGTGTATAATGTGGCGTGTTCGCCTACCACGCAAAAGGTCTCGGGTTCAAACTTGCGATTCCAAATTTGTTAATCAAAGTACCACTGCTCTTTTTCATTAAAAAAAATAATAATCTTCTTCTTCTTTTGCTTTTTCTAGGACTGTGTCCAGTTATTGTTTGGAGCCTGTTCCTGGGATGCGGACGTCTAACTGTCCCGCCATCTTTTTTGTGGTCTTCCGGGGGGTCTGCTGCCAACTGGTATTGCACCTGCCAGAATTTTCAGTGACAAACTTCAATATAATATTACCTTTTGGCTTCAAAGGCGTTTCCCCTCCTGTACGTGACAAAGTGTCCAGAGCGGGGGCCCCCGACGTGCACCACTACAGCCTGCAGGCGGTACTGCGCCCTCCACTGGAGGTCTCCCAGCTCCCCGAGCCCCCCTGGCCCTCCCGCCGTGGGCAGGCTCTGACTCATGAGACTAGCGAAGTCGGGCTCGGGCCGCGGGGGCGCGCTGGACGTGAAGGGGGCGAGGGACAGGGTCTCCTGGAAGACCACGTGGTCGCTGCGCTTGCTGAGCCCCGAAGGGCCCCACTGGGTCCTGCCCAGGTGGAGGCAGAGGCATGTCGGGAGCTGTCGAATTAAAATTTGAACCAATTTAATTAAGTGTACTTTTCAATTATATTTTGAAAATGTACAAAAAACATTGGAAGCTAATCGGGTTGCCGGCTACATTGATCGAAAATCCAGGAGGTAAAATTAAAAACAACTAATATGAAGGGGTTAAAAGCAAAAACGCCATTGTGGATGATCAGTATTTTTGGGATGACCAACAAAACCAGTTAGTAGTGAAAAGACTACTTTTTTATTAAAGTTCAATGTGATGAAATTTTAACTTCCAAAGTGCAATATCTCACAAATAATAAAATGTTAGTTACCAATTGGTTTCAGAAACCCGACTTTATATTTACATGTTTATTTTAAAGTACAAGAGGTCTGAAAACATAAAAACGTTCTACCTCAAAAATTCCTTTTTTGACATTCATCTTTTGTATTCTGTACCCTGTAAACTGGGATGAAAAACATTTTTTGTGAAGATGAACATTTTTTTTTCGACAATACTTACTTTTCCAATGGTGACCGTCTTGATGTGTGCGGTGAGGGGGGCGGGCAACGCAGAGTCCTGGCTTCGCGCGCACTGGCCGCAAGCAACGCCGCGTACAAGCTCGGGAGCGGAGAAGGAACGCAGCAGCCCTACCACGCTGAGGGGGGGCGCGCTGTCGCCCAGGTGCAGGGACAGGCTGTCGAACTTGTCGTAGCGGATGGGAGACTGGAAATAATCATAATTTATAGAAATAGTCGTAATTTAAGCCCAACCAACTAAAATACAAAAATCAAAACCCCACACAACGAAAGAGCTGAGGAAAGCACAAGAAAATACGTGAGATGAAGAGATTTTGAAAAAGAGTATTGAAAATTAAATTTTATCATTGCCGTCTCGATTTACTGCTGTCATTAAAACAAAATGAGAGGCCACAAAATATTGAAAATTATATTATTTGGTATTTTATGATAATGTTTATTGAATTTATACAAAAAAAAATATTTTCGAAACTGGTTAAAATATTTTTTTTAATTGATCATTCCATTTTTCAAATACTACTCATTTCCAATAAAAATTCCTAACACGAGAAAAGGCAAGCAATGTTATGTAATCTTATTAAAATATGTCATAACTGATCATTCCCTTTCCGCACCTAATGGTGCATAGGGCATTACGGCCTTGGTACACCAATCGCAGTGAATCTTAATCATTTTTGTTACATGAAAGTAATATGATCAGTCTTAGGCTTTAGGTTTTCAGTCCAAGGACTATGAAATAATATTTTAGTGTGAAAACACCTTTTTAAACAAATATTTCATGTCTGCCGTGTCGGGAATCAAACCCGAGACCTCTTGCCCGGTAGGCAAATAGGCTGACCAACATTTCAGTATTAGGTGTTAACATAAGTTGCGTTTGTTTTTTTCCAAATTTGAAAATGAGCATCAAAAGTAAGACAAAATAGTAAAAGTTCGTCATTCGAGAGAAAAAATTCTGCCCGACAAGGTATTGTAGATTGCTTTTACATTACATATTTTATTTTGTTTTATTACAAGCTTTCAAAATGGAATGTCAAGTAGACGAAAGTGAGCAATTTCGACACTTCTTTATGTTCGAGTTCAATCGAGGCAATAAAGCTGCCAAAGCAGCTCGCGATATTTGCGCAATGTGCAGTGTAGGAGATAAATTAATGGCTAATTTTTTGTATCTTGTTTTTGTTGTGTCCTCTTGTTCTCTTCATTTAGAAAAAAACAGACACTTTACATTTGAATTAATTTCTGAAAAAAATCTCAAAATATGCAATTTCTGTCTGCTACGAGGATTTCTGGGAATATTTATTTCACAAACCTTATGAGAGCATATGGTGCATTGCAGCCGAGTGGCGAGGGCCCCATTGAAGGGGGGTTGCGGGGGTGCGGGGGGCAGAGGAGCGGGCCTACCGAGCCTGTCCAGTTGGCAGAAGGAACGCGAAGCCCCCTTCACCAGAGGCGGCCCGTACGGTCCGGCCTGTAGGGACATCAGAGACCCGTTTGTTTCTGAAAAAGCGCAAGATTTTACCACAAGTTAACATAACTACAAACTAATATTTGTTAATATTTTTTAATTTTAATATATTGTTTTTGATTTTGCATTTATTCATGTATAGTTATGTCATTTAAAAATACACCATGTTTATATTATTTAAAACACAATAAAATTATAAAAAGTATATAAATAACACATATCTTATATCTCAAATAATAGTGGATAGTAGATCGTATCCAAGTAAAATAATTTATCTGAAAAGTTTTCAGTTTAATTTTAATGAGATATTGATATTTGAAAAACCTTTAATATACAAAATAACATTAAAATAATGAGACGAGTAGTAGTCCCGTGGGTAGTGTCGTGAACTCTGGTTCTATCACTATAACATTTATATTTATTTATTTATACTTTTACATTGTTTGTATTCTTTCTTTTTATACAGAATAATGTTCCCTTACTGGAGTGTCCCGTGCCGAGGGAAAGATTGTACAATAAGTAAAACATGCTTTAAATTAGTTATTTAACAAAGTTAACAAAATAATAAAATAAAAACGTAATTAATCATAAAAAACATAACTAATTTATATAGACCTGTAGACCAAATTTCATAAACAGTACACAAATTTTTACCTATTTGACATGGTTCATCATCATTTATAATAACTAGATGTAATAAACTCTTAAAATAATAAAACAGTATAAATGAAAAAAAAACCTAGTATGTATTTTTATTTATTTTAATATTTATCACATAATGATTTCTGTTATATACCTATGTATCTAATTGGAGAAATTATTAGAGAATATGCGTTAAAGTAAGCAACTGGATATAGAACTAACCATTATTCTTCTTGTCTGTGGTCAAGATGGCCGCCTGCGACAGGGAGCGGGCGCAGCGCACCAGGGGCGAGTCCGGAGTGGCCGGAGAGCTGACGGAGCGCAGCTGGGGCGGCGAGGGCCGCAGGGGGAGCGCGCGCGGGGACAGGGGGGCGCTGCCCTCGCGGACCGAGGGCGCCAGCGGCGTGCCCGCCAGGAGACCCAGGGCGTCAGACAGGCTGCCGGGACGCTGGAGAAAAAGATGGCAAACAATTAAAGAACATCCCAACATGCCTCCATTCTTAAGACTGATAAAAAAACCTTCTGGAGATAGTGGAGTAATGTCCTGTTGCATTGAGTATTGAGTTGAGGTGACATGTGATGATTTTTCGATGTTCAAATTCAAAAGGCTCGAAACTTGCACTTATTAACAGAGAAATAGTAAGAAAAGTTTTGCATTGCATCATTTGTAGCGAAAAGGGCCTAAAGTTTGGAAAAAATGTAAAAAAACCGAGAATTTGAATATTTCATTCAAAATATGGACAGTGTTTTGCAATATACAATTAAGGGATATACTATTTTCGGTTTTTAAGTTTAACATTTTTATTTTATCCTGTAATAAACAGTTTACGATATTAAAATAAACAAATAAAAGGCTTCTGGAACAAGTTGGTAATTACAAATTTTTGAAAAGCGAGATCTCTTCATAACCGCCACCAAATAAACTTTGTTTAAAATAAAATATAAATATTTCATATTTTGTAAATACAAAAAATAATGTTTTATGATATTCTACAAGTGGTTTTATTTGAATTGTTGATTTTGAATTGAGCTTTAATCTTTAAAAGTGCAATATCTCACAATTAGCGAAATGTTAATTACCAACTTGTGCCAGACGAAGAAAAATTAGATCAATAATCTGGATTTAATAAACACTGTCTAACATTTAACATTTTTTACTTTTAAAAGCATTGAAGTACTTCTCATGGAGAGTTCTAGGTCATTTAAAGAAAAGTGAAATAAGCGAAACTTTGGTCGGTTACTACAAATTAATAATCAAACGCAAAATTTTTATTAGTATTTTTCCGCTGATAAGCATGTCAATTGAAAGTTTTGAGCACTGTTTGAATTTGATAGTTAAAAAATTGCCGATTTCGACCACTCCTAATAAGCATCCTTGATTACGCCTGTGTCTAGGTGGATGAAGAATATAGTTCTGAAGGAAAAAGAACCAGAACACTGGACAAGTGTTTTCAACTCAATGGCTGCTTTCAGACAACTGTCCTGAATAAGGAAATCCAGTGAAGATAAGTTCGGCTTGTTGTGTAGTGGTTGACACGTTCTCCTACCAGTCTTGAGGTCCTGGGTTTGATTCCTGGCAGAAGGAACGTGGAAAATTGATTTTAAAGGTTTTAATGAACTGCAATATTTTATTGTTCTTGTACTGTCACCTGAAGCATAAGACTGGTCACCTTACCCTCATGTAACAGATGACCGAACTACACTGATATCGGTTTACCAACGCAGTGCCCTTGGTGCAAAAAGGGGGATGATGATGATATTTTGGTTTCATTACATAAATAATAAACATCCTCGATTATTACCCTCTTGGCCGCAGCCTGAGTCTCTTCTTCAACACAGGTCAACAGGACATGGAGTAGTTCA
This sequence comes from Micrasema longulum, assembly GCF_059751315.1. Lineage (NCBI taxonomy): Eukaryota > Metazoa > Arthropoda > Insecta > Trichoptera > Brachycentridae > Micrasema > Micrasema longulum. The sequence goes on from NW_028277636.1 coordinate 719,887, forward strand.
TGCGCATCATGCTGGTCTTCCGGCACCACCCAACCCAGGGCCCCGAGGCAGCGCAGGACACCCAGGGGGCAGACCGGGGCCCCGCGGGACACCGCATGGCTGCCGTTTACCACTGTAAAGAGGAAAATCGTAATCTGACGTCCGGAACTCAAATAGCTCTAAAGCAAAGTAGTATTGAGATAATATTTCAGATGTATACAGGAGTGAAGCGAAGGCTTTGGTATATTGAGTTTACTCCTGAAATGAGTTTATTGAGTCTGACACCTGGAAGGACAGATATTAACCCTTTAGAAGCCAGCAAGAGAATACTTACTTCATAAATGTAAATATGTTTACTTCCGGAAATGCTATTCTATGGCTCAAATTTGTGACTAGATATCGATTTGATAGTAACTACCAGAAAAGGTATATACAGGTGGGCCTTAACTGTGTTAGTGGATTGTTTAGTTATTTTTTTTATTAATACCTAGGGCGGGCGCGGTGAGAAGGGTAGCGTTAGATACGCTATTTTGTGGAATTTTTAGTCACCATGGAGCCATTCACGGGGAAGCAGCGCGCGTTTTGTATTCGCGCATATTACGCAAACAATTATTCCGTGACGATTTCGAGACGAATGTACCGGGCTCACTTCGGTTTACGAGACATTAGTCAAGCACCAAGCGCAAAGTCTATTCGGGAATAGATCAAAATGTTTAAGACAACCGGCTCAACAGTAAGAATAATAAATGAAGGCTACCCGAAGTCGGCGAGGATACCAGAAGTTATTCAGTGTGTTAGTGAATCAGTAAGGGAAAATCCGCAACAATCAACTTGCAAGAGAAGTCAAGCCTTAAACAACAAGAGGACCACTTTACGAAGAATTTTTTGCTACGGTTTACATCTAAAAGCCTATAAAATTTAACTGATGCAAGAGTTGAAGCCGAACGATATCTATCTTTGACCGTTTGAAGGACATGTTCCCCGAGAAACTCATTTTCAAAGGAGACATTGAGTGGCCTCCACAGAGTCCGGATCTTAGCCCGTATGATTATTTTTTGTAGGGATACTTAAAATCAAGAGTCTATGAAAACAATCCAACAACAATAAATCAGTTAAAACAAAACATTGTACGGAAAATTAACACCATCCCATGGGCAACTTTTCGACGTGTTTTTTGAGAATTTTCGAATCCGCCTTAAACAATGTAAACAAGTTGGTGGAACTCACTTGGAAAATATAATGTTTAAAACTTAGTTATTATTAAAATTTCCATTTCCATTTATTGTGGTTTTTGAAAAAATAAATAAAACATTTGAAAGTTCTACAATTATTAAATTATTGGTAATTGAAACTAGGTATACATTTAAGGCCCACCCTATACATACACATAATACAAGGCTAGTACAAAGTGAAGGCTTGTCAGTACCGAAGTTTGTAAACAAGTATGGCCAAAAAACACTTCATTATATAATTACTAAAATATTCAATAAGATTCCTAAGCAGATCTTAAAAGAAAATGTTGACGAAACTTTTAAGAAAAAAATAATTAAATGGCTCATATGTAACAAGGCTTAATATTGATTATTAATGTTAACAGTCATCTATTTAATTTTTTGTATATAAATTTTGTGTAAAAAATATGTATGTTTTTAGTTCTTAATAATGTTTATATTACTTTTTAAATTTATTTAATTTTTCTTACGTCTTTCTTAGTAAAGTAAAAATAGGAAACCTGCTGACAAGCCGGTTTCGCGGATTAGTGGGTTTTATTATTTTTCCTTTTATATTTTTCTGTTCATGTTAACCTTCTAAAATAAAAATAAATACAAAAAATAGATATTCGGAATCCATGGGTAGGCATCAAAATTATGTTTACCACATAATGTAATAACAGTTTGTGTATGAACATAATATCTACTCTAAAACACATGTAAAATTGTCAAATACTACCCTTTTTTGTAGAATTATCTATCAAACAAACCAGGCAAGTCTCTAAGTCGATATGTTTTAAATATTGCATAATATAAGGACGATATATTTTTAATAAAAATAAATGTTTGCATTCTTATGATTTACCCCAAATTGTTATTTTGGTCAACTTTCAAAAGACAACAGATGGAAGAGTTGAGGAAATGCGAAAGTTTAAATAACCTATGTTTGGGTGGAATGGTGAATATTGCACGTTGTGTAAAGTGGTCACTTAAATCAGCCAATGAAAGGTCATAAGCCCTGTAAATGCCTAGACTTTCATATTCCCTTCTCATTTTTTTTTCCTCTTTGTTGCAACAAATGTATCTTAATTTAGATATTTATAACTCCCTAGAGAGGAAATCCAGCCAGTCTACAAATATTTGGACATAGTCAAAACATTGTTGATACATTTAAAAATAATTTATTTGCCCCGCCATAGGTGATCACTTTATATTGTAAAATATGCGTAACATTTAACATTCTAGCTTCTTTTGAACATCCATTTTTCTCTAATTCTTCTAATCGAAAGGGCTGAGACTTTTATTCACGTAGGTGAGATTCTTCTGAACATTTTATCCACCCAGTTGGATGTTTTTTCTGTGTCAAGATAAGTCTAATTTTGAAACCATTACTTATATAACAATACTTTTATTATATTAAGATAAGAAATGTAAATAACAAAAGGATTTATTAGTGAAGAAAGGTAGTGTTCATTTCTTTCTCACGAAATCACCCAAACAATGGCAATTGGAGGAAATTACAAGAGTAGTTATTAATCGAATCAGTAGTCATTTTCGTGAATGAGAAAACGGATCATTCAGAGAAAACAGAGCGGATCGCTCTAAAATGATTACAAGTGTAAATGTACGAATGTGCACTATACTATACCATCAAGAACAGTAGACAGTGTGGTGATCATACTGTTGTTCGCCTCGGAAGTTGTGTTTTTCTTGAGCCACTCGACAAACAGCGGAGAAGCCGCCATGGCTTGAAGAAGGGTATTCAAGAAACAAGTTCTCCCGAGGTTTTGCAGCCCGGCGATCTGCCCCCGGCGCTTGCGAATGCGAGGTGCGCCCCCTGGCCCCCACAAAACGAAAGCCCCGACAACTACAGCCGCCGTCAGCCCCGCCGCAACCAATATGCGATCGCCACTCTCCATCTTTGTATGATAATGTCAAATTAAATAAATAATTCCCGCACGATACTCGACATTAGAATTTCGTTTTTAATTTAAACATATTTTAAGAAAACGCAAAAGTCAATATTATAGTCTGCGGACGAGAGCGGTCAGCGGCTGAGAAAAATAGAATTTTGACAGTAATATTTAGTGTTACCAGATACATTGTTATTACGTTTGTAGATGGAAAACGATTTTCTTCTTTCTTTGTTCGTTTTATTTTAATGGTCACACAGGATTTCCCGCCAAATTAATAATTTTAAAAAAATTCTCAGGCCGAAACAAATTTTGGAAGAAATAATATTTCAATGATATTTTAGGTGGTTTTCCATTGTTGGTACTGATAAATAATTTTACAAATAGCCAGCCATTGATGTAGATATAGAACAAAATAATAACATTTTTTAACATACACTTTAGTGTGGTTTATTACATTTTATTTGGTAACTCTTGCAATTTCTGAAATGAACATAAATAATTAGACTATGAAAATTAAAATTTTACACTTGGGGTTTTTAAATCTTATTTTTCGTTTTCATGCTAGAGACAAACAATATCGCTGTATACTACTAAATCAAAATTGACCCATGATTTATTTTTATTTTTTATAAAGTAACAATCCTCTAAGCCTCTATTTTAGGAACTTGTCAGCAATGTCAGCAGGTGGGAAAGAGGAGATATGAAGGGAGGTTATGAAAATATAACACAACACCAAGACCAATTGAGAAAATAATCTTTCTTGATTTTTTTTCTGCAACTGGCGGGAATCAAACCCGCGACGCCAATTTCACTGTTTGCTATTTAACCAACTGCGCCTGTCGTCAGATTAAAATGAAAAATTTCTTGTAATATCAATAGATGATTTAATTTCAAATGCAGTTATTTAACACTAGGAGGAAATGACCCCAAAACAGAAACGTTTGGGTAAATCACAAGAAGTCTATGGAGTTATTAAATATAGAGAGTACACTATAGATAATACTACAGTATTCCTTTTTTAATATAATTAGTTTTGAAGTTGATGATTGATTAATTGATATTCAATACCCAAAACTCTTTTTCCGTTGAATTAAATATATTTGTGTTGTTGGTAAATAAAAATAAATAATAGGGAAGGTAACTTAGGTAACACATATATTATGTCTTTAGTCTCTGGGCAACACCTTTATTCCATTGTTGCTCAATAGCAATACATAGATGTGCCCTATAGACTCAAATATTTTCAAAAGTAATGACAAAATCATACCCATAGGGCTGCATTCAACGATCATACATATGCTACTAAAAATTAGAGGAAAATCTTCTTTTTGTAGATAAAAACGTTTACAATCAACATTCGTTTTTGGTGGATCCCAATCAGATATTTCCTTAAATTCCTAATAATTTCGCTCAATTGATATATTTTCACTGGATTTTGGAAATGTAAAAATAATATTAACTGACATTTATTATATTTTAAAAACGTATTTCTATCAGTGCAGCCCTGTAAGTAAGAAAATCTTTGTAATTGCGCCACTAGCCGTAGTTTGACAGTTATAAAAAAAATAATTACAATTTTAAAATTAATTATTTTAAGCTTTGCTAATGAAAGGTTTTTACACGCTTTAATTACGTTTTGGTTTCGATTCTAAAAGTCACGCCTGGCGGGCGATCCGAAGAACGACTAAATAAGCATTGGGCATGACTGAGCGTTTGGGCATGAGTCATCATTAATAGGGACTCAGGAAATGTCTATGTGTGTTTGTAATATGTCAATGATTACTGCAAAAAAAGGAAATAAGTTTAAAAAATACAATGAATAAATAAAACAAATTCCAAATATATGCATTTATTAAACATATTAATTTTCAA